>NC_069100.1:6848108-7211608 GCF_947172395.1 Bicyclus anynana | reverse complement strand
ATATTGTAATAATTTTGTAGGTTAGTGTAAATAAATAAATTCATTCCAATCTCTGACTCTATCATGGAGTCTTTACTCTAAACTCTAAACATTAACAAACATCTCAAATATCTTGTATTGCAGGAGTAAAGACAACAATAATCTACCCGGCAACAGAGAAGCACATAGCTAAGTACAGTCAGCAAGAAGTTCACATTATACTAGAGACTCCACAGCTGTACCAGAAGTACACATTGTCACACCTTGCCAAAGAGCAGTTTAATTTACAGGTAATTTAATTTTAGGTTTTATCTTTAGTTTCAGCGCTTCTTTTTTTTATAAAATTGTTGGTCCAGTGGGTGGTCTAAATATCTTTGGATCATGAGGCAACCCCCTAGCTGTGGGACATTTGAATGTCCAAGCAATCAATGGCCAAGGCTCCAGAGTGAGGAACCTCCCCAAAATATGTGCCGTCTCAAGAATCACTGCCTTCTGTATGAGACCCATGATCAAACAGTTAAGCGAAAGCTTCTTGAGGTGTTGGTTGAAACTTTTCGCTATAAGACAAACAACTATCGGAATAGTAATATGAGTAGTTGACTCGATATTTCACATGGCTGTAGTCTTGTGAGCAAGGTCCAATTTTGATACTTTTTCCTTAAAGAATATTATACTATTGTAAACATTAATTATACATTGCTTTCTATTTCCAGTGGGTATACAACATTCTAGAGGGCAAAAGCGAGCAGGACAGAGTAGTATATGATAACAAGTGTGAAAAAGAAGGTTTTGTTTTACTTCCTGATCTGAAGTGGGATGGTCTAACTAAAGAGACATTGTATCTGCTTGCTATCGTCAGGCAAAGAGAAATAAAATCATTGAGAGATTTGAATGAGGGTCATCTGCCTTTGTTGAAGAGAGTCCGTGACGAGGGAAAGGTAAATAAAATTCCTGTAAATTATGGTTTAAATTTAAATTTAACTTAAACTTAGTATTAGTACAAGCCTCCATTTTTTTTATACCATAGTTAATCTTGTGGATCCAGTGATTTAATCAGCTACAGTTAAGTAGGTTCAGGTCCTGAACAAGACTTAAAAAGATGTTAGGAACATTGAGCATACAATTTATGTGTCAAGTAAAAAAAAATTACACAACATAGTTGAATTAAAATTCATTTCAGTATTACATTACATTCAGTATTACATTATAGGAATTTGTTTGTATGTTTTGTTTAGTATTGCCATATTATATTATATCTTATTGAAAAATAATATTTATTTCAGAAAGCCATCCTTGACAAATACAACGTACCAGGTAGCCAGTTGAGAATATATCTTCACTACCAGCCGTCGTTCTATCATCTCCACATACACTTTACATATCTAAAGCACGAGGCACCGGGGATATATGCAGAAAAATCACATTTACTCGACGCCGTCATTGATAATATTGAAATGATGAACGATTACTACCAGAAAGCTACCCTACCTTTCACCATCCGTGAGATGGACACCCTTTTCAATGTTTATGAAACTAATGGTTATATTAAGAGAATCAAAGAAAATATAGAATTAATTGATAAATAAGTAATAGTTGAATTAGTGTTAAATTGGTCCAAAATTGGGTTAAGATTAAGTGATACATTACACTATAATACGGATAAGTTTAAAAAAATGCTCGTGAAAAGTGTCTTTATGGAACTACGTTCCCGATTGAGGAGCTGCAATGTCTATATTACTACCAATGTGGATTTTCAAAAAGATTGCAATCTCAAAATTAGTATACAATCCAATTGCATAGTACTGAATTATTATGACAGTAATGAATTGAAGAGATGTGATAGTTTGTCGTCAATAGAGAGCCTTTCTGATTGTTCGGACTCTGAATCTGATGTTTCATGCATTATTCCTATACAGGAATTCTGTTTCATAATACCTAACTCCATGTCATGTCTTAAAATTGAAAAAAATACAGTATCTTTCAGAATTTTAACCGAACCTAAGAACGGTGGTAACTTTTATTCAGAAATAATTTCAACAAATAACATAAACAAAGAAATCAAAATAGATAAATTGGATATTAATTTTAATCCCAAAGAAGAGATAAAAATTGTATGCGGCAATTGCTCAAATGTACTATCAGATGGTTTAGTTAAATTTGACAGAATTTTGGAATTACCGACAAGCAATTTGGATATGTCAGAATGGTTTTGCCACGGCCACTCTCATGGTGTTAACGAATCAGAAAAAGTTACACTAAAACCGAATACTCTTGACTTTTTATACAGGCTTACATTTTTTGTTGTAAACTTGAACATTCTATCAGAGAAAATCAACAAGTTTAATTCTAAACGAACGGTCTACCATTGCAACCGATGTTTAGCTTGGTTGGGTATTAAAAATAAGGACACTGTCAAACTATACAACTCTGACGTAAAGTTACATCACAATTCGAATATTAAACATATCTTCGCACACAAGAAGCCTTTGGAAGATGTTACAATCGACGATTTTATATACACAGTAGAGAGTTTGACTCGTGAATTTAACCTCGGTTTGCAATATACAATGATGTGTAAAATTGTTCTAGAATGTACCATGTCGGTGACTAAAAAGCAATATTTATTGATATGGGTGATGGATAAAGAACTGCAAGTGTTGAGAAACGAAGAGAACTTTACAGATAGAATTTCCCTGAAATCTTCGTTTTTAACAAAAATTCTGTATAAGACCGAGTCGGAGCTCAATGATGAAGTGGAGACCTGGTTGTCTGACCCAAGTTCGGTCAGCACCGATATATCAAAAAGCATGTTCAATCATGGCCTTAGTCATTTGGAGAAGATGTCTTTGAAAGTGCCAGAGTCTTTCCGATATACAAACGGATATACTGTCAGTTATTTGAAAGCTTAAACTTTGAATAAATTTACTTGAAATTATTTGAAATCTTTTTTTTTTCTATCGCCTAAGAAAGTTTAAGGTGGAATGTGCTTGCCTTCTATATACACATCCTTTCTTGAAGATACCCATTTTATTTCATCTCTTACAGGAATTAAGTGAAGATTGAACAAAACAGGCTAATGCTTTTGTCTAATGTGGTCAGCTTACAAAGTTTAGTTGCAAAAACACTGATGTAATAGGAAAAAATTAAACAATATATAAATATTTTTATTAAATTTCAATACACCATTAACACAGAATGTGAAATAGAATTATTATGCACATAGAGAAACGTCTCACTTTTACTTATCTTAGCAAACGCAGAATTATTTTTTAACTAGCTGACGCCGCACGGTTTCACCCGCGTGGTTCTCATTCCCGTAAATACGGGGATAATATATAGCCTATAGCCTTCCTCGATAAATGGGCTATCTAACATTGAAAGAATTTTTCAAATCGGACCAGTAGTTCCTGAGATTAGCGCGTTCAAACAAACAAATTCTTTAGCTTTATAATTTGAATTCCCTATTCAATTAGATCTTCGTGATTTTACAGTAATTAAGTCATTCCATCCTCCCATAGTTTGCTAGCTTATCAACACTAATAGTATAAAAAGGAAAGATTTGTATTTTTGTAAGTATGTAACAAATAAACTCAATATTCAAAATTCTTTCAAAGAATAGAAAGCTACATTACCAGGGAGTAACATAAGATAAATTTAATCCCTGTATTCCCATGGGAATGGCAACAACGCAAGTGAAACCGCGAGGTTCTGCTAATTTCTAAAGGAAAAAAAGTTAGCCAAGAAAAAAAAAACAATTTCACGAGAACGAAAACATGCCTGCCCCGCGATTGTTTTATAACAAACTGATAGGTATTTAATTTTTTACTGTGCATAATAATTCTGTAGAACATTAAAAACGAAAATACATTTTAAATAAATTAACATTTACAATAAAGTTGGTATTTCTTGAGCATACGACGATTCACGTATCTGGGATATGACGTACACGATGATTTTGTAGTTGAAGTACCAGAACAAACTGAACACTATTGCGAAAACAACATCTGGGTTTTATTGTTAAGGAAATATTCTTAATACAAACATAATGTATATTGATACACAGAGGAAAATGATCTTCCTTATGTAAGAACATATTTATATTTATTTGGTGTGTAGGTAGGTTGTTTGTGTAACTGTCAAAGTAAGGTTGACTGGGTCCATTAATATAAATACCTATAGAAGAATTACTTGTTTAAAAGTATTTTTGACGGCCTCCGTGGCGCAGTGGTATGCGCGGTGGATTTACAAGACTGAGGTCCTGGATTCGATCCCCGGCTGGGACAATTGAAGTTTTCTTAATTGGCCCAGGTTTGGCTGGTAGGAGGCTTCGTAGCTAGTTACCACCCTACCGACAAATACGTACTGCCAAGCGATTTAGCGTTCCGGTACGATGTCGTGTAGAAACCGAAAGGAGTGTGGATTTTCATCCTCCTCCTAACATGTTAGTCCGCTTCCATCTTAGACTGCATCATCACTCACCATCAGGTAAGATTGTATTCAAGGGCTAACTTGTAAAGAATAAAAATAAAAATTTTAATAAAAAAAATACAACCGACTTCAAAACCTAAAAACGTACCCACTAAACTAAAAAGCGAAAAATAACATCATAATATGTTCTACCTGCTGATCAGTATGAAGTCGGTGCTAAGCCGGTGATGTATTAATTCAAGCCATGTGAGCATATCTTATAGATTTAGATTTTGCAGACAGTGTTGTTTCATGTAGTCCTATCAGAAATGGCTTAAATTAAGACAACACCGGCTAAGCACCGACTTCATACTGATCAGCAGGTAGAACATATTATGATGTTATTTTTCGCTTTTTAGTTTAGTGGGTACGTTTTTAGGTTTTGAAGTCGGTTGTATTTTTTTTATTAAAATTTTTATTATTTTTCAATTTTTAGTGTAAAATTTCATCTCAAACGAATACATCAGACCCCTAATGACAGTCACAACCCATCTTTGTACAAAATTCTCAGCAATACAAATTAATCAAGCCCAAGCACAAGGTAGCTACCGTAAACCGTCAAGGGGTTCCCTTCATTGACCTTGGTCTTCATCATCAGACCCCTAATAACAGACACAACTCATCTAGGTAGAAAGTTCTTAGCAATACGAATTAATCAAGGGCAAACACAAGGTAGTTACTGTAAACTGTTAAGGAGTTCCCTTAATTGTCCTTGGTCTTCATCACCACACCCCTAAATGACAGTCACAACCTATCTATGTGGAAAGTTCTCATTAATACAAATTAATCAAGCCCAAACACAAGGTAACTGCTGTAAATCGCCAAGGAGTTCCCTCGTCTGTTTTATGACTCCATCATCAGATCGATTTCAAACCTTCATAATTTTGTATTTCTTAAAGGTACTAAATGGAAAAGTTTACGAACACAGTAGACACCCATATAATTTTCGAAAGTTCCCCTCAATTTCTCCAGGATTCCACCATCAGATCTTGTCATGATGGCAATGGGACCAAATGGGGACTATACCGTTTCAAACAAAAAAAGAATTTTTGAAATCGGTCCAGGCGTCTTTGAGTAATCGGTGTACATACATAAAAAAAAAAAAAAAAAAAAAAAAAAAAAAAAAAAAAAAAAAAAAAAATACCGACCGAATTGAGAACCTCCTCCTTTTTGAAGTCGGTTAAAAATATAAGAATATTAGATAGATAAAATATTAAAATATACATTTAAGCAAGATATTAAGTATTGACGGTTATGAATTTTGTGTGATAAGACTTTTATTACAGAAATTCTGTCCATCAATAAACATATTCAATAATATTATATTTCAATTATGAAGTAAAAGTTAAATAAAAGCTGCATAGAAACCAGTCAACACATCTGTGCCTGAATTACATTTTTTATATCAAACTACTAAAATGGTTTGATCATAAATCTATTTTTCATACCCTGAAATGATATGGGTGACCCACCTCAATTTTTTTTTATTCTTTTGACAAACAACCCTGACTAGCATCAACCCCTTTTTTTAATAGCAACAAGGTAAAACAATGTTTGCTGGGTAATTTTATAAAAATATATATGTAATTCACACACATTCAAGTTGTAGAGATACACTATTGACTGTATATTTTGTAAAACAAAACAGGAAAGTAATCTGGGTTCTTCTGGCGCAAACAAGTGACTCAGTAACCAATTAACACACTGAAGGAAAATGTAGCATGTTTAATTAACATACCGCTACTTTGAAAAGTAATATGAATGATTCTGGCAATGAAGAGAACTAATAAATAGAGCAACTCAAAGAGAGAGCCTTGATAGCCCAGTGGATATGATCTCTGCTCTGCAGATTCCAGAGGGTATGGGTTTGAATCCGGTCTGGGGCATGCACCTCCAACTTTCCAGTTGTGTGCATCTTAAGAAATTAAAAATCACGTGTCTCTAACAGTGAAGGAAAACATTGTGAGGAAACCTGCATACCAGAGAATTTTCTTAATTCCCTGTTTGTGTGAAGTCTGCTTATTGGGCCAGCATGGTGGACTATTGGCTTAACTCTTCTCATTCTGAGAGACTCAAGCTCAGCAGTGAGCCGAATAAGGGATGATAAGAAATGTAGCAAAATATTGTTGGAGCCTTGGGGTTATGCCACATATCCCAGGGCATTCTTTTATTGCTCCACTGATTGAGTGGACTTCTTTAGGACTGCTGGTAGTACTGTGGTTCTCATCAGTGGTCCTGGGTTTGATTCCCACCTCGGGCCAGTATAGGATTTTATCATTTCTAGATTGGCTCAGTTCTGGCTTGGCAGGTTGTGGCTAGTTATCACCCTACCAGCAAAGTTGTATCATAAAATTTTGTATTCCAGTAAGATGTTGCATAAAAATTATTGGAGGTTGGAATAAAATAAACTAGTGGATTTGCCAAGTAAGCTGCTTCGACTGTATCATTATTTAATATCAGTAAAATTATTTAACATCAATTAATGTAAAATTTAAAAAAAATTGTAAACTGAAACTGGCCCTGATTTGTGCAATGAGCCCTTTTCATCTATAGGTATTCAAAAAACTCGCTAGGGACACCGTATCCTATAACGTAATGTCGACTGCCTTAAAATTAACGTTTCAATACCTTTTTATTGGCTTACATAAAAACTAAACATTTGACCACAGAATAGTTTTTTTTAAATTAAGTATTTAAAAAGGATACGAATAAATATTTTCTCCCACGGCTCGACCATGTATAATTCGGTCGACATCAAATACCTCGTAAACCAGCGACTCAAACAATTACCAACTTTCTTTGATTCCTTATCTTTTCTTCCTTCCATGGTTCAAATATATTTTTTGCCTATTACTACAGGTTATAACTTCAGAATAATGATAAACTTCACCTCCCTGTTTATTAATTAAGAATAGAATTATTTGTTGTACTCAATATTATTAAATAATAAAACACAACACACAACCTACTCCAAGGATTACTTTTCTTTCAATAAAAATGAAAAAAAAATAATCACAAAAGTTTAAATTTAAATGTCAATGTCAATAGACTTTTGGGTAGCATTGACATTGACAATTTGTAATTGACAAAGTTTTTTTTAATTCATTTTACGGCCTGGCGTCGTTTGTTTGTGCTTGGAGCGCAGCACTGAACACAGATTATAGATAGAGCGCAGCAAAAAAATATTTACGTCTATTTAAATCTGTCTACGATAAGAAACGTAG
This sequence comes from Bicyclus anynana, assembly GCF_947172395.1. Classification (NCBI taxonomy): domain Eukaryota; kingdom Metazoa; phylum Arthropoda; class Insecta; order Lepidoptera; family Nymphalidae; genus Bicyclus; species Bicyclus anynana. The sequence goes on along the minus strand of NC_069100.1, from coordinate 7,203,938 downwards.
AAACGAATATTAAAATCACAGATTGCAAAAAAATTATTAATCTGTCTTCTCACTGACCAACCACAGATAATATAACTTTATTTTTTGTTGATTGATTGTTCTAAAATTTTGGCATTTCTTGTCAGCCGCGTGTTCCAGTGGTTAATCTTTTTGGTCGCAATTTTCCTTGAAAACTATTAACAGGTATGATTTTCTTTAATTTTACTACTACACACGCAATATTAGATGTAATTTTAATCCTGAAACTATAATAGAAATGGAACTTGAAACTTTCCATGTGATGGAAATTCTATGACCTTGACTATTAGATCTTAGAACTTCATTGATTTTATTAGAACATTTCTTTTAAAAATGTCCTTTTTTACGATTGTAACAGTTTTCTGATTAAACCAGTAGTACGACAGATTTATTTGTAGCAACAAACATTTGAATCAGTAATAGTTTGTATGTCTGTTAGCAGAACTTGCGTCATGAATCTTAATAGGTACCGGTAGGTACATTAACTTGTTAACTCGTTAGGGCGAAATTACACACAATTGCCATGAAGCACCATTAAAGAGGCTTCTTAAATTTAAGTACCCATTGTAATAGTAATAGAATTTGGAAACAAGTATTTGTGGCAGAGTATTTTTTTTTGTATACAAGTGAATATGCAAACAGCATCAAGTTTTTTATTGGGTTTTTATGCAAATACCTATGTGCATATGGTGATGTCCACAATTTCAAAGACTTTTACTCGAAAGATGAAAATATTTAATAAATAATACAATTAATATATCTTTACTTCTACACTAATATTATATAGAGGTAAAGTTTGTGGGTTATGGGGTTTAATCCTGGGACCTACTCAACTAATTTTGAAAATTCTTTTACAACTGGAAAGCTTCATTATTTGTGGGTGTCATAGGCTATATTTTATCCCTGTAGTCTTACTGAAACGGGAACTATGGGGCGTCAGTTAGTTACTAATCTACATGTCTATAGGAGAGACTTATATCCAGCAATGAACGCCCATCAGCTGATAATGACAACAATAATAATAATTATCATTTTGTTGACCTATGTGCTGATAAAGATGCATTTCAGTGACCTTTTATCTATTGAGACTTAACCCATTTAAAGCAGCAACAAAAGTTACCATTAAAAGTCAGATGGATGCAATTTTCTATGTATACTCTAAAAGATAACCTTGTGAAAAGAAATAAACAAATTTCAACCAATAACAGTGCAACCAGAAATACTGTTGAATTTCTGACACTGCTATTGGTTGAAATTTGTCTATTTATTGAAATGAATTGAAATGAAATTTCATATCTATACTAAGATTATAAAGCTAAAGAGTTGCTAATCTCATGGACTACTGGTCTGATTTGAAGAATTCTTACAGTGTTAGATAGCCCATTTATTGAGGAAGGCTATAGGCTAAATATTATCCCCATATTTCTACGGGAACAGGAATCACGCGGGTGAAACCGCGCCGCGTCAGCTAGTATTATTATAAATTTTAATTGTTGAAATTGTTACAATTTCTTTTACTTTTACTTCATAATTATGTGAAAGTGATTCAATGGCCTCCACTTTGAATGGTACCTAACACTATAAAGTACCACAGGATAAAAAAGCATATTGACGGAACCTATATAGCTTAACTGTTGGATCAAGAGTTAGGTCGAGTCCTCCTTCTGGAGCCCTGACCATCGGTTGCTTGGGACACTCAAAATGTCCCGCAGCAGGAAGGTTGATTTTTTTTATTTTTTGTCTTAAAATTATAAAATGTAGAGGCTCATGATGTGAATTATACACTGTGTCCTAAAAAGACTTTTAGGATTTCTTATTTTCTAAATTGGCTCAGGTCTGATCTGGTGGTAGGCTTCGGCCGTCGCTAGTTACCACCCAACCAGGAAAGACCGCCAAGCGATTTAGCATTTCGGTGTGATGCTGCGTAGAAACCATCAGAGGTGTAGGTAGAATAAACTTGTACTGTTTCAAGTTAGCCCATTTCTATCTTAGAGTGGGGACACACGATGCATTGCGGTGTCACTGCGTCTTACATACCGCACCGGACTTGCAACCACCGAGACGAGGCGGGCAGGGGTGAATGCGTTGTGACGTCGAGCGGCACCGCTCAGTTGTCTATGCGTCACAACATTACTCTATTAACAGACTGTCCAACGCAGCCACGGCGCCGCTGCGGCATAACAACGTTGCGGCGCCGCACCGCTCGTGTTCCCGCTGATACGGTGTAATCTTTGCGATGCGGCGCCGCAACGAATCGTGTGCCCCCGCTCTCTCATCATCACTCAACATCAGGCTTAATTTATCATTGAATAAAAAAAACCCAGCTAGGATTCAGGCAGATGAGGCAAATCCAGCATGAATGTTCCAGTTCCGTGATCGATTTTCTATAAAAATGCATCACTCGTCTCAAGATAGAATAGTCATATTTCTCGCTAACTCCCAACTAGTTATACTAGCATCGATTGATTGTCATGATTATTTACAACCATGACGTCACCGCAATCTGACTCACTAATAAGACTGTGCCAAGCGCAAGGGCGAGCGCACATTACGCGGATTGTGCCGTTCAACACTTTATGACAGAAGTTGAGGAAAACTGGAAAAGTATGTACTTAAAATAGGCGATACAGTCATTCGCGTGGGAATGCAAAATATAACGCATAGGATTAACGTCGTTTAGATCACTAATCTATAATAATAATTGATTGCGTACACCATGGACTTTAAAAAGTTTCAAACCATGATAAGTTTAAAAATTCGATGTTTTAATATTAGATATTTTTAGATTCGCTCGATATTATAGACGCTCTAGAAATGTGGTGCTGGAGAAGAATGCTTGGCATATCCTGGACTCAGTTCCGATCCAACATTTCAATCCTCCAAGAACTGAGCATCAAACAGCGTCTTTCTTCAATAGTCCAATGTCGCATACTGACTTTCTTTGGTCATATTACAAGAAAAGATGACACGTCCATAGAGAGACTTGTGGTGCAAGGAAAGGTGGAGGGCACAAGAGCACGTGGCAGGTCACCAATGCGCTGGACTGATCAAGTAAAAACCGCTCTCCATGGATCGCTCCACGAATGTTCTAGGAGAGCCTGCGGGAGGAATGGCGACGGATAGTGAGGCTTGCCACCGCGCCCAAATGACGACCACGACCACTCTGTCAAGAGTGTAACGACGAAGAAGAATTTTTAGATTCTGTAGTATTGAAAAGCAGTATAAGGATCGAGGAGTGACGCAAGTGATTAACCAATGCAAACTGGTGATTCCTAGTTATAGAAATGCAGCTGTTTAGGGGTTTATGGGGTATTTTGTATATATTCATGGTCTACGATGTAAAACAAAGTTTGTTGGCGGATGTAATTGAACGCATTTGACAAAAGTAGTTTTATCTAGTTTTCCTTCAAAAATTAGCTTAGGTTATTCCTATGTATCCAAATACGTTATTTGCCAAACCAAACCGTTAGACAGGAAAATAGGGAATATTAACTGTTTGGCAAATCCGCAGTGTGCGCTCGGTTTAACCCCCTACAGCAATTACTATCCAGTTTCCCCCCTATATCTTATTCACTACCTATCTATACAAACTACATAGTCATGTTACATTGGAACAAGAATGGCCGTGATCTTATGAATTTCCGAGGTTATATATTCATATAGTAAAACAGGGTCAGTATAGGAGGGAGGATATGGAGCTTAGACCCACCACGCTGCTTAAATGTGGGTGATGGACCGCTCAAGATGACAATGTTAAATTCTTTAATGAGCAATATCACGTCATGATAATGATGATACTGACTGGGAATGTAATCTGCCACTCTAACCACTGGACCAACAAGACGGTTATAAATATCAAAAAATATATTGAAAGATATGAAGATATAGAAGATTGAGAAGAAGACAATCTATTGACATTACAATATGTTGTCAATAATCTTCCAATGATTTTTATTCGGTTCTCAAAGTATTGAACTTATTCTGAAGATATGGTTTGTTTCATTGAGATCAGACATTAAAAAGTTATCTAATGATAACCAGCTAATCGTCTAGCTGGTTAAGTGGTTATGCTATAAAATGGTTATGATATAAAGTAACTGTAACTAGTCCGAGATGGAATAGAGTTTTTGATAAAAAAGACAAATAAATAATATTGCGCAAGTATTTCGTGATATGCCTAGTCAATTCACAATGCCGCTAAATTCCTCACTTCCATGTAACATAATACTATGCAATACTTATTTCGTAGATACGCAATGACTATACAATATTTAGTTGATCGTTAACTGTCGTGTGCGAAGGACGTATCTTGAGAATTAGTTAATTAAAAAAATAAACTTAAACCGACTATTAAGTATAAATAAGTAATATTTAGCTGTGTTTTGCAGCTAAACTAAAATAAAAAAAAAAGTTCGTGTTATTTTTTAGTGTATTTTCTAGGTAAGTGTTATTAGTTTTATTAAGGCTAGTACATAAGGCGATGCGGCATAGCAAACCGATAAGCAAGTTTGTTCGCTAGGTCAGTGTCTATAGAAGTGTAAATTCAACCGAGTCTTTTTGACATTAGTATGTTTTACATTGTAACGTCATGGAGTGCTATAAAAAATAATTCGTTTTGTCTTATTTTGTAAAACTTAATTTTAAGATGTGAGTTTACTTTCAATTTCGAAAAGTGAGTGTATTCACTAATTTTGAGTAATTTTAGTAGATATGTTACCGACAATCTGTTTAACTCAGGTATTCCATACAATGCCTAGGCAATGTATATAAACCAGTGTCGTTTTTCCAATGTATAAAATACATATTATGAATATTGAGTGTCCACTGCCGGTAACAGATATGCACGATTACTATTGTATTTGTTACTAATTACAAATAGCTATTTTAGTAATTCTTAGCTCACGTGATTGATATTATAGGTAAAAAATGTTATCCGGTGGCTACTGACATCCCTTCGTGGATATCGTAGAGTAGATAGTGGATATTGCCCAATTGACATTATTACAAAGGGCTTTGAGGAATATGAATAATGCGGTTGTTATTAATTTGATGTTAACTATATAAGGTGGCTAACATACGTCAAATTTAGTGAATCAAACATACATAAATGGCACTATTTGACTGTAAATAGCCGTTTTTTTCGTTGACCTATACGATTACCATAAAATTGTACGGTATAGGCTAGATTTGTGAAGAGATTCGGACTTTATATGGCTCCCAAACACGCGGGTCACTCGGGATCGATAAAATAGCCCGCGCTTATCGTCCATTCCAATCCTACCATAGACGATTTTCATGTAATTTTAGGTGTATATTTTTTTCATTGTGGATTGGATTGAAAACCCCTGATATTGTTATTCTATTTTCGAAGGACGTTTTTTTATTGTGTACAGACAGGCGTGTTTGTGTGTAACTGAAGGAGCGTCAGTAAAGCAGAAACATGTTAAACAAATCTGTGAATTATTTCCATTAGGGGTTTTTTTTTTGTAAACTGATTTCACTCGCCTCCCTCTCCCCAATTTTAAAATTTATTTTACTACTAAAAAGCCACGTTGTCGAGTGTCGTGGGCTATATTTTATCCTCATATTCTCACGGGAACGGGTATTACGCGGGTGAAACCGCGGAGCGCTAGTACGTAAATAATTTAGTAAAGCATTACTTCTGTGCTGACCTTCTTTTAATTAACACACACAAACTGCGTTTGTTTTGTCAATTTACTTGTACCGCAGCTTGTACATCCAAAGACAAACTGTCTTCTAAAATTAGAATATCATTATTTGTACTCATAGTTACGTAAGTATTTTTAATATTAATATATGTTATCCACAGTTTGTTTAAATCCATTCTAATATTATAAATGCATTTTTTTTCATTAATAAATTTTTGGTGAGGTTTTAATTTTACGGAAATTATATTGATTCTTCAAAAGATCCATTGTGCATTAGCCTTTATGTCTGATGACCGTGATGCAAGGTCAGTGTGAATAATATTTTTTCATACGCTTAATCGTACAATCGACCTTATGTTTTATACTAAGTTGTTGTTACCTTCGACCGCAGAATTAGTGAATTTACGAGTTGGGTAATGTTTGAAGTAAGCATTGATTTGGAGATTTTTTTAAAGTCTACTAGTGGCGTAGCGTGCCTTAGGGGGGCCCTGTATTATTTGTTGGGGGGCTCAAAATGAAGGGTAAAGATTTCTCACGAAACAAACAAAAATGCATGTACTCATATGTCGGCGCAAGTGAGTCATTCAATATGTCGGTTCGTGACGTCATGAGCCGAGATGGTACGAAATTCCGTGTTAGGTTAGGGTCAAAAAGTACCCTATGTTTTGCTCCAAGGTCCCATTTACAATTATGCCAAATTTCAGCTCGATCAGTTCAGCCGTTTAGTCCTGAAAAGGTAACAGACAGACAAACAGACTTATTTTCGCATTTATAATATTTAGTAAGTATTGATTATTAGCTGACGACGCGCGGTTCTACTCGCGTGGTTCCTGTTCCCGTAGGTATACGAGGATAATATATAGCCTATAGCCTTCCTCGATAAATGGGCTATCTAACACTGAAAGAATTTTTCAAATCGGACCAGTAGTTCCTGAGATTAGCGCGTTCAATCAAACAAACAAACTCTTCAGCTTTATAATATTAGTATAGATGTATTGCTTTTTTAACATCAATATATAATCTATACTTACTAATATTATATAACACTCATCACAAAGTATACAAAGTAGTATCATCATCATCATCATATCAGCCGATGGACGTCCACTGCAGGACATAGGCCTTTTGTAGGGACTTCCAAACATCACGATACTGAGCCGCCTGCATCCAGCGAATCCCTGCGACTCGCTCACTAGTATATAACATTAACTATATCTAATTGTTCTAACTCTTGTTAATGAAATTCGTTTTCATTAACAACCAGTTAATTATAATTATTATTAGGTGTGAAATGACTAGCGATTTATACCCTCAATTTGAATGTTTGTTGGTAAACAGTGCACATCCTTTATGGTATATAGCTTTTATGTTAGAACTAGCGGACGCCCGCGGCTTCGTCTGCGTGAAAGTCGATGTAAACTACTTTCAACTACCCCTACCCTACCCTACCCCTACCCCTACCTTAACCTACCCCTACACTACCCTTACCCTACCCATTAAGGACGGCGACGGAAGTTTGAAAAATGGAGTAACTTCTCCCGTTTTCCCTACATTTCTCTTCACTGCTCTGCTCCTATTGATCGTAGCGTAATAAAAAGTATACTATAACCTGTCCAGGAGTATGAAGAACAATTGTACCAAGTTTCGTTAAAATCCGTCGAGTACTTTTTGTTTCTATAACGAACACAGACAGACAGACAGACAAAAATTTTACTGATTGCATTTTTGGCATCAGCATCGATCACTAATCACCCCCTGATATTTTGGAAATATATTTCTTGTACAGAATTGACCTCTCTACAGATTTATTATAAGTATAGATTATAATTTACAATTACGAAGATTATTCGATTGTTTCATCGTGACATACATTTATTTTTTCTTCGTAATGTTTATCAAGGCATATACCTATGCAGTCGTGTACGCGGTTATTTTTCATAGCTTTTATCAGTAAGCAAACCTCTGTCGAACTAAATCCGATAAACAGTTAGAGGTGTGTTGATAACAGAATTATTATCAACAAATTAGGCGTTCTTAACTACTATTTCAAACATGATATTTATATTGATACTAGCTGACGCCGCGCGGTTTCACCTGCGTGGTTCTCGTTCCCGAAGGAGTACGGGGATAATATATAGCCTTTCTCAATAAATGGGCTATCTAACACTGAAAGAATTTTTCAAATCGGACCAATAGTTCCTGAGTTTAGCGCGTTCAATCAAAATAACAATCTCTTCAGCTTTATATATTAGCAAAGAAGTAAAGATTAGTGGATGCTCGTGACTTCGTCCGTGTGAAACCTAGCCCTACCCTACCCCACCCCTACACTTTTCTTTTTATTTATTGTAGGAGGAAATCCTCATGGATGACCAGGTAGCCTAGATGACGAAGCCCGACTTCACCGATACACAGTAGCCTACGCACTAAAACCTCCTACATTCACCGACCTTCCTTCCCGGTACCGATATGAACATTACTTCGGGATCACCCACCCTAAACTACCCCTACTCAACCCTACTCCTACCCTACTCCTACCCTACCTCTACCCTACCCTAAGTATTCTATGTCCGTCTCCTGGTTCTGTTCCTTTCCACTAATTTTTAGCCAAATCGGTCGTCGTTCTTGAGTTATTTGTAGTGTAACTAATAGGTCTTTCTATTATACTCTATAGATTATTTACTCTATTTTAAGTGGCTTGATAAGCCTTTAAAAATGAAAATTAAAAAAAAAATAGGCAGTTTTATATTAGCTCGCTGCAAACTGCATTGTACAAATGTACAATGTACCTATATAGCAGTGAATGTCAGGTAAAATCCGGCCGCTCAGAGATTGCGTTTCAGGGTGAGCTGTTTCAAGGTTATGCCAACTGTTTGTCTTTGTAGTGATGAGCCAAAACAACTAGGTAATTCTAATTGAATGTTTGTCCCATTCGATCACGACTTGTCAGAAACGCTGTTTCTGAGCGGACAGACTTAGTAACACATTACAACAGTAACCGAGAATTAATGACTTGTGAGATTAAACTCAATTTCCAATAACTACATCTGTCATAGGTCATTGGCCTATGATTATTTTTGATGATCACTTTTAACTAAATTTTTAATAACTATTTTATTTGATAAATATTTAATTTTTTTTAAATATTTAAGACTTCAGTCACAGGAGTTTACAACTCTTAAAAGAAGACTCTAGCCTTTTATTATTTGTTACTGATTAAAGTTACTGAAATAAACTATTTTTTATTTTTTTTTATTTTAAATAATTTTACTTCTTTGCAGTCATAAAATGGCCATCCACATCAAAGACTCGGACGACCTCAAGACCAGGCTGGCGGAAGCTGGCGAGAAGTTGGTGGTGATCGACTTCATGGCCACCTGGTGCGGGCCCTGCAAGATGATCGGGCCCAAGCTTGAGGAGCTGGCCAACGAGCTCGCTGACTCCATCGTCGTGCTCAAGGTGACGTCATCATCATCATTTGACTACCTCAGTGGTGCAGTGGTATTACAAGACAGAAGTCCTGGGTTCGATCCCCGGCTGGGCTTAAACTCGAAGAGCTAGCCATCGAGCTCGCTGACTTCATTGTCGTGGTAAAGGTGACGTTATCCATCGTCAACGTCAGCATCATCATCACCATCATTTGACGGCCTCCGTGGCGCAGTATGCTCGGTGAATTTACAAGACAGAGGTCCTGGGTTCGAACCCCGGCTGGGCAGATTGAGGTTTTCTTAATTGGTCCAACTCTGGCTGGTGGAAGGCTTCGGCCGTGTCTTATTACCCTATCGGCAAAGGCGTACCACCAAGCGACTTCCGTGTAGTAACCGAAAGGGTAGCAAATAAATATGGGCATAAAAAAAGCAAAAACGAAACATCCCCTAGTCCCCGGTGACCCCGCTATTTCCCTCTCTTGCAGCGGTTGTGTAACGGCGGGGCAAGGGGTGTCAAGAATCTCCCGGAGAGATTCCGCTGCCAACCCCGACGACTAGACCTGGCAACTTAAAGCGCAGTGCTGATTGACCCCGAGGACATCAAGCCGATTGCAGGAAACCGCTGGATGCTGGCGGCTAGAGATCATTATGCTTGGAGGTCCATGTAAGAGGCCTATGTCCAGCAGGGGACGTCCATCGGCTGATAGTGATGATGATGTAGAAACCGAAAGGGGTGTGGTTTTTATCCTCCTCCTAATATATACTAAATTAGATACGAAATGGCATGCGTTTGTAATTTGTTTGTTGATAAACATTCCACATCGAACTTGGCTTTAGTATAAGGTTTGGCAGGTACCTACTCATACTTAAATACGATAGAACTTTTCCCTGTATACCTTTTATATGTATGTATATTGTATGCATGTATGACTAAAGCTAATATCGCATGCAGCAATCGTAAATGCAATCCATTGAAGTAGTAATCATCGCTAGACACGAACAAACACATTCAAATGCAAATACGTGTTATCACTGATTACCACTTGCCACAGAGAAAAACCACTTGAAAACGTTATTGCATCTATTCTGTGAAATCAATAGTAATTTCTAATTTTTAACGCTAAATTGCCCTCATAAATTATGTCTATCTATACTTATAATAAATCTGTAGAGAGGTCAATTCTATTATATATAAGTATAATAATCAATAATAACCAATTTAAAAAAAAACTCCATCTTATTTCTTTAGTTTTTGTAAACACTTTAAAATATTTAAAAACGTATATGACGCCATTTTTCTTGAATAATATTGAAAGTTACTTATGCGACGCTTGCGACTGACTTTAGAATGTATTCGTGAATTTTGTATTTGCTACGACACCGTCGTGTTCCGTACGCTCTATCTGTTTAATCTGTGAGCCACAAGTAAAAAAATCTTTTTAATTTCCAGGTGGACGTGGACGAGTGCGAGGACATCGCCACGGAGTACAACATAAACGCGATGCCGACCTTCGTGTTCGTGAAGTCTTCCAAGAAGATCGAGGAGTTCTCCGGAGCCAACGTGGACAAACTCAAGAACACCATACTTAAGCTCAAGTAAAAAAAAATATATAAACATGCGAGCGGTATGTACGCTATACTCCGGCTGTTATACTGTTCTATATTTGACAGACAACATATACACTGACAATACTGTTAAAAGAGAACATTCAGATGCTGTAGCTTAGAAGGATCAGACTTTGTCTATAAAGGCCCTTTATTGACAGAGAAACTTAAATGGGATTGCTGGGAATTAAATAGGTCGCTTATTATTGTTTACGTTAGTTCTTTGTCTTTTATATCTTAAAAAGGAATTTATAAAAATAAGTAGTCCTATAATAATCATTATGCTTATGTGTGTATATGTAAAGTAAGATTTAACAGGTAAATTTTACAAAAACTCTTAAAATTTTGAATTAACAGAATAGATCACTTAAATAATCGTAATTTTCAATTCTCTACTTAATGATAAAAATAATTAAGTAGCGAAATGCGAATGATCCGATGGGTATTTTTGAATAAGTTACCTGCAAATTTTCTATTAGCTACAAATTCATATACATGCTTAAGTTATTTATACAGGTATTTGTGTTATTTTTGACAGTATTGATTTAAAATAATGATATTGAAAAATTAACTTTCCAACCTAACCATCTCTTTGGTGCCTCCTTCATCTAGGTTATACTGGCGAGTTTATCTGTGTCCAATTGGTACAAATTAAAGCCATAAAGAAGAATTGAATTGATGTGCATATTATTTGACAGCAAAATGTTAAATAAAGAACAGTATAAATGACACCGAGCATAACCGCAGGCGGATAAACGTGCATTAAGTGTATGAACAAAGAACATTTTTTTAATGAAAAAAAAAGCATTTTTATACTGTAATGGCCTAATATATAGAACTGTATGTTTATTTATTATTGATTTATACAAATATGGAATTAATTGTTCGCAAACAATTTGCAAGAAATTATATTTTTTTCATGTCTGCATTTATCTAATTAATTTATTTCTCTTATATAAAGGCACAGACACTGTCTTATGGAATAAATGAAAAATAAAATAATGTTTCTGACAAATTGTTAATAATAATTTATTGTACAACATAATAATAATTATATTGTTGGAAATAAATAGCCGCGAAGTGTCTTAACAATCGAGGACTAAATGGAAAAGATAGACGGAACAAGAGCTTCATAATACTACAAAACGTGTAATTTTCTTAGTGTACTGCGATGTTTCGTCAGTATTATAATATTGATTGTCACTGGTTTGTTAGTTATTCTACTATCAAGAAATAATCCTAGTAAGAACCAACAATAAAATATCAACTGTTTACTATATTTTCAAAATTGAACCGTTCTCCTGTCACTGAACAATTTAATTTGTGTCTTCTCCATCTATGTGATACTGGCAAGAGTTGTGCACACAAATGTGAGCTATAAAGATGGCCGACAACTTAACAATTTCATATACTCGTAATAAAACATTTCGTAATGTGATGGTGGCATAGTTAGGAGCCTTGAAATTGGCATAATTTTTCTGTGTATGCTCCGTCTATCATTTTAATCTACTCTTCATAACGGTAATATAGTTTTTAATATATTTAGCACGTAGAATAGACATTTTGCACAAGTGCTAGCGCGTACATACCAAATGTTCGTAATATTCCATTATGTATGTTAAAAAAAGTATTGTTATTGGAATAAAATGTCTTACGTAATGTCACTGTTTATTATTTTTAACTTTTTTTAATAATAATTACCCTTTTTTAACAATAAATAGAGAGCCGTGATAGAGCTGAGAGCGTCTTCGATTCAGAGGGCGTAGGTTCAAATCCGGTCCGGGGCATGCAGTTTCAGTTGTGTGCATTTAAAAAATAAAAAAAATAAAAATACTACGTGTCTCAAACGATGAAGGAAAATATCCTGTGAAAACCTGCATGCATATGTGTGTGAAGTCTGCCAATCCGTATTGGGCCAGCATGATGGACTTTTTTAGCATAACCCCTCATTCCAAAAGGAGGCTCGTGCTCAACAGTGAGCGGAATATGGGTTGTTACTTATTTACACGAATAAAATAATAATAACAGCGCTTGTCATAAAACGGCTAGTAAAAAAACAAACAGCTTTTATACAAATAAAACTTTATTACATTTATTAACTAACTTAAATTACAAATATTTATTGCTATTACAAAATAGTCCGTTCAAAAACATGTGACGTGGATGATAAACTAACTTTCGTCACACTATAGCAAAGTCTTAACGTCAAGGTAAATTAGACCTAATGTCCTTTCATTTAAGCTTAATTTCATCTGATTTCTAGTAAACTGTATTTTTTGTAATTATTTTCACCTATTAACAATGTAGCATGTTAGACTTTAAAACTGAGTAAAGTAGGTCCTTTTTCATAAAATGAAGGCAATGAATGGTAACATCTGATATATCTGAAACAAAAAACCAAAGATCAAACTTACGATAATTTTTCTCTGGTAGTGATTGTTGCCTTAATAGTAAACGATCATGTAACGTAACTAGCTATGAGAGGGAGAGAGAAAGAAAAAGTGCGCGCGCATTGTTCTCTTGCTCCTACAGTAACATCTCTCAACGTCCGTTCGTCACGCGTGATTACAGTTTTTGTAACGCTCGTGTCACGCATTCACCAGCTTTACCACTACCACCACCAGATTCATAATTTTTTCCGAAATATTAAAGTATCTTTTAATTATGTTCTCAATAATCTCTATGTTCTAGTGAAAGTCTTATTTAAATCGGTTCAGCCATTCTATTAGCGTGGACAAAAAGACAGACAAATAAAAAAAAAACCGAGTGTGACTTAGACCATTTTATAATTTGAACACCCTCGTACGCACGTACAAGTGACGAACGGTCGAATCAGTCAACGAATGATCGAATCTTTTACACGTCTACGGTTCGTTGTCTCACGTACAAGTGACGATCGGATCACAGATTCGATCAATCGCGATCGACACGTGCGTAAAGAGGTTTTACATCAAAAAATAAAATTCATACGTGCAGGAGCTAGTCGCGTCGCTTCTTGGCGTGCGGTTCGTGGTGGTCTCTTTTGCGTCCCGACTTGTCCGCGCGTTTAGCTTCGTTCAAGAACCGGTCCAGACCGAACGGTCGAATCAGTCAACGAATGATCGAATCTTTTAGAAGTCTACGGTTCAATGACTCACTAACAAGTGACGATCGGATCACAGATTCGATCAATCGCGATCGACACGTGCGTAAAGAAGTTTTACATCAAAAAGTAAAATTCATACGTGTCGCTAGTCGCGTCGCTTCTTGGCGTGCGGCTCGTGGTGGTCTCTCTTGCGTCCCGACTTGTCCGCGCGCTTGGCCTCGCTCAAGAACCGGTCCAGACCGAACGGGTCAAAGTCCGCCTCGGGCTGCGTGCTCCGGGGCTGTGGAATAAACACTTTCGATACAAAAATTGCTAGAAGTTAGTTATGTAAATCTATATACAACGTGTCCCAAAATTCAACGATAAGCGGGCGCCAAAAGATTGACCTGCTCATGAGCACTTAAGGAAAAATAATAAAAAAAATATACCTAAATTTTTTTTTTAGTTACAAAATAAATTTTAAAATTCTTTGAAAATTTACACCTTGTATGATATTTTGAACTACCGCAGCTACAATTTCTTAAATATGCTTAAGATTTTTTTTGTATCGGAACCTAAGTAGTACTACTATTCACCACAACTCTTAAAAACACCACAATGCCCGCAGTTTTTACACAAAAAAATATCAAAATATTTTTTTTCCCTCAAATTTTTAAAGATTTTTACTTTCAGTCTACTTTGACTCATGGTCTTGCAAAAAAAAGTATGAACACCGCTATGGCAAGTTATTTTCAAAGTTGACGCAACTAATCAAGATTTCAAAATAGTATAATACCCTAGGATAACTAGTCGCAAAAAAAAAATATGCGTACCATTTGTAAACAAGAACTAAATTTCTAAAATGTTTTTGCTCCTAGAAATCACTTTTACTTTATGCACAAAATGATGTGAGTCATACGTTGCAATTTCCTAGAATTTTAATGGAACGAACGATAACATTTAAAAATAAGAGAGAGAGAGAGAGAGAAAGATAGCGATAAGTATACGTTAGAGAGGGATAGACAGATGTTCTTTGTTGAATGACAATGATGCAGGTAAAGAAAATCCTGTTCCCAGCAAGTCAGTACGCTCTGCTCCTTTGTTTACTGCGCAACTTTCCGTATTCAATTGACGTGGCTCTCGTACTAACGACTTTTGGCTTTGCATTTTGGACTGGACTTAAGTGATCTGCAAACTGAACTGACCTGGCATTATTTTGGACTGTGCCTGTGTTTTGTGAATTGGACTTTTGGTGTATTTTGGACTGTTTAGCGTTATCATGCCGCAACCATACACGCCGATGGAATACGCTAACATGCATCTCATTTATGGAGAATGTCGGTGCAATGCTAACGCTGCTAGCAGATTGTATCGAGAAAGGTACCCAAACGCTCAAAGATATCCAGATTATCGGGTATTTATGAATGTGCATCAAGCGTTTTCGGAGGGTCGTTTGCCGTCAGCTAGAAGAAACGCTGGAAGACCTAGATCGGAATGCGATGAAGAAGTTCTCAATGAAATAAACATTGATTCAACTACCTCAGTGCGTGCCATAGAAGCAGCTACGGGAATCCCAAAAAGTTCAGCACATCGAATACTAAAACGTCATCGGCTACACCCATATCATTACAGACGTGTACAAACGTTACTATCACGGGACTATCCACTGCGGATCGCATTTTGCCGAGTGATGCTTCAAAAGCATCGGGAAGATCCTCAGTTCTTGGATAAAGTACTATGGTCGGATGAAACAACCTGCAAGAAAGA
This sequence comes from Bicyclus anynana, assembly GCF_947172395.1. Lineage (NCBI taxonomy): Eukaryota > Metazoa > Arthropoda > Insecta > Lepidoptera > Nymphalidae > Bicyclus > Bicyclus anynana. The sequence continues at coordinate 7,188,390 of NC_069100.1, read as the reverse complement.
TGGCTATTTAAATCTTCACAACCTACACAGCTGGAGCAATGAGAATCCGCACCTGATGAGAGAAGACAAATCCCAATATCAATTTAAGGTCAACTTATGGACGGGCATTTTAAATGGAAAAGTGATTGGGCCTTTTGAATTACAAGGAAACTTAGATGGGGACAGTTATTTGAACTTTTTACAAAATGATTTGCAAGAATTACTAGAAGACGTCCCCCTAAGCGACCTTCAAAATATGTGGTATCAAAATGATGGTTGCCCAGCTCACTACGCTCGTCCTGTGAGACAATACCTAGACCACGAGTATCCGGGGCGTTGGATCGGGCGACTTGGTCCTATCCTATGGCCACCCCGATCACCCGACCTAAACCCCCTGGATTTCTTTTATTGGGGTTGTCTCAAAGACAGGATCTACGCAAAACCGATTACGACATTGGACGAGCTTCGGCAAAAAATCACTCAGGCTGCGGCACATATCAATGCTAGAAGATATGCGCGAAAAATAAAACGGTCGTTTTTAAGGCGATGTCGTGCCTGTATTAATGCCGGTGGAAAACAATTCGAACATTTACTTTAATGTTGTGTAATTAAAATAACAAACACATTTTTGGAACATAGTAAAATTTATTACTAACAACAAGAACAATTAAGAAATTTGGTTCTTGTTTACAAATGGTACGCATATTTTTTTTTGTGACTAGTTATCCTAGGGTATTATACTATTTTGAAATCTTGATTAGTTGCGTCAACTTTGAAAATAACTTGCCATAGCGGTGTTCATACTTTTTTTTGCAAGACCATGAGTCAAAGTAGACTGAAAGTAAAAATCTTTAAAAATTTGAGGGAAAAAAAATATTTTGATTTTTTTTTGTGTAAAAACTGCGGGCATTGTGGTGTTTTTAAGAGTTGTGGTGAATAGTAGTACTACTTAGGTTCCGATACAAAAAAAATCTTAAGCATATTTAAGAAATTGTAGCTGCGGTAGTTCAAAATATCATACAAGGTGTAAATTTTCAAAGAATTTTAAAATTTATTTTGTAACTAAAAAAAAAATTTAGGTATATTTTTTTTATTATTTTTCCTTAAGTGCTCATGAGCAGGTCAATCTTTTGGCGCCCGCTTATCGTTGAATTTTGGGACACGTTGTATAAAAGAAAGTCGTGTTAGTTACTCCACTTATAACTCAAGAACGGCTGAACCGATTTAGCTCAAAATTGGCAGGGAGGTAGTTTAGAGCCAGGAGAAGGACATAGGATACTTTTTATAGAAAAAAAATAAAAGTCGGGTTTTCCTTCCTGACGCTATAACTCCAGAACGCACGAACTGAGCCTGACTGAACTGAGAGAGGTTTTGCATTCGTTGGAAAGGTCTCGGGCTCAGTGAGGTTTATAGCAAAGAAAATTCAGGAAAAATTTCAACGTAGGGTAGGGGTAGGTTAAGGGTAAGGTAGAGGTAGTTGAAAGTTTCGAGTTTCACGCGGACGAAATCGCGGGCGTTCGCTAGTTATTAATATAATAATGTATATTGCAGGAATGCAATCTCGCGAGATTGTGACTCAGGCGAAATATTGGGAGTTTATGAATGACAACAGTTCTCGCTAATTTCAAAATCTAGCGAGATTGGCATTTCTGTCTGTTAATTTGCAAATAATCACAACATTTGAATGAAGTCGGTTAATAAATTAGGGAAAATTAACAAGAAGATTTGCGATTCGACATGAGCATAAGAGCCAGATATTTCAATTTCAGTTTGGTGAGCAAAAATCTTTTGTGCTTTATCGTTCATTTACAGTGCTGTCACATATGATCGAATCTTTTAGAAGTCCACAGTTCGATCACTCACGTACAAGTGACGATCGGATCACAGATTCGATCAATCGCGATCGACACTGATCTAGTTCGTGCGCTGCAAGTCTTTTTCATGATCGAGTGTAATCTCGTTAAAGTCGCGAAATCTCGCCACGCATGGGGCGAGATTGCATTCTCTAAATGTACATGAGTGAGACGCGCAAAGAGGGGCAAGAAGGGGCAGCTACCCCCTGACCCAAAGTTCCAAGGTCATTCAGTTTACTTCCTTTGCAATGACAATCACGTAGCGATAAAGAATCGCGCTACAAGTGTAATTGCATGCTCTTGACTACTAACTAACAAATCATATTTTTCTAATCCTCTATGAACTTGAACCCTCGATTATGGGTCATAATTCATTATCAGGTATAAAACATGTTTATAATGTAAGTAAACTCACAGGTTCCTCTCTGGTGCCGTCCTTCTCAAAGTTGACGGGTCCCGAGCGAGTGTTGGTGCTGCTGGCGCCGGCAAAACCTTTGTCTGCCACGAAACTGTAATATAAAAAAGAAAAATATTACTTTTAACAAAAAAATAAGCATGTATAAGTCACTTAAAGTTGTAGTATTGTCTGTTAGCAATGACTTGTCGTACACGTTGCAGGCTATTGTGGCGTCACTCACTAATTAATGGCGACAATGGCATCGCGTGTCGTGGCCTCACTGCTTGGTGGCGACAATGGCATCGCGTGTCGTGGCGTCACTCACCCCTTGGTGGCGACAATGGCATCGCGTGTCGTGGCCTCACCGCTTGGTGGCGACAATGGCATCGCGTGTCGTGGCGTCACTCACCGCTTGGTGGCGACAATGGCATCGCGTTTCGTGGCGTCACTCACCGCTTGGTGGCGACAATGGCATCGCGTGTCGTGGGGTCACTCACCGCTTGGTGGCGACAATGGCATCGCGTGTCGGGGCGTCACTCAACGCTTGGTGGCGACAATAGCGTCGCGTGTCATGACGTCACTCACCACTAGGTGGCGACAATAGCGTCGCATACCGTGGCGTCACTCACCACTAGGTGGCGACAATAGCGTCGCGTGTCGTGGCGTCACTCACCGCTTGGTGGCGGCGATGGTGTCGAGGTCGCCGTCGTAGTTGTCCTTGTCGGCGTTGCGCGCGGGCCGGTAGATGTGCGCGCCCACCGTGTCCTGGTTGCGTGGCGTCACTCACCACTAGGTGGCGACAATAGCGTCGCGTGTCGTGGCGTCACTCACCGCTTGGTGGCGGCGATGGTGTCGAGGTCGCCACCGTAGTTGTCCTCGTCGGCGTTGCGCGCGGGCCGGTAGATGTGCGCGTCCACCGTGTCCTGGTTGCGTGGCGTCACTCACCACTAGGTGGCGACAATAGCGTCGCGTGTCGTGGCGTCACTCACCGCTTGGTGGCGGCGATGGTGTCGAGGTCGCCGCCGTAGTTGTCCTTGTCGGCGTTGCGCGCGGGCCGGTAGATGTGCGCGTCCACCGTGTCCTGGTTGCGTGGCGTCACTCACCACTAGGTGGCGACAATAGCGTCGCGTGTCGTGGCGTCACTCACCGCTTGGTGGCGGCGATGGTGTCGAGGTCGCCGCCGTAGTTGTCCTTGTCGGCGTTGCGCGCGGGCCGGTAGATGTGCGCGCCCACCATGTCCTGGTTGCGTGGCGTCACTCACCACTAGGTGGCGACAATAGCGTCGCGTGTCGTGGCGTCACTCACCGCTTGGTGGCGGCGATGGTGTCGAGGTCGCCGCCGTAGTTGTCCTTGTCGGCGTTGCGCGCGGGCCGGTAGATGTGCGCGCCCACCGTGTCCTGGTTGCGTGGCGTCACTCACCACTAGGTGGCGAAAATAGCGTCGCGTGTCGTGGCGTCACTCACCGCTTGGTGGCGGCGATGGTGTCGAGGTCGCCGCCGTAGTTGTCCTTGTCGGCGTTGCGCGCGGGCCGGTAGATGTGCGCGCCCACCATGTCCTGGTTGCGTGGCGTCACTCACCACTAGGTGGCGACAATAGCGTCGCGTGTCGTGGCGTCACTCACCGCTTGGTGGCGGCGATGGTGTCGAGGTCGCCGCCGTAGTTGTCCTTGTCGGCGTTGCGCGCGGGCCGGTAGATGTGCGCGCCCACCGTGTCCTGGTTGCGTGGCGTCACTCACCACTAGGTGGCGACAATAGCGTCGCGTGTCGTGGCGTCACTCACCGCTTGGTGGCGGCGATGGTGTCGAGGTCGCCGCCGTAGTTGTCCTTGTCGGCGTTGCGCGCGGGCCGGTAGATGTGCGCGCCCACCGTGTCCTGGTTGCGTGGCGTCACTCACCACTAGGTGGCGACAATAGCGTCGCGTGTCGTGGCGTCACTCACCGCTTGGTGGCGGCGATGGTGTCGAGGTCGCCGCCGTAGTTGTCCTTGTCGGCGTTGCGCGCGGGCCGGTAGATGTGCGCGCCCACCGTGTCCTGGTTGCGTGGCGTCACTCACCACTAGGTGGCGAAAATAGCGTCGCGTGTCGTGGCGTCACTCACCGCTTGGTGGCGGCGATGGTGTCGAGGTCGCCGCCGTAGTTGTCCTTGTCGGCGTTGCGCGCGGGCCGGTAGATGTGCGCGCCCACCATGTCCTGGTTGCGTGGCGTCACTCACCACTAGGTGGCGACAATAGCGTCGCGTGTCGTGGCGTCACTCACCGCTTGGTGGCGGCGATGGTGTCGAGGTCGCCGCCGTAGTTGTCCTTGTCGGCGTTGCGCGCGGGCCGGTAGATGTGCGCGCCCACCGTGTCCTGGTTGCGTGGCGTCACTCACCACTAGGTGGCGACAATAGCGTCGCGTGTCGTGGCGTCACTCACCGCTTGGTGGCGGCGATGGTGTCGAGGTCGCCGCCGTAGTTGTCCTTGTCGGCGTTGCGCGCGGGCCGGTAGATGTGCGCGCCCACCGTGTCCTGGTTGCGTGGCGTCACTCACCACTAGGTGGCGACAATAGCGTCGCGTGTCGTGGCGTCACTCACCGCTTGGTGGCGGCGATGGTGTCGAGGTCGCCGCCGTAGTTGTCCTTGTCGGCGTTGCGCGCGGGCCGGTAGATGTGCGCGCCCACCGTGTCCTGGTTGCGTGGCGTCACTCACCACTAGGTGGCGACAATAGCGTCGCGTGTCGTGGCGTCACTCACCGCTTGGTGGCGGCGATGGTGTCGAGGTCGCCGCCGTAGTTGTCCTTGTCGGCGTTGCGCGCGGGCCGGTAGATGTGCGCGCCCACCGTGTCCTGGTTGCGCCACGGCTTGTCGTACACGTTGTACGCCTCGTCGTCGCCGTAACCTGCACACGGCAACGGTCATTGCACTCTTACTAACATGCGACCAAGTGCAGAGAAATAGACAAGAGATAATATCGTCTAAAAGTGTTTTTCAGATAACATTGGTACGGTGACAGTCGCCTGTACGGTGTTCATAATACGTATTATTATCGTGAATCGCGGCAAAGTCTCAAGAGTGAAAAGAACTGTCACCCGTACCATCCTACATGAAACAAAACGAACTGGAAATGACGAAGATAGGGTTAATTCCAGTTGCATTGCCTTTGCTTGAAGTTTGTCTAATTTTTGTCACGACATTATCGCGCTACTGAAGACAGTAGTTTCCTTTTATTGCAGAGACCAAAAAAAAAGATTTATGAAAAAATTCTTCTTTAAGCACCTCCTATAGAAAAATTTTAAAGTGGTAGAATTTTGAGGAAAGAGTATCATACTCTTTCCGTGCTGTGCGCTGCCACTACCAGAGTGTGCACGTTGTCATTAGTTCATCGAATTTTACCGCCCATACTTTTTACATACCGAGGGCTAAATATTAAAAAATCGATTCTTATGGAGTAAACACCAAAAAAGTTGTCGCATAACACTCACCGCTGTCCATGCCCCGGCTATTGTTGAAGAGTCGCTGATCGAACATGCCCTCTCCGCCCTGGTTGGTTTTGGCGGGCAGCCCCAGTGCGATCTGTTCAGATATGTCGCGCTCGCGCTCCTTCACCAGCTTCGATCTGAAACAAATATATTGTTCTGTTAAAGCAATTTATGTTCACCTATTAGTTTACACCTATTAGTTTACATTGCGATAACTAACAATAGGGTAGGTAGGGTTGACTCATATCAAATTTATGCATTATTATAAATAAAATTAATTATTTACTTACTTACTTATTGCATTAATATAAATAAAAACAATATTAATGCAATAAGGGTCCGAAATATATATCAATTAATAAAAGTTAAGGATTCATATAAAACTTAATTTAAACTTATATTTTTGTTCCATTCCGTTTGTAAGGGATTTGTTATAGTGACGTCATGAAACAGTTGTCAGACTGTCATGACCGACAGGCGTTTTGGCTCGTATTGTCAAAATCATATTTAAAAACTAAAATTTTCATGTAATCACGTCTCAAAAACATGAAAAAAATATTCAATCTAGTAGAACAATAATGAAGTATTTAAGAACATGAAAACAAAAAGTGTCAACTAGCCTATTGTAAGTGAGCTGGTGCTCTTTAAATAGACTCTATATATAGAATAATCTCTTTTGACGGCCGCGTGGCGCAGTGGGTAGTGACCCTGCTTTCTGCATCCACGGTCGTGGGTTCGATTCCCACAACTGGAAAATATTTGTGTGATGAGCATGAGTGTTTTCCAGTGTCTGTGTGTATTTATACATTATATAAGTATTTATATGTAGTATATAAATGTATATGAATATTATAATATCAACTATCTTAGTACCCATAACACAAGCTACTCTGTATGCTTACTTTGGGGCTAGATAGTCATGTGTATTGTTTAAGTATATTTATTTATTTATTTATTTAATAGACAGTATACCTCTTGTCAGGCGCGGCACGTGCTAAGTTCCTGTCCCGTTGCCTCTCTCTATGTCTATCTGTGCGGAGTCTCTCTCGTTCAGCAGCAGACAGCTCGCCCTCCGGCACGGGCCCAGCGCCCTCCTCCACACCCTCCTCATCAGGGTTCCGTATACCAGCTCGGTGGTCCCTGGCCCGTTGCGCTAGCATCCTCAAGTGCTCCTCCTTCTTCTCTTTCTCCCTCTGCGCCAATCTCCTCTCGAGTTGAGCTCTCGCTTCAACAGCCTCTCTGGCCTTCCTGTCAGCTATGTACAACGCCTCGGCCAGTTTGGAGAAGTTCTCGTTTATGTGCACCTGCTGGAGACCGCGACCGTCCGCGGCTAGACGCTTGTCCAAGGGTATTGTGTAACCTGAAACATAATTAAATATAAATCCCACTTCTGATAGGGATCACTTTTGACCTGAAGTACTGGCCGATGACAGGGGGAATTCCCAAATTCGCTAAGTAACACTGTACACTACGAACATCCACTAACATGCTGGAATGACAGTCAAGATCGCATTTAGCTAAGAAGGTGACCGATTTATGGTAAAGTTCTTTAAATTAATACTTGAAGATTCGCCTTCTATGGGGAATTCCAGCGGGATTTTTTTTTTATTCTTTACAAGTTAGCCCTTGACTACAATTTCACCTGGTGGTAAGTGATGATGCAGTCCAAGATGGTAGCAGGCTAACTTGTAAGGAGGAGGATGAAAATCCAAACACCTTTCGGTTTCTACACGACATCGTATCGGAACGCTAAATCGCTTGGCGGTACGTCTTTGTCGGTAGCCAGACCTGGACCAATTAAGAAAATCTCAATCGGGCCAGCCGGAGATCGAATCCAGGACCTCCGTTTTGTAAATCCACCGCGCATACCGCTGTGCCACGGAGACCGTAAACATCAAAATTTACATGAAAAAGTCGTCAGCATCAACTGGTTGAGGACACTCACCCTTGGCGTTCTTCCAGTGCGACACGCAGGGCGGCACCTTCCAGTCGCGCTGCTGCTTGACGGAGACGCGGCGCGGCGGCGAGTGCAGCACGGGCGCGGGCGGCGACGGCGCCGCGCGCGGGATCTTGCGGTTGATCTGGAAGCGCGGCGGCTCCAGCGGGTCCGACTGCGCCTCCACCATGCTGAATTATATAAAATACATGTTAATACTACCAAAACACCGTCGTGAGCTGAGTCTTATGGTTAAGTTTGGGTTTAGTCACATTTTACTACATTGCGAGCATCGTACTTTCGCTTTTCACACATTGATGGCCATACAGGCTAATTGAACTATATTCAATGCCACACTTTTGCCTTTTTTATTAACGTATATCTCTCTTTGTATATACATATTATATATTTGCAGCCTGAACATGTGATAAGGTTTATTTGCCTTTTTCACCAAATATTATTGTAAAAAAAGAAAACTTAAAAATGCAAGATCGTAGATATAATATTAAATAAATAGCCTTTTTCCAAAAAGCCTTTGATATACATAAGTTATGAGTTTCAAATGTTTAGAGTATGTCCTGCTGATCGTAGAGTCAATTGACATAGGTCTCTTCAAATTACTTCCACTGCACTCTGTCGGCCAAAACTCTGGTCCAGCAAGGCAGAGTTAGGTGGATGTATGTTGGACGTCCACATTGTCTGATACCATCTCTTGGGTACCAGAGTGTTACTTGATTGCTCCATTTTTCGGTTGGACCATGGATATACTAACCGAATAACCCTCTGTTTGGCTCCGCTGTTGAACGCGCCGCCCTGCTGCGCCGGTGTGTAGCGAATGTACTGAGCCGGTGCCTGCAAGAATTGTGCATGATCTGATCAATACATAGTGACATGTCCGTGCTCACTCATTCACTGGAGTCTGGTTGGTGATACAGTGAGCTGGTTGAAGTAACCAGAATAGTTGAACAGAAGCAGACGTTCAGGTAGTCCACCATGAATAGGGAATAATTCATTTATATTGCACACTAGCAGACGGCCGCGACTTCGTCCGCGTGGAATTCAGTTTTACACAAATCCCATGGGAACCATAGTATGAATAGCATAGGGTATTATCTAATCTTTGTTTTAAATTTCAGCCAAATCGGTTCAGTACCTTAACATCCAAACACACATCCATACAAACTTTCGCGTTTATTATATTAGTAGGATTCTCACACAAAATTTGCTTTGCAATTGAATACTGTAAATTGAACATTGATGATGTTCCAGTTTTTGTAACATAATTTATTAGTTTTTAATCTGAATAAAATGGTATGGCTTTCCAACAAAAATAATCACTGAATGAATAGGCATCTTCTAAGCCAGCTTAGTCTAACTTAGATCTGATCAATATTTCCGCCAGACATGATTGCATTAATCTAGAAAAAAAGAATATTTTAATTGTTAAACCTTTGGCAATTACTTGTATCCTTACTTACTTGTTATACTGTGATTCAGGTTTGAAAGTGTAACAAATCAACAAACAAATTCACATTAACATTCATAGTTAGATGTTCAACTCACAGCTTTTGGAGCAGCCTTCACAGGTAAAGCAGCTGATATCTTAGCGTTGGTGAGTTTCTCCAGAGCCTGCTTTGTCTTCTCAGTGATGTCCTGAATGTCGTCTTCCGTAGGCTTCTGTAGAGTGGCATCATCTTCTGCTAATACTTCTGATGGCAGTAGGTCTGTTAATTTTGAGTAGATTATCTGAGAAATGCAAATAAAAAGGTAAAAATTAAGTGGTTTCATTGACAAAATAAACAGAAGAACCTCTTGATGTAAAGTGGTGGTATGGAATTGGAAGCAGAATTAAAAATTATGGTAGTACATTCTCAAACAAACTCTGTTACAGGGAGCTCTAATGCTATTACTTTGTTTATATGCATTTTATTTGCATGTTCTATAATGTTTATTATAAACTACCAGATGCCTGTGACCCTACATACAACAGCCAACCCCTAGTAACCAAGTGCCAAAAAGGCCCAGGAAAGAAGAAAGAAGCCTGTGACCCTGTTAATGTGAAATTCAGTTTTTTACATATCCCACATGAACCATTTTTCCTAGATAAAAAGTCCATGTTCTGCTTCTTGGTCCAATTTATCTTGTGTACCAAATTTCATCCAAATCAGTCTGAGACTGAGTCACTGAGTCAACTGGGTTTCAGGGAACTGCTGGATGCTGGAAACTCGAGACATTTTTGTTTGGAATTTCATGCAAGAGGCCTGTGTCCAGTACACCTATCAGCTGTTAATAATGATGATGAATGTATTATTACTACATGTTACACAATTAACAATTTTTTTTTATTACCTTATCAGCACTGTGACCTTGTCTGGCTATTGCAGAGTACTTCACTCTTCCTGACTCATCCAACTGCACAGCTAATGCATTTGATGTGCTCTCTTTACCCCTCGCACCCATACCCAGCGGGTACTGGGCCACATGGATCTCTGGGAATGCCCCTCCATCTATAGGAAAAACATAGTTTTATTTGAATAAGCAAAACGTCTGTATTAGGAATGGTATGTTAAAATTAGGTGGGATTCAATTACAATAACTTCATGTGCCAAAACTAAAAAAGTCTGAAATATTTCAGAATAAAATTCATAGCCACACAGATAAAATTAAAATTATTATCTATACTTCTATACTAATATTATAAAGTGAATAGATTTGATTGCTTGTTTGCATTTAATAGGCTCTGAAAATTTGGGATCAATTTAAAATTAAATCTTTCACTAATGGAATGCTACATTTCCAGGGAGTATATAGCCCATATTTTAACCCTGTATTCCCATGTGAGCGGGAAACCACGGGGCGTCTGCTAGTTCAGTGTAAATATCACATGCACAAAGTTTGAGCAGTCTGGTCATTAATAAATATTTTGTTCCTGGACCCAATAATACCTTTCATATTTTGGGTTTAAAACAAAAATACTAGTGTATGGTAATGTAATCTTTACCTGCAAAATCTTCTTCTGCCCTTGGGACCCATCCTTTTCTCTGACCATAAGGCGGAACACTTGTTTGGGACACCACAACTCCACTACCCACAAGTTTCGTCCTCTGTTCGTCATCCCGATCCCATACTGGTTGTACGGGGGCAGGTAACAAGCTAGAATCGCAAAATAAGTTATGAAATATTCAGAAACCATCAAGATGCCACTATGTTAAAAACAAATAGGTTACTCTGTAAAAGAAATAATTAAAACGTAGAAATTTAAGATATACATCAAACGAAACACATACGACAGTAAAACAAATCCATTCCGTATAAAGATTTAGTAATTTTTCTGTAAAATCCAACGTAAATAGTCCAAAGGAGCAAAGAAATAAAGGTTTGTTATGTGAATCTTAAACCATACTTAGGATCAAGTAATTATATAAATTTAATCCACTGAATTACGCTTAGGAAAATACGCTTATTATTACATCAAATTCGGAAAATTATATAAATAAAATTCAATAAAAGTAAATAGACAACACACCTCGACAAAGACGCCATTTTGTTTGACAGATTGAGATTTGACATTGACAATTTGAGTTTTGAGTTTTTGACAAAGTTAATTGTCAATTTGATTACGAGTATGACAATGACAGTCAAAACATGTTACTCGTTCTAAAATCCAGAGCACAATTTGTAAGAAAATCATAATGCTATTGGTCTCAAAGTATATTTTAATTTTTAACCACAATTTATGTGATTTTGTACTTCACTGTATTAAAAATAAAATAAATTGGTTAAATTATGTAATTGTTAACAAACATTTGTTTAATGAAATGAAAAGTTGTTTGTAAAAAGAGGTGGAAATCTGACAGATTCGTATATAAATGAAGTAGACTGCGAACGTCTCCCTTTTATAACCTCAAAAATGCGCGAGAAGTGTTACAGTGCTATGGAGAAGTGAGCTTATTTTTATTCCAAAAATAGTGTTAAAGTGAACCAATTGGGACTATGCCGTCGAAGAAAAGAAAATACAATGCGCGGTTCCCAGCCGTAAGTTTTTCATGACCGAAAACCGCGATACAAGCAAGAAATTTGTGTTTTGTTTATTGTGGATTCTACGCTTTTGGCGACTGATGACATTGTTTGGTTTTAGGGGCGAATTAAGAAGATTATGCAGACGGACGAGGAAGTGGGGAAGGTGGCTCAGGCCGTGCCAATCATAATCTATATCCTTTTTTAGAGCTATACTCTCGTTTGATTTAAAACAACAACACCTGACTTTGTAGACACAACTGGCGACATTACAATGAACACTTGCTATTTTGGTCTGTCCTTTGTATTTTATTGCTCCGACAATACGAATTATTTAACTACCCAGCCTGTGAAGTAAAAATATGTCTACTTTAAACAGTGTTTGTTCTATTATTTAGTTGGTCTTGTTTACCTTTGTGTACAAAATTTTGTCTGAGCGCACACTTTGTACAAGTGTTTTCGTTCAAGTGGCTGTATATATATATAGATTTTATTTACATATATAAAAGAACAACAATCTGATTGTAAGACCAATAAATGTACAGCTGAAACAACTGGACAACAAGGATATTATTAAGACCTCTTTGGAAGAATTTAAAAAAGAAAATCCCCCTCAAATAGTATTAGGTTAAAGTTTATATGAAGTTGTGAAGTCACAGGTGTCTACTAAATTTCTTATAAACAAAGGTGTCTCATTAATAAAGGTGGTAACATAATTATAATTTAAAAAAAAGTCTTAGGTCCATGGAAAAACAACCTTCACCCATCTGTTTAATGGATGAAAAGAAACCTACTCAGAATATATTTTTTAAAATAGTAAAGGAGAATGCCCAACGGCCAATACAACATGAGCCCTGGGAATATAGGTATACATACCCTCATATAAAGTATATAGAGATTATAATATGATGTATAAATAAGTATCCAGTTAAATAAGTACTCGTAATTGCTGAATAAAATTATATTTCTTGAAGAAAATACATGTTTTTTATCACTCTTTTTGCTCAAAAAGTATGCTGCACCATTGTACTTGCATTAGCATACTAACATTGAAGCGATATAATTTTTTTCTGTTACCAACAAGCTTCACATACAAACAAAGGAATTATAAGTCTTCAAAAAAGCCTGCATGGTCAACAATCTTTTTCTTATTTAATGTAGATTTAACTATTAAAGTGGAAGTATCAAGATTTTTTAGATACAAGTAAATTGCTGGGTGGTAAGGGTAGACCAGGGTCGGGGATAGGCATTCCCTTTTGAAATTAAACACTTTTCATCTATAAAACAGATGGGTGAAGATTGTTTCTAATTTGAATTTCTTCTACTATTATTTGACCTATTTGCTAACTGTATAATATATCTTAAAAGTATAATTTTGCAACTGTGTCAGTGCTGTAATTGAATAGTAAGAAGGTTTTTCAAAAGGATGTTTTTTATAAAATTATTAAATATTAGAACTCTTTCAAGGAAATGCTTCTGTAATGCTTAATTCTGCACCCATGCTACATAATCATATTTCAATTTGATCAGTAGACATCATGATGACATGATGAGGCTTAATTTCTATCACTCAATAAAATTGAGTGATAGAAATTACAAGACAAATCACAAGACACAGACAAGAAAAATACAAGACAAATCACCAGTAAACGCTCACAATTTCACAAGGACCATGGATTTTTCCAGTTTGAAAATTTTTATAATATTAGTTTAGAAATATCATCACTCTGAACCGACTTATTTAGTTAAAATTGAATAAATTGTTATATTAGTGTGCTATACATACTTCATAAAGGTTTTTGAATCTCTGTATTTGCTTAACTCAATGGTTTTACCACAACACCTCGTACGCTGGAACTGTTTGTGGAGTCTCTGCTGAACAAGGCCATGCAAGTGACGATGCAGAGGAACGCTAAGACCCTCAGTCCGTCGCACATCAAGCAGTGCATACTGGCAGAGTCAAGGTTTGACTTCCTTAGAGACTTGGTGAGTTTGATGATTTCTTTAGTAAGTATGGTAGAAGTAATAGTAGTTCAGTAGACTGATATGCATGTATCGGCGCGTGTAAGTCATACAATAGGTCGGCTCGTGTTGTCATGGGCCGAGATAGTATGGAATGTTCTGTGGCTAGCTCATTCTTGTCGTGATGTTCAAACCGTCCACACCTTTGGTTGGATATTTTAGTATAGGCTGGGAGAAAGACTTGGGTGGAAAAGGGGAGTATTAACTAGTTTTAAATGACATGTTTCCTTCGGTCACAAGTCCAGGACTTCGTCAATGTTATTTGCTGCTATTTGGCTTTCATTCAATAATAGTGTTTTGTCCTTTAAATCCCTTGAAATACACACACACTTGATCTGTTGTCATTGACAGATAAATACTTGGTATCAAAAATTATATTTAAAAGTATGTAATGTTAAAGTTATTTGTGACATATTTTAATTATGAAATAACCCACTAGAATATATATGGAACACAAAAAAATATTGTCTAAAACAATACTAATATATGATGTGATGTGTCCTGAGTGTCTCAGGGCTCTTAGATTTTTAACTGTCTTCAAAAAAAGGAGAATGTTTTTTTTTATGTTTGTTACCGCATAACTTCGATATTTCTTAACCAATTTAAAAAAATCTGTTTGTTTGAAAGAGTATACTTCCAGATTGGTCCTTTTTAAATTTTTGTTTTTTGTGATTTTGAAGTTGGTTCAATTTTTTTTTTAAAAAGATTTTTATGTGATCCACTCTTGCAGGTGAAAAACATCCCTGATGTGACGGCAGCGGAAGAACGAGAAATGATGAGCAGGGAGGGTTCACCTAACTCTATGAGGTAACTTTTTACCACCAGCTTTTGTCAGTGGTCGTCTTTGCTAACATATAACTGTATAAACGGGTATAAGTTATAAGTCTTGCCTAATAAATGATTTCTAAAGATTTTTGAATAATCTGTAGAAATCATTTATTATGCAAAACAAGTCTTAAAATTGTACTTTATTTAGATCATAAAAAATATATGCATATGTTTTTTTAGATTAATTTTAATTTTAATTTAAACATTTGAGTGAACGTTCGAAAACGTTGTCCACCATGATGGTTAATAGGTTATCTGTGTGTATCCATTACGTCAAGCCAGTTTTGTTCAGTTTTCGCCTTTCAGTTTTTGCAAGATAAAACACGCAATTTTTAAGTTGAGTTATTAAAGCAATCATTTACTATATTTTATTAAAATTGGTATATTATATTCCAAACGAATATAAAGTATACGAAATTAATATTGTTTATATTAATTTTGATATAAGTCAACTGCCAAAGTAGTAAACTATATAAAAACAATAATATTTTCAGACATTCAGAACCAAATCCACCGCGGCGAGTAGTCAGAGAAGACTCAAACAGTTCGAGTAGCTCTGAAATTAGAGTACAAGCAACGACAGCCAAAGACATCCTTCGACGAGCGATATCCCTAGACGCAGACAAGACGAGGAACGAGACTGTGACGTCAGAGGCGATAGGTAAATACTAAATTAGAGTACAAGCAACGACAGCCAAAGATATCCTGCGACGAGCGATATCCCTAGACGCAGAAAAGACGAGGAACGAGACTGTGACGTCAGAGGCGATAGGTAAATACTAAATTAGAGTACAACTCAGACCAATTATTGTATAGGACCTGCCTTGCTAGACGTTACTTTTCTGTCCAAGTATATGATCAATAATCTAATGCGATTATTAAAACTGTTTCTATAGAATCGATGTTAAATAGTTGTAATCGTGTTCTTCGGTTAAAGAGCTTCGTAAAAATACCTTGTAATTGAATTGTGTAAAAAACGGGCAAAGACTTCTAGTTTAGTATAAGATATATACAAAATCTAAGCTCGTTTTCCTTAGAAAATGACAGACAGACTATGAGTGCGATACAGGTCCTTCTATGATTGGTTTGAGGTGTACAAGCAACGACAGCCAAAGACATCCTGCGACGAGCGATATCCCAAAATGCAGACAAGACGAGGAACGAGACTGTGACGTCAGAGGCGTAAATACATGTACTGAAAACAAGATAAATAGGAGAATTTCATATCAAAATTTAGCTAAAATAAGTATCATCTTGAAAAACTAATAAATTATAGTACAAAATACGACCAGAATAGTGTAGATTATAATTGAATGTAATAAATATCCATCTATTGATAATGATGTTGATAAATGTCTAAAGGCGAAACTATAAGCTATTAAAAATTATGAATAGGTTTTGGAATAGGAAATATTTTCCTGCAGTAAACAAAAAATTATCAGTAAAAATGTAAAAAGATCATAACAGAGTCGATAATACGTACATAACAATATTGAATTTTTGTTTTATAGAGTTTTAATAGTGTTTTGTACTTGTTTGGCAACATTGTTAAAAATTAAAAAAAAATACATATAAATAAATGATAGAGAAAAAATTTATAATTTTTTTATTCTCAAGTAAAAATCACCAAATGCAATCAGCAACACTACCCACAATTGAAAATAAAGCGTCTCGACGTAATGCGTCAGAGAAAGGGAAGCTTTTTATACTATAGATAGGTATGTGCGAACAAAGTCACCGCAAAAAGTGATCCGCAATTAGCTACACTACTGAGCGCAGCGCACACATGCACAATTTTGTCTATAATTCCATTATATATTTATGTATATATAGTTTTTACACTTCCTGAACACACAACTCATTCGACATCGTAGACGATATTTAGGTATTATATGTTTAAATAACGTTCGTTGTTTAATAAACGACTAAATGAAATTAAGACAATTATACACATTTGTCCGCCTCAGTTTTAATGTGCTGTAGCTTGGCAAATTCGTTCGTAACACTCCCGATCTGCGCGGGCTGGGGGGCGTGTATCGATGAATGAAAAACCCACGACTGATGCACCTCACTTTCCCGCGCAGTCTTTCCCCCTGTCGCCCGCATATTATGTGAGTGTCATCAACAAACTTGCCAAGCTATAGTGCTCTATCTCTAGTATGAAATATCAATTGCTTTATATAAAACAGAATTAATTGTCCATAGATTTAACAAAGAAACCGTGTGATAAGCCGATAGTGACGGCGAACTTCTACCAAGAGACGCAGACTGCGGACGACGCGCCGCAGAGAAGCGTCATAACCCTCAACCCCACGTACGCGACCCCTCAACCCTCCACATCCAACTACCCAGGTGGGTTTGTGACATTGACTCGATAATAATATGTGAAGGCATGCGTGCTTCATCTTAGACATCATCATTGCTTACCATCAGGCATGATTGTAGTTAAGCGCAAGGGTTTTTTTCTTTACAAGTTGTTATTCTTTACAAGTTAGCCCTTGACTACAATCTCACCTGATGGTAAGTGATGATGCAGTCTAAGATGGAAGCGGGCTAACTTGTCAGGAGGAGGATGAAAATCCACACCCCTTTCGATTTCTACACGCATCGTACCGGAACGTACGTCTTTGCTGGTAGGGTGGTAACTAGCCACGTCTGAAGCCTCCCACCAGCTAGACCTGGACCAATTAAGAAAATCTCAATCTGCCCAGTCGGGGATCGAACCCAGGACCTCCGTTTTGTAAATCCACCGCGCATACCACTGCGCCACGGAGGCCGTCAGAGGGCCGTCAGGGTATCCAACATAAAAAAATACTCTACTGTTAATTATAAAAGCGAAAGCTTTTGTGTGTTAAAGTGAGTATGTATGTGCGTTTTGGCTGAAATTTTAAATGGATTTTACACATAGGCTACTTTGTTTACCGGAAAAATTTATGGTTCCCGTGGGATTTATGAAAAACTGATTGACGCGCGCGCCTTTTTTTTTCAAATCCCGCGGGATTTTTTTTTCAAATCCCGCGGGAACCATGGATTTTCCGGTATGAAAAGTAACCAGTATTTCCATTCCGAATTTTAGCCAATTCGCTTTAGTAGCCGCAGCCAAAAATGGGTCTTGTTTATGATTAAAGTGTAATTTGAATTATTACCTATTTATAGGAATAATAAATAAATAGTTACAATTTTACGGAATTAATCTGTTTTTAGAAGATTAGGAGTCGTTTTATCTTTATCCGAAGCTTTTGCTTAGAATTCGGCAATTTTTACTTTATTTAGTAATTTCTGTACGCAGGTTTCAAAAGGCTAATGAGTTACCCCGAGACGGCAAGCTTCCCCGCCTACACGGACAGAAGCAGCGATGTCACCCCAATACTAAACATAGACTTTTCCAAAAACATAGGCCTCCCCGAGATTAAAGTTCTAGACACTGCAGTGGCCAGTATAGTAGGCGTGCCCAAAGATGATAAAAAGTTGCAGAGGCAAAACTCCAAAAAGTCTGAAGTGAAGAAACTCGATGCTATACCTAAATCGTTAGTGCCTCCCAGAGTCGACATAGACCTTTTGAATTCAGGGAACCTACAAATAGACGAAGACTATGATACCTGAATATTTTTTTTTTTTTATAAGTGTAAGTTTTATTTTCGAAGCGAAACTTTATTATGCTCTCTAGTGCTAACATGCGACCAACATACTCGTATCTCGTGACTGATTATTATTAGACTTGCTCTTTATTAATTAAAATGGCTAAATCATGTACTACAAGCATTGACCTCTTATAATAAAAGGATGCACAATCATGTGGAAAATTTCACTTAAAAACTGGCCAATTTTGCTTTGACAGTTTTAGAATTATTGGTAAAGAAAATTATACCTAAAGACCTTTAAATGTAGTCCAATATTCAATAAAATCCCAAATTCAGAGCAAATTCAACCTTAAGGATTGAGTTTAAGGTTGAATTTGCAAATGCAACTACTTGAATTGAGTGCCAAGAAGTTGTGTTTGGCACTCATTGAGTGGGGATGTTTTTTGGTTGCTGATTGTGCATCCACTTTTAAATAGGAGATCGATGACTACAAGCTGTTTAATTTCACTACGGTCGTTATAAGCATGAATAATAATACAAGTCATTTATACGATTTATAACCTGTTACTTTATAATCTATCTTGCGAGATTGTAAATTGCCGATAGATTGTGAACTCCATACATACTTCTAAGAACCAAACTTGAGTGATTTTTTTTTAATTTATAAATTTTAAACCAATTTAAAGATTAATTGGAGGGGAACAGAGATATTGGTCATATTTAAAAGATATGGCCAATCTTCATTATTCATTTTAAAAAAAGGTCTTTAACTGATAAAGATGTGCATATAACTGTCATACAATACGGATAATGTTTAACATCTTTTTTTTTCTAGTATTGGACCTGCATAAATGTGTTATATCATTTTTTATAAATTGTATAAAAATACCATGATAACAACAACAGTTTCATATTTCATTATAATGTATTGGATTTGCATTTCATTAGCTATTCGTGTTGAACAAGAAATATCAAAACCACATTATTAGAGTGCGCGCAAGATAAGTCGACGACTGGCGGCGTAATGTTGCCAGCGTTAGTGTCTCTTTTACCCGCCAAAAGATAGATAGAGATAGACGACAAGATGGCGGCGACAAGTTCCTATTGGCCACGCGCAAACTTATCTTGCGCGCACTATACGTAGCCATAAGCCAAGACGACATCGTTTACGAGCAAGTGAATGACAGGCAATTACCCTTCATAATCAGTATAATAGGGGGAAGACCAGGATGCGAAATTTGCAGTTACTAAAGTGTTCTGGGGATTGATTGGATTTGGTAGATTAGATGATAGGAAGAATAACTGGTTATATACTACTGAAATTATCAGAATCATGAAGGAAATAATCTCTAGTAAAAAATCAAGCGTAGCTCAAAAACAGAAATATAAATAAAGATTTTTTTGTAACTTAGGAATCCTCCCATTCCATTACGTTACGCTCAAATCGTTATAATTTCAAAATGCACACCTTTTAGCTAACAACTCGCCTCCTTATTGTATTACTGTAGAAGAAGAAGAAGAAGAAATATACTTTATTGTACATTAAAAACAAAAATAAACAATAACTTATAATAACACTTAGAAACTAATGTACAAATGGCGGTCTTATCGCTAAAGAGCGATCTCTTCCAGACAACCACTGTGGAAGAGAAAAAAAAAAACGTAAGCACCGATTCGGGTATACGCACACAAAAAATAAGAAAAGTTAAGTAATTTAAATACATAAATATTAAGCAATAATACATAATAATAATACATAGACTATACTTAACTACATCATACATATATACAAAGAAATACATATATACATACATACATACATACATACATACATACATACATACATACATACATACACACATACATACATACATGAAAACCTGCAAAACATAAAAACAAGACGGCATCTAAGGGAAGACAAAAGAAAAATAAATAAACAAAATAATTCAAAAATAATAATAAATAAACATAATACACATACAAGCGTAATTTGGATTAATAAGTTAAATTAAAAGATCAGGGAGGAAAAAAGTGCATGTTTACCAGCCGTTTGAAAGAGGTTAGAGATTGGGCACGCCGAATGTCTAAGGGCAATGAATTCCAGAGCCGAGCAGCTTTAACAGAAAAGGATTTAGAATAGAAGGAAGTATTATGGGAAGGAATTTTTAAGATTAGGTTGTCTTCAGAGCGAAGGGAGCGACAGTGAGTATCACTTAGAAAGCTAAAACGCTCTTTTAAATAAATCGGAGTCGTAGGATTAAACAGGACATTATACAAAAAAGACAGAATGTGAGTATTCCTGCGAAGGCGGATCGAGGGCCACTTGAGTTTTTCGCGAAATTCGGAAACATGGTCATATTTGCGAAGTCCAAATATGAATCTTATACAAACATTCTGAATGCGCTCAAGTTTATCCAGTAATTCTTCACTCAAATTTAGATAACAAGTGTCCGCGTAATCGAGAATTGGTAACAGGAGAGATTGTGCAAGCGCAATTTTAGTAGATAAAGGAAGGAAGTTTCGTAACCTACGAAGTGACCCCACGGATGCAAACACCTTCCCACTTACTCTGCTTACCTGAGGGGCCCAAGTGAAATACTTGTCAAAAGTAACTCCGAGATTTTTAACCGTGTCACTAAATGGCACACGCGTTCCATCAAAGATTACGTATGGAATATTATCCCAGTCAATACGTGCAACCAAACTGTGACTGCCTATAATAATAACTTGGGTTTTAGACGGATTGACTTTAAGGCCATAAGCCTTACTCCATTGCACTATACAATCTAAATCTTTATTTATGGCATCTATTGCATTGGGTAAATCAGCCAGTTTGGACTGAGCATATATTTGGAGATCATCTGCATACAGGTGATAGAGCGAGGTAAGTTGAAGAGTAATAGAACTTATAAAAAGAGAAAAAAGAAGAGGAGACAACACGCCACCTTGCGGTACGCCGGCAGAAATTGTGCACCAATCAGACACAGAGTCATTGACTCGCACACGCTGCCGACGTCCGAACAAGTAACTATGAAACCAGTCAATCACATTAGGAGATATGTTGAGAGAAGCTAGTTTGGCTAGTAGAAGTTCGAAATCGACATTATTAAATGCATTGCTGAAATCTAGTAAGGCCAACACTGTGACACACTGATTGTCCATATTAAAACGAATATCTTCGGTAATTTTTACTAATGCAGTGGTCGTACTATGACCAGTGCGGAAACCAGATTGAAAAGGATTTAAAAGATTCTGTCGGGTTAGGAAAAGGCTTAATTGACGATGGACTAAACGCTCAAAAACTTTCGAAAGGAATGGGAGGATGGAAATAGGCCTATAGTCAGAAAAGCAGGAAGGATTTAATTTTTTGGGTAGTGGAATGACTTGAGCATCCTTCCAAGAGGAAGGAAAACTCCCGGAAGACATGGAGAAATTGAATAAGGATTTAATTATTGGAGCTAGTAGGTTAATGAGAGGAATAATCATCTTCCGACTAATGCAGTCAGTACCAATAGCATCAGAGTTGACCTCACGAATACTTCTCTCAACATCACTATCAGTGACTTGACAGAAAATAAAAGCAGGATCATCAGAAGTGGGTAAAGCTAGTAAATTATTTTTAGTAGTAAGTTTAGTGGCGTCATCAATGACGCAAGTAGAGGAAAAGTGGCTATTAAGCTGATTTAAATTTATGTTGAAGGAGCTATTATTTTGACGCGCTTTCCCAACTCCTAGAGACTTAAGAAATGTCCACACTCGACCTGAATCTTCTTCTTCGAGTATGGATTTGTGGATATGGCGTCGTTGCATGTCTCTACACAACCTGTTGCAGCGATTACTGTATTTCTGAACTTAGTTTTTTTTTTGTTTTCCCTAAACGTACCCCACCAATATTAAGGGCTCATACTTGGAGGTACTCAACAACGTGCAAGGTATAGTCACATTCATCTCGCGCGATTGAGTATCTGCAAAAATCCCCTCTTCTGCTCCTCTACTATTACAACATGTTTTAGTATCACCGAAACATGAAACTTTGGCCCAAATGTAGGCTGACCTTGAATTTAATATGCACCTAGCACGTTCGTTGATAACACTCCCATGGTATGCGGGCGACGGGCGGAAAGACCGCAGTTGTGAAATCGTGCGTGCGGGGAAGTGAAGAGCATCAGTCGTGGATTTTCGTTCATCGCTACACACCCCCCGGCCCTCGCGCATCATCGGGAGTGTTACAAACGAAGTTGTCAAGCTATAAGCTTACAAGAGTTCGAATGAAGTTTCGCTTCCACGGCGTGTACCTATTGTGCATGCCATTCTTTTATGTTGTTCTGCTATGTTTTGTAGCGTGACGTTACGTGGAATTTGTTATCCAAATAATGTTTAGAGTATAATAATAGTTTATATTACAACAAATCAGATGAAATAAATTATTATTTTACGATATGTTATAAACAACGAAATCTTTATTAAATAATGATTTATTTATTTTGCTATCATCCGCGAAAAGTCGGCGAACCCATGCGACAACGTCACCCAGGTCCGACAAAATACTCTACAACTGACTCTTTGCAATTGCACGTTGTAGAGTCAACATCTCCTGAGGATGCACCGGTTTCGGGGTGAAACGTACGTAGAGAGTATTTAGTCATCATGAACTTATCATGAACTTCCGCAAAGTAACGCCTGCTTCTATCCAATAACAGAATCTTTCATAATTGTAAATAAGTACATACCTAATATTACAAAGCAAAAATATTATTTGAGTTAATTACCTTTTTTTATGGTAATCATAATAATTACTTACTGGGACTGACAGCTTAAAGTGCTGTGCTGGATGGCCATAAAGCCCATGAGAAAAAAAGTAAACTAACATTTAAAAACCAACGTTCTATTAAAAACGTCCATCCTGACCTCAGACCAATAAGGACCTGCCTCGCTAGACATCTAATTTTCTATCAACGTATATGATCATCGATTTAATGCTATTGTATAAACTGTCTATAGAATCGATGTTTCATAGTTTTAATTGTGTTCGCCGGGTAAAGAGCTTCATAAAATACCTTTTTGTGTAGTTGAATGGTGTTAAAAACGGTCAACAACTTCTTGTTTAGTATAAGATATACGAGTATACCTAATTTATGCTCGTTTTCCTCACAAAATGACGGATAATTTTGTTCGTGAATTTGGGTGCGATACTGGCCCTTATGTAATTAGTCTGTGATCCTGACCTAACCTAATACCGATGGCCCCAGATGGTATAGCTACGCTCTTACGCCACTGGGCATAATCCTAGCCAAACAAAAGGGTAAAGTTTTATTAAATTAAAAATCATGTAAACTTTAATTATGCTAAATAGAATAAAAAATGTGGGTTATTCTTTACATCATATAAATTTCGTTTTTATCTTACCTTTATACTTACTATGAAATATTTTTTTTGTAGGTAGGTAACATAAGTATATTTTTATATTTCCGTTTGGATAACAAATTACGTGATTTTGTGTTGTTTACCAGTTTAGGTATATTGTATGATAAGTTTTTAATAAATGAGTAATGAATTATTATTGTTTAATTTTTTGTTTTAATTTGTATTTCTCACGCCCCTTAAAGAATTCTTTTACCTTTATCTATGGTTGATATACAAGTAGATAAATGCTTCACTAAAAATATACACAAACAGATATGATATAGGTAAGTAGTTGTGGTGCTGATGTCGGGTATGTCCAGTAGAATATGACCCATCTATCTCTGCGCTGATTGTTCTCGAGAGTCATTACGAATCGTCTCGCTAATAGGTTTGACGACTTCCAGCCTCCCGAACAAGCCGGTTTCCGAAAAGGCTTTAGTACCATAGACCACATCCATACGCTGCGGCAGGTTATACAGAAGACTCACGAGTATAACCAGCCATTTTGCTTAGCGTTTGTGGACTATGAGAAAGCCTTCGATTCGGTGGAAACCTGGGCTGTGCTAAGGTCATTGCAGAGATGCCGAATTGATTACAGGTATATCCAAGCGTTGAAGTGCTTGTACGAAAACGCCACTATGTCAGTCCGTATTCAGGATCAGACTACGAGGCCAATCCAGTTGCAGCGAGGAGTGCGTCAGGGAGATGTGATCTCTCCGAAGCTATTTACCGCCGCATTGGAAGAGTCTAAGATTGGAAGTCTTTAAGCTTCTGGACTGGGGCGGACTTGGCATCAACATCAATGGCGAGTACATCACTCAACTGCGGTTCGCGGATGATGTAGTCATCATGGCACAGACTCTGGATGACCTTAGTACCATGCTCAATGACCTCAGCAGCGTTTCTCAACAGGTGGGCCTGAAAATGAACATGGGCAAAACAAAAATAATGTGTAATGCTCATGTATCGCTCCACCCAGTTATAGTTGAGAACGCTGCACTCGAAATTGTAGACGAATACATATACCTAGGACATATGATCCAGTTAGGTAGGTCCAATTTCGAGAAAGAGGTGAACCGTCGAATCCAACTCGGCTGGGCTGCATTCGGGAAACTTCGCGACATCTTTTCGTCCGAAATTCCTCAGTGCCTGAAGACAAAAGTCTTCGAACAGTGCGTGTTGCCAGTGATGACCTATGGTTCCGAGACTTGGTCGCTAACTATGGGCCTCATAAGAAGGCTCAGAGTCACACAGCGGGCGATGGAACGAGCTATGTTAGGAGTATCTCTGCGTGATCGAATCAGAAATGAGGAGATCCGCAGAAGAACCAAAGTCACTGACATAGCTCAACGAGTTGCGAAGCTGAAGTGGCAATGGGCGGGGCACATAGTGCGAAGAGCCGATGGACGTTGGGGTCCCAAAGTGCTGGAATGGCGACCCCGCACTAGTAAGCGCAGTGTTGGCCGACCCCCCACCAGGTGGACTGACGACATCAAGCGAGTCGCAGGGATTCGCTGGATGCAGGTGGCTCAGTATCGTGATGTTTGGAAGTCCCTACAAAAGGCCTATGTCCTGCAGTGGACGTCCATCGGCTGATATGATGATGATGATGATGATGATCTCTGCGCTGAATTTTATACAAATCTGCTCAGCCATAACGTGATTTAGTATCAACTGTCCTAGCAGGTAGTTTTACAAAATAAAACTATAAAATAATTCAATTGTCTTTATTCAGATATTTACATGAAATAATTATTTAAGTTACAGTATTGAGATAATTTCGCGTAATGCAATAATAATATTAGTCAATAATTTAGATTTACATACAAATAATAATAATTGCGGGTACAAGGTCTAGATACAAGGATAGTAAATAGATTTACATCTAGTAGTATTCAATTCAGCAAATTACAATATAATATTACAAATAGATAGTGCTCAGAATTTGTGTACTTTTCTTCCACTTTTGCTCGAAAATAGCTTATAAATCAAAAATATTGTTGTACCTACTATTTAAATAAGATATTTTTAATACAATTTTTGTGTATTATTTCGTGATAACATTTTCATATTCGTTTATTTCGTTTACGTTTATTTTTTGTATTATTGCTAGCGTGTTGGACTTGGAAGAAAAGTACTAAGTAGAGATACAGGTGTTGGTCGAACAGACAATTAACCAACGTTAACCAACGTTGCGGGCAAATATTACTTACTTGCCCGTAAATTGCTTTTTCCGGTCTCGACAACAGCAGGGCAGGCTATTCTATATCGTAATTGCGATTTGAATTCACCTCTATCTCTCTCTGTCTAACACGATACTATAGCAAGAGGAAGATAGAGGTTAATTCGAAACATGCACTTGCGAGTTATACAACATCGTTACAGAATAAGCCCTCCAGGTAACGTTACCTATACAAAACTTTGGACAAAGTATTAAAACAGAAAAAAACATGAATAAAAAAGTTATTAAAAAAAAAGAATTTTGGGCGCCACATCTATTTTAGACATTATAATATGGAATGGAAGATATTAAATTAGTTCCTTTCCGTTTCCGCAACATCGCGTGTTTTTTATAAGAAAAAAAAAGGAAATTTAGTCAAAGTTTTGCTTAGGCAGGTACCTACTAATATGTACCTATCTACATATTTGTTCGCAGTTCTCAATAAACAGTGTAAATATAGCAAAGTGCGGTAAATAATTATAGTTTACTATGTGTAATTTATTTAATTTTGCAAGCATAATATTAAAAGGTACATAATATTTCAGTAACTTTGCAATAATTAGACAAGCGTTAAGTTCCCTTTGCAATGTAGTATGGGCATAATACATAGATAACAAAAAAAAAAGTCATAAAGAGATCTTCTATAGTTAATCATAATTTTGAGAGATAGTGTAGTGTGATTGTCGGTAAGCATTCAAAGTGGGCGCGTTTGTAACGTCAGCTTAGCTTAAGCCCTCGTTCGCACGATAGTTTTTTTAACGGACGTTAAAATAACGTATAAATATATAGTATGAAGTCAAGCCCGTATTCGCACGAGACTACTTAGCGGACGTAAAAAAAGCTCGTGCCAATGACGGGCTTAGTATTGGGTTAACGACTTTACTTCCCTACCACGATTGGGTTAACGATTTTACCCCTCTACTGGGAATACTATGACATTTCAATTTATGAATTTCTTAATGATAAAGACAAACCACGACACAGTTTAGAACTTCTGTGGGATAACCAATTTTCATATTTTAAAAAAAAATTTCATATTTTGTCTATGTATTCTGTTTTTAAATTGTTACAAATATTACTTATATACTTGGATGCCATTGGATAAGCTTCCATCTTCACACAGGAAGTGAAAACGAAAGCAATTGTTATGATTTTAACTATTTATTTGAATTGTAATAAACTAGAACTTTTTTTTGAAGAGCATCTTGCCGTCTTTTCTCAGCAGAACCTGCCTTCTAAACCGGTGATAGTCCAACTACAAATACTCAAAGTTTATGTTTCAAGTGCTCAAATCTACATGAAATAAATTAATTTTGATTTGATGTGTGAAAGCAAATAAAGCTGCTTTTGTTCAAAACGCGCCCAACTTAAACTAGAAACCTACACCACTAATTGACAAAAAAAAACGATTCGGTATACATATTTGTAGAATATTCTTTCTACCCTCCGCATGGCTACAATACTTCCATACAATACTATCCACGTAGGTGTATACAAAATGTAAATGACTTATACTTACTATATATAGAGCTCGAACATTAGCAAAATCTACATCTAACGGTGACCGTTTGATAACGCACTGTAATATTATAAAGGCGAAAGTGTGTAAGTATGTTTGTTCCTCTTTTACGCTGCGGCTACTGAAGAGATTTGGCTGAAATTTTGAATGAAAATAGATATTACTCTGGATTAACATATAGGCTACTTTTCATCTCGGAAAACTCCATAGTTCCCGCGGGATTTGTGGAAAACTGAATTCACTAGTAAAAGTATAATTAGTAGCCATTGTCCACGTGGAAAACTTTGATTCTTCAAACTTCATAAGACCACACATAAAAAATCCTATTCATTGCCTTCTCTTAAAATTAATTTTCCAATAACCATTCATTTAATAAATCACATCAATATTTGTTACATTGGAATGTTTGGTCAATAAAATATTCAAGTTAACTTTAGTAACTTATTCAAAATTATGACATAGCGATGTGTAGTTCCGATTCAAAAACTAGGTATTGAAGGACAATCATTATTTCTGATTAAACAAATCTGTTTAATTCTACCAGAAATAAACTTTTTTTCTATACAATTGACCTAAGTAGGTAAGTTACTGTACCCACTTTCAAACATCGCAGCGGAGAAAATATGCCATTTTAGGAAGGTAATTGCAAAAATACGTCTTCACAATAGCTTTATTTAATTTGATTAATTTTAATGTTGTCGAAAATTCCCTTTGTTGTTAATTTTTCATTTGTGTAGGTGTTGCAAACATTTTTCTCTTTAAATAATTTTCATACTGTGATTTCGCAAGATGGGAAATTTTTGTACGATTCCCATTCCAAACAAAACAATCTTAAAATTAACCTTATGTTTCCCGATTGTTATAACTTGGATACACATGGTTATTTCAAAATAATTTCGTTTGAACTGTGTATTTTTAAGCAGACTTTAAATAAGAGTTTTTCTTTTCTTGCCCCTTTAATTTGGATTTTTAAAAGGTAACCAGGTGGGAATCGGCACTGTATACACTCTTCGCCGCTGCTCTCTTATAAACCCTCGTAATTGACAGTTGCATTATCAAACGGTTACACAAACATTTCATGTTCCCAAATGGAACTTATAAAATAGTATTAACAAATACGTCTCTTAGTTCTTAAATCTAGAGTATTTAACAAATTTTGATTCTTTTTCATTTATCATTATTAGGTTTCATTCATTGCCAATTGATTACCGATTACGGTTTATTGTATACTAAAATGGTTATAGATTTTATTTTAATTAAACTGTTTGAGGTTACACCCTTTCTAGTATAACGAAGTTTAGGGACGCCTTTTTATTGGTACAAAAGTGTAACCTCTTAAAGGGTATTCATACAGAAATTTCCAATTTTTTGGATATTAAATTCATATTTCTCGCCTGTATTTACATTCCGATGTATTAGCTAGTTTAATAACACTCTTTGTGAATGTCAGACTAGAAATATAGACATTGGACATTTCTATATAAACAAACCATTTATTTGTTAATTCAATTGAATATTAATTATTATTATTAATGGATAGTTCATTGCAATCAACAGGTATACACAGATTATATAACAATTATTATTATTTAAAAATCCCGAATATCATCTCTTCTCAAATACATAATAATTATAATTATTACAAATAATATTTAATTAATTATTATTATTCACATTTTATTTATACGATTCAGTTCTTTCTGGTACATACACGCTTTTTTATTTTTATTCATTTATTTTTGAAAATAAAATCAAGAACTTAAAACACTAGTTTATTATTACCACTCTCATTGATAGACTATGTAGATCTTTGGATGTGCACTTTTATATTTAGATAAATATGTATAAACTATTATACATTGTATTTTAAGCCGGGTCCACACCATGCGACTTATCAATAGGGGATCAAAAATCAATAATAATAATATATAAAGTAGAAAGTATTCATTTGCAGAAATTGCTTGCCATATGAAAAAAACTTACGTTACTTAGTTACGTTATGTGACAAAAATATAATTTAGAGGGTTTTGAAAGTATTTATTATGACGGGAATATAATTTGTTATTTCTTAATTTGATTTGTTTTCTATATTTTGTGCAAAAAAGATTTTTTTTTTATTTTTTTTCTTTTAATTGGTACTAAGTTAGTTTAGTTAAGTTAGAATCAGGGTTTCTAAAATTAATATCGATGAATGACCGTTCAACAGGAAACGTAAAGTTCCTTAGAATTTTTTTATGATCAAAAGGCTGACGCTTGACAACAAAAGCCAAAATGAAACGCACTTGCCTATAAAATGTCTAAATTCTTACCACTCTTGTCTTGAAGATGTTCAGATATAGTTTAGACCCATGTTCGCAGTAAAAACGTATTCATAATTAAGCCTGTCACGCTCATATAGCTCAAGGCACATTTTACAATACTATATTATAAATAATAACTAGCCATCATCTTAATTGATACCTTTAAGTTATGTTTTAAGTTATGATGATAATAAATAAATAAATAAAATTCATCGTGATCGATGACATATAACATAATATTTTAAAACAAACAATTTATTCCTCATCATGGAAACAGTTCGCGTCTAAAAACGCGCGGTTATACAGCTTTGTCTGGACCCGGCTACATATAAAAAAAAACCTGAAGATTCAGATTATCGCCATTATACAATTACATAAAGGAAAAATATACACTATCCGACAGTAAATATACATTCGACTTTTAGTCTCTAAAAGCATGAATTTCATAACGGTATATTGAAATTCATGTTTCGTGCAAGAGAGATACCATTAGTTTTGTCAATTCTTTTTGGACGTGTGTGAAAGAGATAACACCTTTTGAAATAGATATAGTTAGTTAACTTAGCTCGTTATAAAACTCGATGTGTACTGTCGAGAAATGTACGAGATTGATTTTCCTTGTTATTTATCATTACTAAATTAAAAAAAAAAAAAAAACATTTTTTATATTCAATTTGTATTATTATTAAAAAATATATAATAAATTACATTAAATTTTTATAATAAATGAAATTCCAATACTAATAGGATTCGTGTAATATGTATAATAATATAAATAAAACATAATCACTGTAGATCATAATATATAAATGTAAGTAGGTAGATGAAAATTAATCTTTTTTTATATAGAAAGCAATATAATATACAATAAAAGTTATAATACATTTTGTAAATCTAAAAAAATCTCACTTCACTAAATAAAATCTTAAAATAGTTAAAACCTTAAATTAAGACAATTCATACGTAGTCACATATTTAATTACTGTCACAAAATTATTAAAAAAAAAACGAAAAGACTAGATCGTTAAAAATATTATTATAAATTACCTAGTTATTATCATAATATTGTGGTACTTGTTGAATTTGTGTGGTTTTGATGAAGAAATCCTTACAATTATTATACTTATTTTAATTTTGATATATTTGGTAATTTTAACGAATTAATTTTAGCTGTTTTTCTTATATTTTTCTTATACTTTTTCTTATATTTTCAATATAATAGTAGTCAATAGTAAGCTTATAATAGCAAAACTTTAGAATAACGTCGCCAAAACCACACAAACTTACATTATAAACCCATTACATTATATTCATTAAAATAATAAAAAAGTCACATTCGCTATGAGATTTCGTATTAAAAAATACAAAAAATTACACTAAACGATAAAAAAATTATACTAATTTAACCTAAATTCATATATAACATTATTGTTCAATGTTCATATTTTAATATCAAGATAGTGTGATGTTTTCATCATTATGATATAAATTCATTGTTTTAAATAAAAACAATGAAATATTTATGAACGCCTCAAAATTAAATAAATACTTTTCTGGTTTATTCTTTCTGTAAGTATTAAGTGTCATATTCATAAACTGTGCACAACTTGGTCTTGGGTTTATGCGTGGGGAGTCGAACGGAATCCGATAATACGAATATATTTAGGTATTTTATTTGTTTGTCAGTAAAAACAAAATAACAATTTGCTAAACAGACATGCCGCTTTGTATCATTGTGTTTTCAACACCCAACCGATAGTAACGAAATGCAAAGTGGTTTTATGATATCTACTACACTATGCACTACCATTTAAGTTGATACGTAATTATTGTCTGTCTTGTAAACCTCTGTGTTATATGTGTCACTAGCATAAGTAGAAATTAAGACAATTATATCCTTAAGGGACGTAAGAGCGGACGTAAAGTCAGCCGGCGTGTAGGCAGGTTCAATTTTAAGACGAACATAGCACACATTTGTCATGTATTATTCATGGCATTCAAAAGAATAACTGTTGAATATAAATGTCATAACGTAGAGGCATATATGACTATATTAGCATAACATAGTGCTAGAGTTCATACCAATGCACAGTGCACTCGCACAGTGTATATGCGGCTTAATGTGAACGAAATGTCCAAATGTATGGAATCGATAAAACAGTAAACCGCGTTACGCCGGCTCACAGATGGCCGGGCGCGCACGACATATCTCGTGAAAAAGAAAAGAGATAGTCGACGAATAGCGGCCGAACTGGAAATATAGCTCTCTATACACACTGACTTTTTATATTGCTTTCTCTTTCGTCTTATCGCAACGAATGCGAGAGCGATAATTCCGGCTCGGCGCTACTAGTCGACAATATAACTTTGTCTTCAAGACATATGTCGTGGCGTATCTTGGGCCTACATACGTGAACGCTCACTAAGTAAAATTGGTCATTACAACAACTGCGCAAACCAGCGACCGTAACAAAACTACTTGTTGGCAGTGTTATGTAGCACTATAAGGCCGGGTTCACACTACGCCGGTCCGGGAGATTTGGAAACGGTAAGACTACCGGAACGCTGTACTTTTTATATGAAGATATTTACATTATCCCGGATCGGGCAAAAATACCGAGCTTGACATTTTTGTTGGATCCGTAGGTCCAAAATCAACTGAAGTGATTACAGTGGCGATTAGTTAATTAAGCTGCAATCTTCCCTTAAAAATCCCCCCCCCCCTCCCATCTTTATGTAAACTGCAAATAATGAAAAAATGGCAACCCGTACCTACCTTCACCAACATTATACCCAACCAACTATTACGTATTAACCAACATCAATTTAAAATGGATTTTGAAATTGCTTTAACTTGTGTGCTCGTTTTTTAACGGTCGTCTCTAGTGCCCCCCTAGACGGAATGCCATATTAAATAGCTTATATATAATAGGCTAATCCAGAATCGACTTGACTATGCGATTTTTTTGTAGGATCCGGTGTAATGTGCACATCTCTGTCCGATTTCCGGCAAATATGGTAGTTCGGAGTAGTGTGAACCCGGCCTAAGTGTTGTATGACAGCTGTATCATACAAACTATACAATATACAAATGCACGCATATTATACAGCTTTATATATACTTATTGGACATTTACCAAAGCCTAATTACTCTTAATAGCTATTCAACATTACTAACAATCTTGATAATTGTGTATCAATCTTGAAACTTATAACAGATAATAATTACTGTTTGTTTTAAAGATGGTGCATGAAGATTGTTGTATATTTACCAGTAGATTTTTAATTGTGGTATACCAGATTGAGTGTTTATAAAAGTGGTAGTGTTTAACAGTGTCTTATAATGATGTATGTGTGTATGTATGTGTGTGTATTTTTATGATTATAGACATTTTTGAACCAAAAAACTCTTGTATCAAAAAATTCAACAACAAAAGCCAATATAGACCATATTGAAATATTTTTGAATCAATTG
This sequence comes from Bicyclus anynana, assembly GCF_947172395.1. NCBI lineage: Eukaryota > Metazoa > Arthropoda > Insecta > Lepidoptera > Nymphalidae > Bicyclus > Bicyclus anynana. The sequence goes on along the minus strand of NC_069100.1, from coordinate 7,155,407 downwards.
AATGGAAATCATTCAATTAATGTAATTATTAACGATGTTTTTACAATTCGACATTGTGAGTCTCGAATACGTCTCTCTCTCTTTCTAACACGACAATATAGATAGAGAGGGATAAAGGTAAATTCTAAACTCAGATTGTCGAGTTATAAGAAGTATTGTTGTAGAAATAATCAGAATAGCGATTAAGGAAATAGAAATAAAAATAATTTTAAAGAAGTACACAAATATAAGAATTATATTATTTTTAGAAAAGTTGTTAAGATTGTCACATTATTTGAGAGTGTTTTGAATATTTTTCCAGTTAATTTTTCAATTACAAGTTTTTTTGTTTCATTAATATGCAATATTATTTTGTTTATTTATTATAATTATCACGTATTTTATGTATGTATATATAAAATGTTTAATCTAGTTTTGTACACAATTATTTTTTTTTCAATAATTTTTATTAAGAGGACGTCACGAACGTGGTATTTTTCAATAAAAAATTAAATAAATACGAAGCGTACACTTAGCCAATGTTAATGATAAAATATATTGCCATGCCTTTGTCATGGGAAATTATATATCTAACTTAGTTATTGTAATATACTAACTTTGTTATTTCGGCGGTAATTGACGGTACATGAGAAACAAAATATAGCTCACTAAAGAGTATTATAGATTCCAAAGCTATAAATATGCATGTAATATATATTATATACTGCTGAACGCCCGCGACTTCGTTCGCGTAAAATTGTATTGTTTTACAAATCCCGCGGGAATTTTCCGGGATGAAAAGTATCCTATGTTCTGCTTCAAAGTCCAATTTATCTCTATACCAAATTTCATACAAATCGGTTATGCAGCATGGCCGTGAAAAGGTAACATACAGACAGACTCACTTTCGCATTTATAATATTAGGATAGATATAATATAAATATAAACATTGTATAATGCAATTATACATTTTTTTGTACAATTTATATAATATACAAACATAATATTCCTAATTATCTCCCAATTATAATGGAACAAGGAAGTGTTGAGACAGTGCGTCATTTTTTTTTTTTTGAAAATTCGCCCCTTAAAAGAGGTTGTGAAATTTTATATGGGACTTTTCGCAGTTTTCAAGATAGGAAGCTTGAGATCGGTACACAGACTCTTTGTTACCTCGAATTTGGCGCGGGCGAAGCCGTGGGCAAAAGCTAGTACCCTGTATTAAAGAAATTCGTGTTAACTAATTATAACTCAAGAACGGTTGGACCGATTTGGCTGAAAATTGGCGGAGAGGTAGAGGTACCAGGAGACGGATATAGGGGTAGGGTAGGGGTAGGTTTGCGGACAATGTCGCGGGCGTCCGTTAGTTTTCTATAATATGACCGTGGATTACAAATTTATAACTAAATTCAAAAGTACGTCAATTCGAAGTAGTAAGCGTTACAATAAATTATTCCAACATTACTAATTGACCTACAAGCCACTTCGGGGTAATATTTTTTTTATAATTATAATTAGTACAAATCTAACTAACAATATCATTGTTCAATATTAATATTAAATATTATTGTTATTAATAATAATATAGGTATTATTATCGCAATATGGAAGGTATCCCGTATTATATACCAAGCGAGTCTATTTTAGTATAACATTGTACCTATTGCAAACAATTTGTAGGTATTTATAATTATTTATTTATATATATTAGGAACCAAATACTACAAATAAATACATATTATAGTTATTCTATATCACGAAGTTTAAATAAGGTTGTAGTGTATGCAATATACTCAAAGTGCTTACTAACTAAGTAATGCTTTAATGGCAGTGGCGTGAACATGGTTTTTAACTACGGTATGCACTATAGGTAAAAATGTATAAAAGGAAAATCCTCCAATCGAGGTAGTTAATGAATCCTCAGGGTATGCATTGCGTTTATGCATCTATAAAGTGCACGCCACTGTTTAATTGTAATGCTTACCATTAGAAGAAAACTAATAAAAACTAATAAACTAAGAAACTTCAGTTGGCATCTTGTCTGCAAAGAAATTTGAAAGCCTACGTGGCGCATGCGCGATAGATTTACATGACGGAGGTCCTGGGTTCGATCCCACACTGGGCTGATTGAGGTTTTAATTGATCCAGGTCTGCCTGGTGGAAGACTTCGGCCGTGGTTAGTTACCACCCTACCGGCAATGACGTACCGCTAAGCGATTTAGCGTTCCGGTACGATGTCATGTAGAAACCGTAAGGGGTGTGGATTTTCACTTACCATCAGGTGAGATTATAGTCAAGGACTAACTTCAGTCAATTTCAACTAAGTTATTAAATTAAATTAGAAGTTAATCTTCTTAGAAAACACTAATAGTATTGTTCTTTAGCATAGCACTACTACAACCCAACGGTCTTCATGAAATAGAATACTATATCAATTTCATCCATACTTTACATTGTGATGATTGTATTATAAAAAAGTATATTGCAACACGTACAAATACAGACTATATATTCTTTTTTTTTTAAAACACTAGTTCATTATATTTGATTTTTTTTTAATAAAAATTTAAGTGTAAAAATTGGAATAATGGAAGATATCTTAATATTAATTGTCGATTAGCTTTAATAAAACCGATTTGTCATCAAAAATCCCTTAAATATAACGATTTTAGGTTAATTATCGAATAACATTATTATGTAATGTCAAATTCAAAATACGTTAACAACTACAGTTTGCTAGACGTTTTATCTGAACTTAATTAAATACTTAATTTATTTTACAATTAAAATAAATTATAGCCTCGATTTTTATTTATTAAAATTAAATATGTAGTTCTCAGAGAGTTGCGAGTACATTATTTAAAAAAAAATATTTAAATTATAGTTAAAAAATAGTAAAAAATTGGCGTCCTTTACTGCATATAAAACAAAACAAGTATTTATGACAAATCCTGATATATAAAACATTAAGTACATATTTACATAGAAGTGTATTTTGATACAGAAAATATCACATCATAAGTCAATTTGGAGTACATGAATAATAACAGAGCAAAATATACCTAATTGTCTTGTACTAGAGCTTAAATTTGTCAGGCATACTTTTGCATGTTATAAATAAGCAACACAGAATTCAAGACTCTATTACACTGAATATTAGGTTCATTTTACCTTGACATCATATCAATATTGTCTAACTCTCATACAAGTGTCAATTCACTATCTCTCGCACATTTTTACATTATTCAGATAAAACATCTAACAAATATGACGACACAGTATATATGTGTCGTAAAAGTGCAGAAAATTTGAAGGATTTTTCTTCGTTTATTCATTAACTACCTTATACAATTGGAATAAGGTTGTAAATTGTATGCAAGACAGAATAATACAATTATTCTTTATTTTTAGACTAAGACGAATCATTTATTAGTCTTTCAGTCTGTTCGCGCTAATTTTATACTCAAGTGTGAGATTTGCATGCTAAAAAACTCAATAAATAGTAAATTCAAAGGTAAATGGACCTAATATCTGTATAAATAAGGTTGAATTTTCTGCATTATTGAACCTCCTTTTAAAAACACTTTAACAAGTTAATTAAGTATTTTTTTAAAGGATTATTAAGAAATCTTTAAAAAAGAAACGGCGGAACGCAGTAAGTTTGTAATGTGCTTGTTTAAAAGTTGGCTATTCAGAGAGTTAAAAACAACAGGAGCTGAGTTGTTGTAAATAAAACTTTAATACATAATAAAGAAGGTGCATTTTACTTTGAATATATACTATTTATATTGTGATTGATGGCACGCAAATCCCATACTGATAATGCGTAACTAAAACAATATATGTATACAGGTATGACTCGTGGACAAGAAAAAATATTTAAATCGAACCTTCATGTTTAACGTTTAACGAGATTACATCAAACAAACAACTTGACCATTACAAAAAGTTACATGGGAAAGAGAGTGACTATTATCTCAATTATTATTTGTTTAAAACAATCATGTTAACTATTTGTTTACATTGTTTATCTCGTATTATATATGTTTGTGAATTTGTTGAGATGTCAAAAACAAATTATTCATATAGCATATTATCCATGTATACCTGTATACATATAATGTTTTCAGTTACGTCAAAAACATGTACAAAACCCAAGTCACACAGTCGATTTATAGCACAAACTCACTGTTTATCAATATAACACACAAGTCAGTTACACCACTGCACGCAAGTCGAGTTATCGTTCGTAAGTCGCGAGCGAACGCGTCGTGCGTTAACAGAAGCACGCATAAAACCTGGACATGTCGATTTTCCAATACGTGTCCAGTTGACTTCTGTAAATAAAATATATTATGTATACTATAGCCAAAGTCGACGTGAAATGTTTATCAACAAACAAATTAAAATGAAGGCATAAATCGCTAGTCATTTTAAACCTAACCAACTTATTTATTTCATTGTCATTTTATACAAAATTAAGTTTATCTATATTAATATTAAAAAAATAAAGGTGTGATTGTTTGTTTGCATTGAATACTCTGGCTCTGAATCTACCGAACCAATTTGAAAAATTCTTACACTGCGTAGTCGAAGGGAAGAACACTCCGGTCGTGATAGTCAAAGAGACATTGTTTCGATTGCCGTCAGTTTAGCAATTTGAAGTAAAATTTATTTACGCACGCTTGATTGGAGGAGTAAGTTGGTGAATGCGTAACGAAAGATGTAATCGGGCGATGCGTGCCGCCATCTACAGGCACAGTGAAACAGTGTTTGTTACTTTAAACTACCGGTAGATGGCGTTTTAAGAGAACTTTGAAACACTCCCTTTTTGTTCACTTCAGGAACCTGTTGTAGTTACACCTGAGGCTCATAGATGACGCTTTGTTTTTTTTTTGAAAGAAGTTTCACTTAAAATCGTGTGGTCTATAGCACATTTAGGGTGACGTAGCAACTCACCATCAGGGGTCGTTGGGGTGCGGCGGGGAGGCGCCGCTACTGTCCTCCGACTGCAGTCCCTCGCCCAGCTCTGTGCCCACCTGTGAACAAAAGATTGTACTCGTCTATCACGTATTACATGGCATACAGTGGCGTTCACAAGGTCTTTAACTAGGGTTGGCACTACAATATGTACTTTTAAAAAAATGAGAATTCCACCACAAGTTCGTGCTCCCTAACAATAAACGCACGCGATGTTTTTTTTCATATTAATTTACATTGTTTAATTTGACATTCATTAATTTCTGACAACTGTAGTATTGACATAACGAATGCTGTGATAAACTATAATAAGCTGTGCATTAACTACTAGTATATTTATTCCAATGTAAATTATTAACATGTGACATTGTAATAGCTGTTGGTTATCCTAATAAAATAAATAAATAACAGAGCTCCATCGAGATGACGGAGTTGTTTCTCATCCGTAGTTTACACAGATATCATCTTCTTGTGCTAGGATATCGTGTGGATCGCTATATCGCAACGCAGGTGTGGCATACAATGCGTTGATACGTTGCGACGTCGCAACGCAACTCACTAATGAGGCATCTCCCTTACCTTGAGCACGTCGTGCAGCGAGCTCATGCTGCCCAGGCTGAGCGGCGTGAGGCAGCGCTCCAGCGCCGAGCCGCTGCCCAGCGAGCCGCCGCCCACCGACCTGTGACACGACACCAACAATACATAACAATACAGGGAGGGTGTGACAGAGGGGAGCGAGTTATGTTATCAATAATAGGCTACTCGCCTGCTGTACAAAACTAAGAAGATTTTTTGCATATACGTAGTTTAAACGCCTAGAAACTCTAATCACATTTTTATTTGTGAAAATAATCTCGTAATTGTAATATTTTTATAAAACAAAATTGTATTTTTATCACGTCACCGCAAACGCCAATCATAAACTGTAACGTCATTCGCTACAAGGCATCGGTTTGTGATTGGCGCTTGCGGTGACGTGATATAATCACATCACTGCAAACGCCAATCACGCTGTTCTCTCTATGAATGACGTCACTTGCTAATGTGTTGTGTTTCGGTGGCAAAAATTTTACGTAGACATTTTTTCATTTATAATAAATTTTTTCACTGGTAATTATTGACGGGACAACATAAAATATAGCTACCATAATTCAGTTTAAACACTATTTACAAAAGAGGCAAGTAGCCTATTCTAGAAGATCCGAATTGGAAACGACCTTACCCATCTGTGTTTATACCAAAATTAGGATGTTATAAAATATGTACTCGAATATATAAGACTTCTCCGACTAATTGAAAGGGAAATAGGAACATTTGTCTTTAAAAAAAAAAGTTATTTCAAATATTCTTTTAAAAAAAATAACCTACCTTTCCATCGCTCTGTGAGTAGGCGGCGAGGGGGGAGCTTCTGTCGGCGCATCGCGAGACCTGCCGCGCCACGAACCTGGGACAAAAGTACGCAACATTAGGTGCAGCCACTGAAGTAAAAGGTTATTATTACGAGAATACTACTACCACCTGCTAACCCGCATAGGAACGGTTCGGTGTCAAAGCTTTTACTTTACAGAAACCAGGCTATACACCCCTACAGTAGTAGCCTGACCAAAAATTAAAAAAAATCCTGAATCAGTGTTGGTATTTTTCAGCTGAATGTGCTTAGTTTGCTATTTTAATTTATACCATTCTTCCATAACTTAGCAAGGCTTTTTATTTTTCTTTTTTTTACAAATGTTAACGAAAAAGAATCAAGTGTATTGTATTTCTTTTAAAACTAGCAGACGCCGCGCGGTTTTACTCACATGGTTCCGGTTCCCGTAGGAATATGGGGATAATATATAGCGTATAGCCTTTCTCGATAAATGGACTATCTAACACTGAAAGAATTTTGCAAATCGGACCAGTAGTTCCTGAGATTAGTGCGTTCAATCAAACAAACAAACAAACTCTTCAGCTTTATTAATATTATAAGTATAGATTGAGATTATCTAATTAAAAAAAAATAAGTAAATCAAACAAACCGTTGTAGGATCCGGTGGGATGCGATATCGTCAGTGGCGACGTCCGTTTACTGCTGTCCCGACTACCGAACATTTGCTGAAATATACAAACTAAACTTTAAACAATTGTTTACTTTTTAACAAATTCTTGTTTTCTACAAACTAATCTGATGAACTTCGTATCACCTAACCATAAGCTCGTATTATGAGGGTTCATCATTTTCGAATCCAATCTTCCCGAACAATCCAAGTCTCCAAGACAGCGTTTCCCAACCTTTTTCAGAAACGGACCCTTAGGAAATCAAGCACAGTTTTCACGGACCCCCTTAATAAAATAAACAGTGTCCCGGTCATAGCCTGAGCACCGTGGGTACTAACTGCCACAAACTTCTTAGAAGTAATTACATGAGTGGAATAAAATTGTTCAATACTTCAAATATTGCTTCATCTGTAGTGTGCGAAGGCAGAGGTAAACAAAATAAAATAACACATGCAAGCAAGTGTGCATCATTTCTAATAATTTGTTAATTAGTCTCATCTGAAAAGAAAAAAATCTGCTTGTTTTAAGTAAGCGTAGTGATTACGAGATATTAGCATTGATGTGTGGTCCAGAGATGACACCGCGGTCCCCCATACACATACTCGCGGACCCCCAGGGGTCGGCGGACTACAGGTTGGGAAACAATGTCCTAAGAGATGCTTTTAGAGAGTTGATCCGTCATTACCTTCTCCACAAACCTAACTTTCTCTATCTCTTGCGATTCCTTCGCTGGAATTTCTGCTGTCACACCCGGTGATGCTGTTACGGTTCTCTTAAAGAGCATATAAATACGTGTATATGTCAAAGAGTATTTTGTGATCTCTAGTAAGTAATGGGTGTGATGCCTTACATTTTGTGTATTATATTGCAATTGCATCTTTATTTTATTTTTCATTTAATTTGGTAATTATGACTGTTGGTGTTATTTTTTTTTGTTTGTAATTTAATTTAATTTAATTTAGTAATTGTGACTGATTGTTTTTATTATTTTCTTAATTCCATTTCATTTATTTTGGTAATTGTTAAATTTTCTATTTTTTTTTTTTTCACCATGCATATTATATTTGCACACTATTAATTTAGTTGAATGTTGTAAAGAACAATAATTCTTGCAAATAAACGATTATTATTATCATTATTCACCTGGTGGTGGTGGTCGTGGTCGGCGGTCTCCACGGTGGTGGGCAGGTCGAGCAGGCGCTGCGAGCGGATGCCGTCGCCGGGGCCCATGTGCGACACGTGCGCGAAGTTCGTTGGGGCTGAGATCAACTTCGAGCGACGTTCCGATCTGTGTAAGAGGAATTTTTTTTTATGTAATAATTGGTAGAACAACAAAGTTATTTTTGCCCAACTAAAGTCGTTGGTAGACATTTATAAGTAGGTATTACAAACTGAAAACTAGTTTTACACTTATTTTCTCATATCTGAACAAAAAATGCATATTTGGTTTAGAGATAGCATTTTCATCTGCATTCAAATAAAACTAAAAAAACCTTTAAAGTAATAATAAAAGCATTGTTAGAGCTGATAGGTTTCCCATTCAATAATCGTAAATAGCTTTTAATCCGATTAAAAGTCAACTTAGGTCCATAAACTTTTGATGTCAACTTAGGCCCACAGACTTTTGATGTTAACTTAGGCCCACAGACTTGATGTCAACTTAGGCCCACAGACTTTTGATGACAACTTAGGCCCACAGACTTTTGATGTCAACTTAGGCCCACAGACTTTTGATGTCAACTTAGGCCCACAGACTTTTGATGTCAACTTAGGCCCGCAGACTTTTGATGTCAACTTAGGCCCGTAGACTTTTGATGTCAACTTAGGCCCACAGACTTTTGATGTCAACTTAGGCCCACAGACTTTTGATGTCAACTTAGGCCCACAGACTTTTGATGTCAACTTAGGCTCACAGACTTTTGATGTCAACTTAGGCCCACAGACTTTTGATGTCAACTTAGGCCCACAGACTTTTGATGTCAACTTAGGCCCACAGACGACGAAGCAACCAACTTACAATCTATTGTGAGCCTCTATCGCCTGATGCGACTGTTCCCGCACGGAGAACCGTCGCTTGTTGGTGCCGTACACCGTGTGCTCCACGTTCAGGGGTCCCTCTGTAATGTATTCAATCATTTATTAATACACTAGCGGACGCCCGCAACTTCGTCCGCGTGGAATTAAGTTTTTCACAAATCTCTCGGAAACCATGGATTTTTCCGGGATAAAAAGAGTCGCGAAGCGGAAATGTCAATGGGCGTTTAAACAGTTTAAAAAGCCGATGGACGTTGGGGACGCATTAGGAAAAGCAGTGTTGGTCGACCCCCCACCAGGTGGACTGATGACATCAAGCGAGTCGCAGCTATTATCTGAATGCGGGCGGCTCAGGATCGTGATTTATTTCTTTATTTCTTTTTCTTTATACACATGAAATATGCCCAGAGAAACATTACAGTTTCCCAATTTGTTTCTCGAGCAATCAGAAAAAATAATTACAACAATAAATCTTAAATTACAAAATTTAAAAATAATAAATTCAAATTCAAACAAGTTAAAAATTAAAAATAAATTAACATTAACGAAGCCTAATAAATTAAAATTAAACATTCAAATTAATTAATAACAATACTCAAGAATTAGAATACACAAAAAAAAAATAACAATAAAAATGAACTATTCAAAAAACAAAATAAAAAAATATCATATACATAAGATATATTCTAGTAACAATTGAATTTTATTTACAAGCTGATAGAGAAGATGATGTTCAGAAGTCCCAACAAATGTTCTGCAGTGGACGTCCATCAGCTGATGATTGAGTGATTGATTGATATGATTGAGTGATTTATTGATATGATTGAGTGAGTGATTGATATGATTGATTGATTGATTGATTGATTGATGTACTCACGCGTGAGCAGAGGCCGCAGGTACACGAGGTAGGGCGCGGTGTCGGCGCTGAAGGGGAAAGCGGTGCCCGCGCCGCCCACCAGCACGATCCAGCCCGCCTCGTCCAGCGGACGAGCGTTCGCTGCAATACACCGAAACACGTGTTATAGCGCTCTAGGTAACTTATAGCATCTTGTTTTTGGATATTCACTTTTTCCCTCAATTACACTTTTTCATCTATACTTATAATAAACCTGTAGAGAGGTCAATTCTGTACATGAAATATATTTCCAAAATAACTATCAGGGGGTGATTAGTGATCGATACTGATGCCAAAAATGCAATCAGTAAAATTTTTGTCTGTCTGTCTGTCTGTCTGTCTGTATGTTCTTTATAGAAACAAAAACTACTGGACGGATTTTAACGAAACTTGGTAAAATTATTCTACATACTCCTGGGCAGGTTATAGTATACTTTTCATTACGCTACGATCAATAGGAGCAGAGCAGTGAAGATAAATGTTGAGAAAACGGGAGAAGTTACTCAATTTTTTAAGCTTCCGTCGCGTGTACAGCCTTAATGGTTAAAGCTACATGGAAATCATGTATGACGGAAATGTTCTCCTTAAAATTATCTATAAAAACACAACAGCATATATATATCTATCTTTTATGGTTGACTCACAATAACACGTGTAACTCCCGATAGCTTAGCAGTTCGGAGCTTTCTAATTATATTTGTCTACTTTTATGTTTAAAACACTTATCACTCATCCCTAATTAAAAAAGTTAACATTATTATCTATTCAATAAAAAAAGAATCATAAAAATTGGTAAAGAAACACCAAAGTTATACAAGAAATACGCTAAGCCATCGCGCGTGAATACTAATTCATCTTCTCTACTATATAAAAATAAGTCGTAAGGGGTAGGGTAGGGGTACGGTAGGGTAAGGTAGGGTAGGGGGTAGGGTAGGGATAGGGTAGGGTAGGGTAAGGTAGGGTTGGGGGTAGGGTAGGGGTAGGGTAGGGTAAGGTAGGGTAAGGTAGGGTAGGGTAGGGGTAGCGTTGGGTAGGGATAGTTGAAAGTTTACATCGAGTGTCACGCGGACGAAGTCTCGGGCGTCCGCTAGTTTCCAATAAAGATACCTTGTTTAGGCGCTGTAGGTTCTTAGAATTTCTTGATTTTTTGATTTTTTATGAATAAATGAAACGGTACTGTGTAGTGATGGTTTTATTGCGACTTGCGAATAGACAGATTACAGATTATGTACGCATTACACTGCGACTTTTGTTTGACGTTGACATTGACAGTTTTTTTTTACCATGGATCAGGTACTGACGGATTTAAACATACCTTTATAATACTAAAAACTATTAAAAAGTATTAAATTGAATGTTTACATTTTTCTTACATACATAGAAAACTCCATTTTGGTATAAGCTTATGGCATATGGTATTGATTTGTGTTTTCAGCATTTTAAACCGACTACAGAAAAAGGAAGAGGTTCTCAATTCGACTCGTATGTTTTTTTAATGTTTGTTACCTCATAGCATTATTTTTTTGTTTTGAAGAAGAAGAAGTTTTTTTTTCGAAGATATTGGTCCCATTTAATTTTCATGAAAATCGGTTTGGTAATTTTGTGTTACGGTCACAATAACTAAAATACGTCATTAAAGTCGGTTCAATTATTAATAAAAAAAAATTATAGTCAGTTAAAAAAAGTGACTCACGTAAATTAATGGTCTGCACCCACTCGCCGGACTCGATATCGTAGATGTCGATGTGCGACGTCGTGAATATTAACAGGTGGGTGTCGTTGATGGCTGCAAACAAATACAAGTTCATGTATTTGCAAGTTTACACAAATTGTGTAGATTTTACACAAACCGTTATATGGAATACGAGTAATGTGTTTAAATAAATGAGTTTTTGTGTAAATTTGCGTACCACAAACACTATTGCGTATACATGAGATAAGCATTTTATTTGGAAATAACTTCATTACTTCAAGCCTAAATTAATGTGCTCTGTACATAGCAGTACAGTTCGCAGTAAGCGTTTTGTCTATAGACAAGTTTTACTTTCATTATGAATTATATTCGTCCCATTTATTTAGATTGTTTAGAAGAATGTTCTCATTATAATATGCATTTCTGCGAACTTTAAGAAGTTAACTTGTCAGCACAGTAGTGTTATTGCATCAACACAAGTTTTCTACGAACTGTCGACATAACTGATGCTGTTCTGTGACGGCCGCGCGCCAAAGTGTGCCAGGTGAACACGCCCACTTGGTCCTGTTTACACGCCCACCAGGTCCTGTTCACACGTACCGTGGTACACAGGGTGCGCGGTGTACATGAGCTCGGTGTCGCGCGCACGCAGCCCCGCACGGTCCACGTACAGCGCCAGCGCATTGAACACCAGCAGCCAGTCCTGGCCCGCGGGCCGAGCGCACAGCGGTCGCGCGCCTGAGTGCACCAGGAACACGCCCACTTGGTCCTGTTTACACGCCCACCAGGGCCTGTTCACACGTACCGTGGTACACAGGGTGCGCGGTGTACATGAGCTCGGTGTCGCGCGCACGCAGTCCCGCACGGTCCACGTACAGCGCCAGCGCATTGAACACCAGCAGCCAGTCCTGGCCCGCGGGCCGAGCGCACAGCGGTCGCGCGCCTGAGTGCACCAGGAACACGCCCACTTGGTCCTGTTTACACGCCCACCAGGGCCTGTTCACACGTACCGTGGTACACAGGGTGCGCGGTGTACATGAGCTCGGTGTCGCGCGCACGCAGCCCCGCACGGTCCACGTACAGCGCCAGCGCACTGAACACCAGCAGCCAGTCCTGGCCCGCGGGTCGAGCGCACAGCGGTCGCGCGCCTGAGTGCGCCAGGAACACGCCCACTTGGTTTTCTGGGTGTACTAATGCTGTAATACATATGACCACATATTAGTAATATTTTCAGTGTAGGAAATAGTAGTCTGGGACGGATGTAACGTCAGGTGGCACGACTTGTTTCCGTAAAGAGTAGGAATTTAGCCCTACACACAACAAGTTCGTGACTCCACTCAAGGTCATTCTCTTCCATTCTAGGGTCTTATTGTGGTTACAGTTTGATTTATTGATTAAGTTGTCCTGACAAGTATTGTGAATTTTTACTCGACATTGGTTTTCTTATTGTTTGTAAACCACTTCTGAGTCTGCTAAAATCAGTATAAAATACCGTTATATCATAGTCTAGGACCGCGCAGTACAGGGATTGCGGGGGTATGACATCATAAAAAGGGGGACTGGGCATTCAGTCATTTAATCACAAGTATTACTATTAGCAGTAGAACATCCTGTTGTGACTAAGTCACCTAAAAAGCTTCTGGCCGAACTATCACTAAAGATAGTCAATAATGATTAGTCGCAATATATATTTTTTTATTTGATTTATAACACTTTTCATCCATTAAAAAGATTATGACGATGAAGGTCTTTTCTAAATTGGATCTAAGACTATACCCGCAGTTTTTTTGCTCCATCTGTTTTTATACTCTACATTCCTGTACCGCGCAGTCAAGGATTTAGTGAAACGGTTTGCCTAAAATGCAGATGATGGTACACGGTGATGTACTCACAGACAGCGGGTGGGTGCGGGTGCGGGTCGTGCGCAGGCCGCAGCGCGTGCGCGACTAGTCCACCACGGTAGCCGAGCAGCAGCCGCCCGCGCAGCAGCTGCACACTCAGCACTGGCGCCGCCGCACGCAGCTCCGCTATGCGACAACGCCGCGCTGCCGTGCGCGTGATTTCGTACACTATCACCACCCACGAGTTCTGCGCAAACATATAACCATAATAAAACCTGCCACGATTAGATGAGACAGGCAATGATATGTAGGAGGTACGTCCCCCTCCTTAACCGGGACGTCCGTGACAGGAATCATTTTCTGATAAATCCAAAATGAATGTGTACTTCAAGAGATCGAGTATATTGCACATGATAACCGAGAAAACCGCAATCGTAACACCATTTAGATTATTACATTATCCAAGAATACCTTTTGGTAAAGTACAGTACGTTTTGGGCAAGTAGTACAGTACTTGCCAATACGCTATCTGCGACAAACAGACACTTGAGCCGCATATATTAAAGAAGATTTATGACGGTAAATACCTGTCTTTTGCACACGACGGCGAACCCGTACGAGGACGAATTCAGCTCACCGACCGCCACGTCGACAGCGCCCTTCGCCTCGCCCAGCTTCACGCTCTCCGCCTCGGGGCACTCCAGGGCGCGCAGCGGCACCAGCCGCACGTGTCTGCCGCGACCCGCTATCACCACTGGAGAAAAAACAATCGTTTAGAAAAAATATGGCCTTTATATTTTAGAATTTAAACTATCGTGATTGTTATTCATATTCTTGCATCGCGGCACGATCTAAACTGAGAACCAACTCATGACTAAGGGCCCCGTGGGTTCGAAACTAGTCGGGCATACTCCGACCTTACATCACGTGAGTTTTAGCAGTGTTTCATAATCAATTAATATGGCCTTTATATTTATTTATCTCCAAAAAACATAAACTAGCAGATTAAGCATTCTCTTAAGTGTAAAACAGAACATATTGGCTATGGACTGCTTCTAAATAGCCTTTGGCCTGCCACATCTTCGCTATTCCATCTGTCCATCTAGGCTATTTCTGAAAAGACTCCCGATGTTCTGCGTAAAGCGTGACCTATCCAAATCTTACTGTGTTTTATTTGGTCAAGGATTAGGAGTTTCTTAGCGAGGCTCTAGAGATAAAATCAGGCCAGAATACGCTAACTGCCAGATAATTTGGATGTCGACGCAATTTTATAGCTTAGCCTAATGTATACACATGCACATGTTCACACGCGCAACCAACACTTGGCGTTGTAGTAGTACACTCACCGAGCAACTGCTCCGCGGGCACGTAACGCAGCCGGTGCACGGGTGCAACAGCGCGACGCGGCACCACCTCAGCGCGCTCCAGGTCCAGCAACGCCAGGCCGAACTCGCCGCCGACGCACACGCGCGCCGCTTCCACCACGCACGCGCACGCTGCGCCGCGCACCGCCGCCGCGCCGGTCGCGTCCGCCAGCACCGCCGCGCTGTACACCTGCCGACATCACTCATGTTAGTGAATTGAATAGGGTAGTTGACTCATGTCTCTTTGTTAAAAAATTTTAATAAAAAAAATACAACCGACTTCAAAACCTAAAAACCTACCCACTAAACTAAAAAGTGAAAAATAACATCATAATATGTTCTACCTGCTGATCAGTATGAAGGCGGTGCTAAGCCGGTGATGTATTAATTCAAGCCATGCGAGAATATCTAATAGATTTAGATTTTGCAAACAGTGCTGTTACATGTGGTCCTGCCAGAAATGGCTTAAATTAAGACAACATCGGCTAAGCACCGCCTTCATACTGATCAGCAGGTAGAACATATTATGATGTTATTTTTCACTTTTTAGTTTAGTGGGTAGGTTTTTAGGTTTTGAAGTCGGTTGTATTTGTTTATTAAAATTTTTATTATTTTTCCATTTTTAGTGTAAAATTTCATCTCAAACGAATACATCAGACCCCTAATGACAGGCACAACCCATCTTAGTACAAAATTCTCAGCAATACAAATTAATCAAGCCCAAGCACAAGGTAGCTACTGTAAACCGTTAAGGGGTTCCCTTAATTGACCTTGGTCTTCATCATCAGACCCAACTAACACAATCTACAATCCCGGTAGAAAGTTCTCAGCAATACGAATTAATCAAGGCCAAACACAAGGTAGTTACTGTAAACTGTTAAGGAGTTCCCTTAATTGTCCTTGGTCTTCATCACCAAACCCCTAAATGACAGTTACAAAGTATCTATGTGGAAAGTTCTCATTAATACAACTTAATCAAGCCCAAACACAAGATAACTGCTGTAAATCGCCGAGGAGTTCCCTCGTCTGTTTTATGGCTCCATCATCAGATCGATTTTAAACCTTCATGAAATTGTAGTGCTTAAAAGTACTAAATGGAAAAGTATACGAACACACTAGACACCCATATAATTTTCGAAAGTTCCCCTCAATTTCTCCAGGATTCCATCATCAGATCTTGACATGATGGCAATGGGACCAAATGGGAACTATACCGTTTCAAACAAAAAAAGAATTTTTGAAATCGGTCCAGGCGTCTTTGAGTAATCGGTGTACATACATAAAAAAAAAAAAAAAAAATACCGACCGAATTGAGAACCTCCTCCTTTTTGAAGTCGGTTAAAAACATAGCGACCTTTTCTCTAAAGTAGGTGACGTAAATCAAAGACCAATGAGAAATAAGGATAGATTGTTATTGAACTTCAAGCGATTTAGCGTTCCGGTACGATGTCGTGTAGAAACCGAAAGGAGTGTGGATTTTCATCCTCCTTCTAACAAGTTAGCACGCTTCCATCTTAGATTACATCATCACTTACCATCAGGTGAGATTGTAGTCAAGGGCTAACTTGTAAAAAATGAAAAAAAAAGAACTATAAGCCCAATACGGCATTTTTCCACAAAAACAGCTATGCTATGTATATAAAAATATATAACAAGTTGCTTCCAACCTTACGTCAACAACCTCTAAATCAATTTTAAAAAAATCTATTCTCGTTGTTGTTAGATAAATGCTTTTATTCAGTGAATGAATTTTTATACTAATGTAAAATGTTCTTAGACTAATTTAATTTAATTTGCATGCCAGAGATGGTCGAATGCATTTTATTATATTTGTATTTGCATATCAAATTTAATATAAACAATATTAATTTCGTATAGTACATGGAATAAGGGTCCTTAATTTATCGATATCAATTAATAAAAGTTTTAAGGCTTTCTTATAAAATTTAATTCAAATTTTCCAAACATCAAAAACACTGTCGTCCATTTTGTGACGTCACTAACACATTTGATGTACTAAACGTCAAACTAATTGTTAACTATTTTTGTCAAACGCTTCGTTTGAAATATAAACCGACTTTATCGGTAACTGCAAAAATGTCAACACGTATGTTTCGATATAAGCTGTCTTTTCCAAGTCTTTTATCCATGTGTTTTATTGAGCTTGGTCCTTACAGCTACCATTCTGACCAATAATATTAAAGAGCTGATTAAAATCTTACCAGACTGATCAGGTAAATCTTACCAGACTCATCAGGTGTTATTCCAAATCACCAAACCCCAGCACGTAACAAAACATAACAGTTCAGAACTCACACATTTGTCGGGCAAGTTGTTCCTCTTCAGTATCCTGTGCAGTTCGCTCAGCGCCACCACCCACTTGGTTTTCTCCGACTCCGACTCCGCCAGCATCAGAGTGTGGTACCTCTTACCGCCTTCCAGTTGTGACGTAGATATCTATAAGAGTAAAATCACTTTTACGACTATGAACATAAGGTTTATTTTGGATTGACAAGTGTGTAAATACATTTATGAAATGTTCGTTTGCATTAGATTAGTTAATGCGTTTTTATTGAAATAGACCCTTACCCTAAATATACACGGTATGTCTCGTTTGCTCGCATGTATCACATCCGAGTCTTTGACTGAAGTGACGCTGAACTCAGGGTCCCGCATGTCCAGCACTTGACTAACACATACAGATGGAAGAGCGTTTCTGAAAAATACATACAGTTATACATTAACCTTCGCCTTTTTTTTTTTGAAGCAGAAGATTCATTCTTCTTCTACGACTTCAAGTGTTGTAAAATAGACGAATATTAGCATTCCATGGATTCACCGTGTGATCGGTTCGTCGTAAGGCAGAGATAAAAGCTCCAAGCAAGTGGATCTATGAAGCACACCACAACACATCTCAAGAAGAAAGACAAATATCGACCAATAGAGACTGAATTGAGAATCCCATTGCAACGAAAGAGAGAGCGATATTTCCAATTGTGTCACCATTGGTCGGCTTTTGTCTTTATTACGCCTCGAGATATTATGTCGTGGTGCGCATATTAGGCCATCGTCGTGGTGCGATCAAGGGACTACGCGCGTCAACACTCATTTTCACCGTTCATATTTATCTTGGGCTATGAATCCTTTGCAACTCTTAGGATTCATTTTTGAACCCTTCGCTTTACATTTGGTTCAATATTAAAATTCTTTGCGGTGATTCGGTATTTACTACGCGCCCTCTCAGCAAATAATTTTACAAGTAAAAATAACTATTCTCAAGCTCACCTGTCTTGTGATATGTCGTAAAGGAACAATTTGAAGTCGCACACCACGACAAATTGCCGCATCCATCCTTTCTTTACGCCACCTGGCTTAGGTACCTAAAAATGAGATTTATATTTATTTGCGAGTTGACATAATGGTATACTTGTCAGTTAATTAGTTATAAGAGCTACGCCGATTCTAGTAGAGCGTCAGACATGACAAGTTAAGTAGGTTTTAATCCAAAATTTTTCTAAGTTTTCAATTTATGTTACCCGAATTACACCAGCAACCAAATTCTCTAGATCAGAAGACGGTAATACTGTTTGGCGGTATAAATAACCATAGCGGGAGTATTTTACTATTACTAAACTTCATATTTATTACTACTAAAATCAACGAAGATCAGCACAGCGTCCTGATGGAAACAGCCTAATGCTGAGTGACCCTTTTAACATTTCACGCTAGATTGCTTTATGTTCTTTTTTTCTCTATGTGTAATCTCTCTCTCTCTCTCTCCCTACCTGCAGTCGCCTCACGTGTCTTGATTTTAGTGTTTTTTTATGTCATACCAACACGTAGCAACACTCACAAGTAACTTCCGAGATGTCATAAAATTTGAATCGGGCTGTACCTTTACGTAGCCTTCGTAAGCGGTGCCCTGTCCCCGCGCGGGGTCGATGCCGAGCGGGCGGCGCGAGCGCTCGGGCGGCAGCGGGCAGCGCGGCGCCACGCGCCCGCAGCAGCGAGTGTGCACCGCCAGCCCGCACGTCTCGCACACCACGCCTTGCCGCGTTAGACCGATCTGATGACAACACCGTACATTTCAAGAGTTTATGTCGTATGACGCAGGTCAGAAAGCTGGAGAGCATCCTACGTTGCGTTTGCTGGTTCGTTGGTAAGCAAGCGCTCGACTGCAATCACGCCTGATGGTAAGCATTAATGTAGCCTATGGTGAAACGCGCTTGCCACATTGTAGGCGTATAAAGAACGAGGAACTCTTTAGTATGCGTCCAAGGGAGCAAAACTCTCGAAATTTCAAGTTTTCTCAAACAAAACTCGAAACGTGAAAAAATTGTCTGCCACCAATAAAAATGAGGGTAGACGTAAAAAAAAACCCATACGCTAATGGAAACAAAACAAGTCTTGTCCTGCTCACACCTTTATAATTTCACAATCGTGCACTCTTGCAATAATTATGAGGTGCACGCATTATCACTCGGTTTTTTTCCGACCGTGTACATTTTGGTCTCAGATAAAACACATAATAAAGGAACTAAGGACAATAATTAAAGTAGATCAAGCAGTAAAATCGTATTGTAAGATTGTCACTTCAAAAAGTTTTAATAACTATGAGATATAACAGACTTACCATGAGCGAGGTACAATGGTTGCACTTGGTGGGACTGCTGAAGGTTCGCACCAGGAACTGATGCACTTTCTGCTTGCCCGGCACCGCGGGGCCCAGTGTAGGGTCTTGTAGTGAATACTGTACCAAAATATATTTCTATTACTTTTTTAAAATAGAATAGTATTTGCCTAGCCTATAGGCCTCAAATGCGCAGCATGAGATATTTCGTAACGAGAGTGGGGAATGCCCACCTAGGCCCAGGCCTACCTTAACTCAGTAATTTACTGATATCCAAAAATATCTTGTTAATTCTATTTTAATAATGAAATCATTACTTTATCAAAAAAAGTTTGCTACAACGTTTTAAGACATTTTCAATTAGTCCACAACGGGATTCTATTCAAGCAAAGATCGTTGACCATTTTTTCAAGACTTATGATTGATTTTTTTGTAAGTTTTCTTGTTTGTTAAAGTAATATTTAACTATCGAAAATTGTAACTAAGAAATGTAAGTGGAGAGGACATATTGTTTTCACACTTGCGATTTATTGTTACAACATATTAAAAAAAAAAAAAACTAACGGTAGACATCTCGCTGGGCGAGCTCTTGCAGGAGATCGGCGAGGCTGCCCGCCCCTCCATCTCGTCCTGAGACTCAGCCGAGCCGCTGAGTGCCGTCGACTGCTGGGACCCGTACATCATCTGACACATTGAACGGGAATTACAAACACTTATCGAATCGAAAGTTCTAGGTTTTAGAGTCTTGTCCTCTAAAACCTTGAACTTTCGATTCGATAAGTGTACATAATTATATTTTGGTTATTGAATAATCGATTAAAGAAATTTTAAATAAAACTACGCGCGAAGCGAAGGTTTCTACGGAAAGAGATGCATATAGCAGTTGTCGTACATACACAATGTGCTGAAATATCAGGTATAAAAAATATACGGTGAAATTGAGAAACCTCCTCCTTCTTTAAAATCGTTTAAAAATAATTAACATAGACAATGAATAAACTAATTTTACTTTATTTCACTCGCCAGGTAAAGATTCCTTTGTAGTTTAAACTCGGCATACATGTGAATGGTTAGCTTAAATTTAAACTAAGTGATACTTTCTTGCATTTTCCTCGCAATCGTGAGGTGAAAAGTTGTATGTTTCGCACAGCAACATTATAAGTTGCATCTCTTGTCGTTGAATCCCTCGCTTCGCTCGTGTTTCAAATTTAGAATCCTTCGCTTCGTTTGACTTTTACAGCCTAGCATATCAAATAACTTAAAATTCCATATTTTAATATTATTAATAGTTAAATTTAGTTATTTATTATAAGTACAATCGTCACATGCCTTCTACATGCCATTTCTTCACACTATTCACTCTATGGTCATATGTTTTTAATGAGTAGTGCGGAGCATGTTAGATGAAATTAATCAGACTAGTAATAATCATATAATCTATTTAGATTAGACCTAATTGTTTTCTTTATATTTGTAGTCAGTGTCAGTTACATTTGTAGTCAAACATAAGTTTTACAAGTTTAAAACCCGTGAAGTATATATCACTGAAAGATAGTTAGATAATGGTTGAAATTGTTAGCACACAAATGCAAGAAATGCTATTTTAATTTAGTACAGCAACACAAAATAATAATTTGTTAAAAAAAATATATATAAATAACAAGGCTATTGAGCGACGAGCGGGTTTATCCGGTAAAAAAGAACTGACATCGTTATTACTACTAGCAAACCGAATCAGTATTTTAACTACAACCTGATAGATTTTCAATCGAGATCAATCAATGAATAAGTTTTTTTATCCATCCATTCCACCTCTATGTTTTAGTCTACTTTGTTTTTTTTTTCAAGATATGGATACTATAATCTGGTAAATTATTTTGTTTTATATTTTGAGGGGCTACTCTACCTCAACTCACCAACGGAATTGCAGCCGGCTTATTAAAGACTATATATAAAATTCGTTCCTGGCTCGAGGCTCGCTGCTTATCGACAAAGATAAGCATGACATTAATATATTGTATATACACTATCGTATTCCATACATATCGCTCAATAGCCCAATCAAATAAAATAAAAAAAAATGCACAAAATACCTTTGCATTGCAACAATGCTGAACGTTTCTGTAACGGTACTGCGGCGACATCTGCACGTGAATAAGCGACAACTAAACATTAGCGACAACATAAAAAAAGCATAAATAAAATAATGAACATATACGGTCTTATTTATAAACATGGATTAGGATTTAAACCTCAAATTTCATCAAAGCAAAATTAACTTTAAACAGTAGGGATTAGGCTTCATTTTGAAGCAAATTGAGTTTGAGGCTACCTGCCCGCCAGTGCGGAGCGAGGGAGCGTAGCGGAGAAACGGATTAATGCGGAGCGGAGTTCCGTACTGTGTCTGTCCACCGGAACGGAGCGAGGGTGTGGAGCGAACTTGCAGACTATGTTTAATAAATAAATTTTGAATTTAATTTATTTAAACTCGCTCCGTTTCCCTGTTTTACATAAATTTTTAAACTAAGTTGCAAGTCCCTGTCTGCTCAAGAGGAGCGGAATTTTTGTGCAATCCCATTGGTTAATATATTTTCTTCGTTTCTGGGCTCCGCTGCCTCGTTCCGCTTCGGTGGACTGGCAGTCTTAAATGTCAATCCATGTTTATGAATATGGTGAATAGTGTAGATATATAGCAAGTTAAATTATTTAGCAACATTATCCGTACCAATATTATAATTACAAAACATACATACAGCCGAACGTAGAACCTCCTCCTTTTTGGAAGACGGTTAAAAATTATAAATATTATATTTCGGCTGTCGGTTCATGATAGGGCGTTAAAGCTGGAATTTGGTCGGAAGGACCAAAGGAGGTTTGGTTTAATGTTATAGCCATTATTAAGTTTTCACATTTACAAAAAGTAATAATTTATCTTGCACTACACATAAACATAACTACAAAAATAAATAAAAAAATAAAAAAAAAGAAAATTATAGAAGTTCCTTACGAACTTGAAATCGCAAGGTACGAGCTTTTGCTTATGCAAATAGGCATCGTACAAGTACTTCACAGTAAATAAATTTTGAACAATTATTATAATTTACAATGTGCCACTGACCCATAAGTTAGTACACAAAACATAGCTACTCGTATATGTATAAAAAATCAGAATGTACCTTCTGTTCATTGTTCATCGAAGCAACATTGTCGTAATGACGCTCTGTGGGTGCGTCCTTCAGGAATTGCTCCAAATAACTCATTTGTGACGGCGGCCGGTCCAAAACTGAAAAACACAAATTTCATGAAAAAATAGTAATAAAAAAGCATTTTAATAGTATTAGTTAAACCTTAGCATGACAGTTAAAAGGTAAAAAGTATTTTGATGGACAACAAAATATAACAATTGCTACAAACTACTTTAAACAACAACAATCACAGGGTATCTTTGGTATTAATTACATTTTCAACGTTTTAATTAGACAGTTTTTCATACATCGTCAGATAAGGTCGTTAATTTTATTTAAAAATATTGGATTGATGATGAAAAAAAAATTAAATTGAGATCTATCTATTATATACATATTAAGCATATACAAAAAAGAACGGTCATGCTAAGGTTACATTTATAAAGTTATTTTAAAAACATATACATAGGTAATTTAAAACATTGACTGAGGGTTTTGAAGTGAAACTTCAAACTCAGTGGGAAACGGAAAGAAAATATTTCATAAACTATAATTACACTACAAATATTTACAAAATAACATGTGATTCAGCATTTAAAACGACAAACGGTAATTGGAAAATATCCAAAGACTATTAGGATTTTTCCAATTATGGCGAAGGCTTTGAAGTTTTGCCAGAAATCACCACAGAAGTTTCACTTCTTTACCGTCACTCAATGAATAGAAATGTGACGAAATATGTTTTGAGCAATAGCTTTAACAGTAAGTGTGATGTATGTGTAAACAGAGTAAATATACAGATATAAAAAAAAACCACATAAACCAACCCCAACCGAAACCACGTTCACAAAACGTTCACTAAAACAAAACTAACGAGTAAGTATGAATGATTAATGAACGGAAGACTTCGTTGTACAACTTGATCGACATTTCAAAACCAATAACGAATAGAAATGTATTTTTCTGCGGACATAACTGTGAGAAAATTTAAAAACAAAGATAAAAATATCAAAATAACCCCTGGAAATGTCTGACATATTTGGCCTTCATTCGAATCACATGCTTATTATTGTCAGTTTTTGACCGACTTCAGAAAGGAGGGGGTTCTCAACTCAATTGGTACATTGCTATCAAAAAATTAAAAAAGGTCTCCAATGTGCCGTACATATAGAACTTGGTTGGCTTTAAGGTCGTTGTCCGATCTAGTAGCACGCATAAGTCTTCGGTAATAGCTTAATGGGTAAAGACGGGTGTTAGAAGGGACGACAGTGGAATACTCTTTTAGATTTAAACTCCCGCTCCCATATTCATACACACGGGTTAAGATTTAAATCTCAATTTTCTTCAAAATAAAGCAAACCTAATCACTAGTATTAAAAGTTTAACCTTCACTTTACTTTGAAAAAATTTAATCCATGTTTATAAATAAGGCCACCGAAGCTTTAGTTATAAAATCAAAAAATCAAATGAATTGAAACACTTATCTAACACCTGACTTTTAAATTGAACAAAACTAAGGACTAAAACATGCACAGGACGTTTACAACCAACCATAGACAAACTAAACCCTTCCCACGAACATTAAAGTCAAGCACGCAACGATGCGTGCGCAGTTACGTACGCGTGCGTTTACGGCTGCGACCAGCTAATTTACTGCGTACAAAAAATTCAATTTCAAATTATTGCGCCTATGATTTGTAGGATTTAGAACGAAAGCATTGGTGGTGAATTTTTATTTTAACAAATTAAATTTGATAAATTCCACCGCTAAAAGGTCGGTCTCAAATCCAAGACTTAGGATACTGTATAATATACTTCTACAAACAATTTTTAATTAGTATTGGCGTTGTAACAATCGCATGCGCATTGGCTACACGTATGGTACAAGATTAAACGCAACTGTAAACGCATCAGTGCGCTCCAACCTTAACAATAAACCGAAGTATGATAATTGCAAGCTATAGAGTATAGAACCACTAGTAACGTCAAATTAAAATGTAATTTATGGTCCTCGTTTTAAAGTCGTATATTGCTCAAATGATTGTATTCAGCAGCTTTAGCTTTAGTATGTGCAAATTTGAACTCAAAGCAATGTAGTTTGAATCTATTTTACTATAACCGTTTTAAAATGATACTCCGGAAGCTCGCAAATCTCACACTAAAATTAACACTCACACAACGACATAATATACTCCGTTCGTCATGTTACTTCCTATTTGACAGTCGGATGCCTGCTTAATTATTTGTTTTGACAATGTCCCAAAGTTTTCAATTTTTACTTTTAATCTGCCGGTATAATAAATAAAATGAAATATTAATGGACTTATAGGAGACATAAGACTTTTTGTCACTAAGAAAATAACATATCGGAGTGCACGGAGGAAATACAAGCCTAAAAAGGTTTCGTAATATTAATATAATTATTTTTCCGTTATAAAGTAATATGAATGTATACATTAATTCTAATTAATACAATAGTCAGTTGTGCGAATGTTGAGAAAATTTAACAAAAAAGGTATGGTTGACAAAATAAATATGATTAGTCAAAACCGGTGTGCCTATACAAACAAGTGTTAAAGAAAACCAGATCGCTTAGCGCGTTATATGCCGTGCATGAATTGTGTTTTGTTTTATTAAATAATTTTATTTTTATTTTTTATTTAACCTTATAAAAATCAAAACTTATGAAACGTGTCATATTTTTTTTATATTCTCAATTTCTTGTCACATCCATTCCACGGCTAAAAAGCTCAAGCAAAAGCGAAGCGATTTACAAAAAAGGGTAGTCTTTTCCAAAATGTACTATTTTTTCCGAATATTTTATTTAACACTATCACTGTTTTGGGGTCAAGTTACAATAAAATTAAAAAAACATATTATATCCATATTTTATGAAAACAAATATGTAATAACACTCTTAACAACAACATACACTGTCAAATAGCATTTCTAAAAATAACATTAGTAAAAAAAAATTCCGAGACCCACAAAACAGCGATATCGAAAATTAAAAATTAATAATTTTGCTTTGACACTTGCTCGTAAGTACTTACAATGGAAAGATCGAGGATAAAAACTAGGTACAAAGGTATATTAACTAATTAATACGCAGCACAAAGACAGGAAAATCCACGAAAACCTTTTGATTAAATTATGGGCAATATTTGCTGGTGTATTATTAAAAATAAAAAACGGTCAGCTTTTTAGTGATGGGATGATCCAAAAAATACAAGGTCGATATTATAAAGAATGTGTATAGAAATTCTAATCTCTTATGACTCTTGAACACCAACAAATACATAATAAAAAACGGAGGCAAAGGACAAGACAATCACATACGAGGTCTACTTCTAAAGAGGACGTATTATGGACAAAACTTCTATGTATTATAATAAAATTCACGAACCATTCTCTTCTTTACCACTCCAGTAGCTCGATGATTTGGCAGAACCTTGCCTCGCTGCTTGCACACAACTTACAACCTTAATTACGTTGAAATCATCTCTATTTATTTTTACTAGATATTAGTAACACTTCTAAACAATATTTATAATGTAATGCAATAAATACACAAATAATACAACTCTACATTCTACTATGTCTTCTCGTATTTTTACAAGTTTGGTCTCGATAGGATACAAAATTCGTGTATTTATTTTGTTCATCACTCACGAATAAAAAAATTAAATACGTATACGTGGATTGTATAAGAAATAATGCGGCGTGTACCTACAAGCAAAACACCCACGCCCCGAATTTATATAATAGGTTTGGTGTTAATCTAATGACATGAAGAAGTAACAATTGGTGTTAAAACTGTTCAAGCTGCATAATGAAACTGAACAAGAGTGAACTCTTATCGCGAATTATTCGTTGTATCTTTTATACGAATTCCCACAATATAATATTTTTTTTAAAAGATACTTCTGGAAGCTACTTCATTTGAATTTTTACAATTTCATCTTTTGTGACAGCCTAGCTTTCATGAGTGATGAATGATGATGCAGTTAAAAAAACGAAAATAATGAAATAAGGATGGTAAACATCTAACTTCTGAAATAGTATAACTATTTTCTATTTTAAGTTTCATATTTATTTTATTATAATTTGATTGAAGGTGTTTACACTTTTAAAATTTACGGGGCTTTACGGAATAAGTAGCGACAAATAGATCAGGTACTATTTAAAGGCATACGAGCAGGCACAATACGCTTGTGAACATGGCTCGTATTGTTAAAAATATTTAAAAATTTTAATTTAAAAACAAAACTTGATAGATTCGTCAAGTTTTTTTTTTAAATTTGTAAATAAATAATCGTGATTCTTTTATAAAAGCAATAATTATGCAAATTACACTTCTATCGATAATCGATATAACATTCCTAACGCCCATAACACTAAAAAGATCTGTCAAATAGAAAATAGTCAACACGGTCGTAGTGTTATACCACAGAAAGGTGTAGAATAAAAAAATAAATCAATAACAAGAGAAAAGAACAAATTTTAATACCGTTAAATATGTACATTCAGTAGTGTACTGTACATAAATACAATGCCTCAAACAAATACATCTGCGCATACCACCAGAACGACAGTGGGTCTAAAAATTACATATTTACTAAACTACTATTTGTGACTAAAATTATTCTTGAAACTGTTTTATTCTTGGAAGAAAAAAAACATTCGTTCAGGGGAAAATCCCAATTTCCCCTATAATTTGTTACATAACCTTATTGGAAATCTGTTTTTTATCCACATACAAACAAAGATTTGACAATAGACAAGAATTTGCTTTTTGTTATTACTTTAAACTCACTCGATAGCTATCAAGTGATTAGCACATGGTCACTTCTTTGACATTTTTAGTTCAGAACATAAGATCTAGGAGGAAGAAGAAACTCCTCCTACTTCACTGGAGGAAGAAGAAAAAACGAAGCCGATCTAGCAGTATACACACAGAAGCATTTGATTTAAAATATAACATAAATCAACCTAAATGCAGATGTAAATGTAACTTAAATCTCTAAAAAAAAATGTTTTTTAAAGAAACGTATTTTTTTCCAACACAATAAAAATTTAATTTTTTATTATTTTATTATTGTCTGTCAATATTTTTTTTAAATATAAAAATTTATATCGAAAAAGATATAAACAAGCTCTAACTTAACTCTAATGAAAAATCAAAATTATTGTAATTGAAATATGAATAGCATGCAAGCATTAATTTTTATAAAGGCATCTTGTACTTTTACTAAAACTTATCTTAATTTGCTATTTTTCGCGACATTCTTATAATTTCATGTTGGTACTGTATGCTTTTGATTTTATGATTAATTAATGTTTTTGATAAATAAAATTAAGTCTTTATTGTGTTAGAAAATATAAATATCAGAACAGTAAAATAAATACTTAAAATGCACTGAGATTCTAAAACTGATCTACGGTGAACTTAAACTTAATAAAAAACAAATATCATGCTGTCACTTTTTATTTGGACAATGTTTTAATCGCATAATTTCTAAATTCATTAAACGAAAATAAATTTAGGCAATAAATAAATCAATGTAAACCGATAAAAAATTAAAATTAATATAAAAAAAAAACATTGACTAGTTCAAATGGTGGTAGAGTAAGGTAAAAATAAAATTACATCATAATAATATGCTTAAGTCATCATATCTTTGGTAAAAATATAGACGAGAATCAAAGACTAGAAAGATTCTTGACTTGAGTTTCTTGCATAGACAGTGCAACACTAGTTGGCTTAGTTTTTATGTTAATCAGTCAACTAGCCCTTGCCAAAGCAAGATGTGATCAACTAGTTGCGGAACAAATTCAAAAATCATTTATTTTTAAGTGAAACTTTTACGGCCTTATTTATAAACATGGATTAGGATTTAAAAGGTTCAAAGTCACTCAGAAGGTGATGGAGCGAGTTATGTTTGAAGTTACACTGCGTGATCGAATCAATGAAATGAGGAGATCCGTAGAAAAACCAAAGTCACTGACATAGCTCAGTTCGAAGAGCCGACCCCGCATCGCAAAGCGCAGTGTTGGTAGAACCCCCTATAGGAGGACCGAGGGCATTAAATGGGTTGCAGGGAGCCGCTGGATGCTGGCGGCTCGAGACCGTTTTGTCCATTCTAGAGGCCTATGTTCAGCAGTGGATGTCCATCGGCTGGTAGTGATGATGATAGTGAACTTTTAAACAGTAGTGATTAGGTTCACTTTACTTTGTTGAGGTTAAATCTCAATCCATGTTTAAGAGAATATAGGTTCGTTAGTTTAAATATGGCCCTCAATTACTATTCAACTATGTATTTTCATATTATAATAGTACCAAGTGCCTCACTAACATATGCATGTAAAAATACTGTAGACTCTACCGTCAGATTTACGAGTAAGAAGACTCTATCTTTCTTGATCTTAGTACAGAGTCATTGAAGTAAAATATTGTTCCGATGTGCTTGGTAATGATGAGCTTGTAAAAATGCACGAAAATACGATTCGGACATTATCCTAAACAGATAATTTTCATTTCACCCTCTCGTTATTTTCGAAAATAATTATTTTATAATAATTATTGTCCCTTTTTAAATGTTTTACTATGTATACTATAGATAAACGAACGAATATCATATTATATATATGTCATACAAATTATTTTACTTACGACAAATATTGTCATAAGTAAGGTGCATAAACAGAAGTATATTTTTATAACTAACACGTCATTCAAACCAGCACAGGGCTCATTTATAAATGTTTTTAACGAGTGACGGGGATCATCCGTAAAATTGGTGATAAACCAATATGGCTACACCCCATATGCATGACGTCACGCCCAAAAACAAAGGTATGTACGGCCTTAACCACCACTGAACTGTCATTAAAAAGTAACAGCACAATTACATGTACATGAAATTAATAAATTATGCAACAATGCGTCGTACGCAAAAATATAGGAAAAAAATGCCACAAATAATACAAAAGGTTTACATCACGTAAATGCAAAAAATGGCCCCATAGACAACAATTGGTTTTTATTTTTAATTTAAAATATTTTTAAATTTGGCACAGCGTTGGCAATCGAATCACAGTTCCAATTTTAAATTTTTCACAGACAAACAATTGAATACACCACACAGTTTTTAGAGTCCATAATGTGAGGCATAGACCAAGTTATTTTCGTTTTTTTCGTCGCGGACGACGTTGGACTTTGTCGGTGGATCCAACATTTCATTTGAGTCATAGGTGGTTGGTGCCCAACGGTTATACATTTATGGATGGGGATTGTGCGGTAACATGTAACGAAAACAAAAAGAAAAGGTGCACTAAATAAACATAATAATATTATAATTTATCTATATATAAAATTATGTGCTGAAAAAAGATAAATTACACAAATAATATAATATAGAAATAAAAATTAAATACATTCTGAAATTTTATCAATCCTCTTTAGTGCTCATAGTTTAAGTACCAAATAAAAACACCGATAATTGCATGTGCACTTAGAAACATATCAAAAATATTTTCATTGAATTTCTAACGTAAGAGATTCAACTATTATTATGATCAATTGAATACGTATCAAACCTTTAAGGTGTGCGTACTTTAATTAAAATCAACATGGCATCCGGAAAATACGCCACAAAATTTTGGTTTGAGATTATTTTTTAATCAATTCGAGATCTGACCCAAACTTGTGGAGGATAGAAGTAAGGAGAAATGTCTCATTTGGAGGACAATTTCAAAAAGTACTCCATTATAAGCTACTAGCTGACGCCGCGTGGTTTCATCCGCATGGTTCCCGTTCCCGTACCAAATACGGGGATAATATATAGCCTATGGCCTTTCTCGATAAATGGGCTATCTAACACTGAAAGAATTTTTTTAAATCGAACCAGTAGTTTGTGAGATTAGCGCCTTTAAACAAACAAACTCTTCAGCTTTATAATATTAGTATAGACAAATAATAATAAATCCCTAAAATACCCTCCAGAATGGAGCTAGTAGTTTAGGCATCAAGGAATATATATTATAGTTGAAGCCGGAATAAACTGTAAAGTTATAAATTTTAAGATGACTCTGATAAATGATAGCATAGTACAAAAAAATCTCAATTACTAAAGAATTTTGTAAAAATCTCCGGAGAGACCCCGAGTTCTAGGGTTATCTGGCACATTTCCAATAAAACCTACTTTATATTTATTTACTTTTACGTTTTTATTTATTTACTCATTTGCTACCATTCTAATTTATCGTAAACCGCGACAGTTCTCCTTCCGTCTACCCTCCGCACTAACGATGCGTGCTTGCGTGCACGTATCCGCGTATATGCGAGTGCGTGCTTGCGTGCACGTATCCGCGTGCGGGTGCGTGCTTGCGTGCACGTGTCCGCGTATATGCGGGTGCGCGCGCATACTCACAGGAGTTCGACGGTTGGTGCGGCTGGTCCAACTTCGCCTGGATGTCGCGGATGTGCTGCTCCTTGCGCTTCATGTCGTGCGCCAACGAGTCCAGCCGCTGCCGGGTCTCTAACAGCTCCCTGGCACCAATCAAATTTAATTTAAAATATTTAATATAATACATTGAAATCCCTTCAAGGCCATAATGAATAGACAAGCTTGTCTCAGGTTAGACCTCACCATTGCTTCCTACAATAACATACCATATCAGGTATGTTATTGTAATCAAGCGCGAGCGTACATTACAAAAAAAATATAGTTGTTTATTTCAAGTGGAATCTATTTCTAGTGAAGTATAAGTTGTTAAAAATGCAGAAACTATAAAAAAAAAACCTACAAGAAATTCGGCAGTAGATCTTTATGTTAATATTTACCATAATTTATTAATGGGACAAAAAGTGGAATCTATTTTTTCCACGCGTATTGGTAGTGCCAGACTATTATCAGCTAAATAAACCCCATCCTACCTTCAGAACGATGGTGTACCTGTGATACAACAGCCGCAGTCTGTTTCACTTTCCGGGTCCCCCTTCATTTTCACTTTTCAGAAAATTCATATTTAAGTCCCATTTCTTACTGCATTCCAACATTATATGACATTTGAGTGAATTATTCTTGTAACCGTGATTTCCTTTCTTTTTCGTTAAAATGCAGACAGTAGAACATAGTGTGTTCGGCAAAGTCATTGGGGTCCATACAGTATGTACATACATTTATCGCAATTTCTTTACATATTTTTTATTCTTTACAAGTTAGCCCTTGACTACAAACTCACCTGATAGTGAGTCACTACACAACATCGTAAAGTCTTTGCCGGTAGGGTGGTAACTAGCCACGGCCGAAGCCTCCCACCAGCCACCCCTCACTCACTCCCACTCACCTCTGGCTGGCCAGCAGCTCGGCGCGCGTCCTGCTCAGCTCCTCGCCGACCGCCTGCTTGGCCTGCACCTCGGACTGCAGCGAGTTCTGCAGCGTGAGCAGCTCCATCTTGTCCACCTTCTGCGAGCGCCGGTCGCGCCAGCCGCCCGTGCCGCTGCTGACCGCGGGCGGGGACGATGGCGGCCCAAATGTACGCGTGACGCTTGCTGTGGGCGAGAATTTATATCCATTAAATAGTCAATACTCAATATTCATTTATAACAATTAACACACAAGCACTATCGAAATGTCAGTTATTAATATTATAAAATACTGGTAATAATTAGTCGAAAACTTAAAATTTAATTTACGAGGGTTCCAAAGGTGGCTTGGTCCGAGAAGAGCCCACAAACTCAGCCAGGGTTTTCTTTTTTTTAGTTTATCACCATTTAACAATAAAAAACGAGTGTGCTTTAGACCCTCAGATCAAATTGCCTGCCTCATTAGACGTTACCCCTCTATCAAAAGTATAAGATCATGATCTAACGTCTTTGTACAAACCCGGGTGTGCGGAACATCGCAAGCGTGTCCGCGCATGTACTAGCAGTCTTGTTTTGTTCTGTGACAAAAGGAATATTTAATTTTTCACTAAATATTAAACTGCCATTAAGGCCACGCCTCTGGGTACGCTGGTTTCAATATAAAGAATTGGCACTTTATAAATCTAGTTACCTCTTATATATGTGATTAATACCTATAATACTGTTGCAATTCTTGGGAGTTAATGAATATTATTTCAAAACAACTAAAGTAAATTAGTAAATTTGTATAATCAAAAATAGTTAAAAAAATATATTTTCTTTTATTCCAGCTAGGCTAGACTGATCCTGGGCTCCATACAATTTTGGACCATCTCCTTTCGCATAAAACATGAAATTTCCCTGGACCACGCGGACGAGAACTCAATGAAACAAATACCCACCATGCTTGATATAGTCCAACTCCTCAGTCATCTTAGTGGCGAGCGCCTGCAGGTACCCGCGAGCTTCCTTCTCGTCCGCCACCCATCGGATTATGTCTGCTATCTGTAACAGAGACCAAACACATCATCTAGTTCAATTGTCTAGTTTGTTATCGCCGTTTAGTGTTGGAAATAGTAGTCTGTGACGGATATGACGTCGCTCGATCTCGTGTTGGCTTCAGTGTGCTCGTGGCGTTCGAGCCGTCCACATCTCTTGTTGTGTTATTCTTTATGGGTTACTTGGGATAGTCGGGGAGAGTGACTTCAGTGGAAAAGGGGAGTGTTTGATATCAGTCAATGGATCCTTTAACCCTACACACATCGTTCACAAGTACGTGACTCCACTCAAGGTCATTCTCTGCCATTCTAGGGACTTAATAATATACTAAATAAGTTATCCTGACAAGTGTTGTGAAATATAACCTTTGTTCGACAATAGTTTTCTTATATTTGTAATCACTTTTGAGTCCTATTATAAGTTGAGAGTATAGTGAGTCTTAAATAGTTCATAGTCCGTACCTGAGTCTCCCAGTGTTGCATTGAGTCTCGCTTAGCTCGCAACTCCTCTAACTCCATTTCAAACTGCCGCCTCTCTGACTGCCATCTCCTACCATTTTCTGCCATCTAATCAAGAAGATTTATTTAAAATATTTATTTATCATCAACTTAGTGTTACAACCGAAATATAAATAGCCGACCTGTTTGGCCTTAACTTATAAAACTGTATAATACTTAAGGAATGTTTGTTTTTTCTTTAAGCTAAAATACATAAACACTTACAGCATCCAGATCTTTGGCAAGTTTTCTGTTCTCGTTGATGAGCATCTGTTTATCCTCGCTGTCGTTGAGTTGCTCCAAGCGGCGGTTTTCCAGTTTCTCCTTTGAGGTTTGCAACTGAAATTAAAATTAAAAATTTTTAGGGTTCCGTTCCTTAAAAAGTAAAACGGAAACCTTATAAGATCACTTTATTTATTTTGGGCATGCGTGGAGGTATCAAGTTGAAATTTAAACCCATTTATACTCAGTCCCATGAATATGTGAAAAATCAAGCTTGTAATTTTACGTAAAAAAATAATGCAAGCAAAACAAAAAACGCATTTTTCGACCTAGAACTATGAAATTAGGCATAGAACATTGTTATAGACCTAGTACTAGAAAAAATCTCAAACTATACATTTGTAATAAAATATTAAAAAACAGGGTATATTGTGTTTGAAGGTGAATTTCGGAAAAAGCTAGGCAAAAACTGCGCAATGCGATTCGTGAACTATTAATAATGATCCTACGGAACGGTGTGTCTAGTGGCAGTTTTCAATGTTTTCATACTGTGACTATCGCGTAACCGTAAACGCGAATTTCTAAAGAATTGAAACAGTTGTGCAGTAGTGCCACTAGATGGCGCTGTTTTCTTTTTATATTTAGAACGCTGCGGTACCTCTCTGTTGAGCCGCGAGCGCAGCGCGTCGCCCTCGTGCATCTGGTCGCGCAGCGCCGCCAGCTCGGCCGCGTAGCGCGCCTGCTGCTGCGCCAGCGACTCCGCGTACTGGCTCTGCGCAACAACACTTTACTGCACCTCTTTCTTTTTTTTTTAAAAAAAAAAGAATATTTGCCATATCTTTTTTTTTAATATGACCAATATTCCCATTCGCCTCCAATTATTCTGGAAAGACTGTATGATGAGTGGGTACGATAATAGACCAACGAGCGGGGATCGAATCACCACCACTCGGTGATGAGTCCGACCACTCTTACCGTTGAGCTATTGAGGCTAGACCTCTGTTCACACACAATCTATACTACAGCCTTTCTTGTTGAGTACTGTTTACCAACAAAGAAATTAGAAATGAAGATAGAAAACGCATGTCATTTCATAACTCATTTATTTTAAATTATGTATGGTTTGTTTATAAAAGATATTAAACATATCTAATGGTTGTAAGCTTATTAATCAAATTTTTTTTCATTAATTTAAGACCAAGTTAATTATAATTATTATTGGGTGTGAAATTACTAGTGATCAACACCCTCATTTTTAATTTCTTTGTTGGTAAACAGTACTTATCAATAAAGGCTGTAGTATACCTATATCTATACTGTAACAGCAGGCTAATTCACTAACCTTTACATATGTTAGTTGACTTTAAATAAATTGAGATTGAAGAACCTTTCGTGGAAATCATACATGGATGACATTTCTCAGTTGATTTGATGTTTATTTCAATAGGTTGTTAATAAAGACTAAATTAGTGAATAGGCCAGCAG
This sequence comes from Bicyclus anynana, assembly GCF_947172395.1. Lineage (NCBI taxonomy): Eukaryota > Metazoa > Arthropoda > Insecta > Lepidoptera > Nymphalidae > Bicyclus > Bicyclus anynana. The sequence continues at coordinate 7,120,156 of NC_069100.1, read as the reverse complement.
GTTCACTCTATATATTGACAATGTTTTGAATTATTGTACGGGTACTATACAAACTATGAGACGACACGAGCGACGTCCGCATTCGCAGCGCACTCGAGTGTAGTCTATTTGAATATTATTTTTAACCGACTTACAAAAAGCAGGAGGTTCTACGTTCGGCTGTATGTATGTTTTATTCCTGAATTATTTGAAAATGTGATATTTCCTAAAATATTCATTAAAAGCAAATATTGTGCTCGTTTGGATAAAGATTTATATAATTTTATGAAAACCTTAATTTTGGCTACATTTTTCATTGATGTTCCGTCCCTATTTGTCATACATGATGTTATTAGCCTATGTCACTCCTTGATTATGTAGCTTTCTATGGATGAAAAAAAATTTTAAAATCGGTCTAGTACTTTTCAAGATTTGTTACATACAAAAGTACAAATCTTTCCTCTTTATAGTATTGGTGTAGATACTGCACCTCCAGCGCCTCGATGTCCGCCTGCAGCTTGGCGACGTCAGCGGCCGCGGAGCCCGCCCCGCCGGCCGCCTCCACCGCCTCAACGCGTTGCAGACGCAGACTCTCCTCTCTCAACTTGCGCTCCTGTCGAGCACGCAATGAAACAAATGTACGCTGTCACCACAAATTAAAGCGCTATCTATGAGCCTCAGGCATAACTGCATCGCAATAGGTTCTTGAAAGGGATCCCATCACCCCCCCAAACAGGAGAAAACCGCGGCCACCATGGACTTGACATCCTTCGTCCGGGTGAAGCGCTGATGGCTGGTGTGGCGTGGAAGTAGGGCAGCTATCAAATCAAATCAAATCAAAATTCATTTATTTCAATTAGGCTTAGTTTACAAGCACTTTTGAAAAGTCAGGTATATGTCAAAATTTAATTTAATCTAATGGTAGTAATAATAGACGAAAATTAAAATTAAAGTTACGAGGGTTCCAAACGCGCCTTGGTTCGAGAAGAGCCCACAACAAAGTCAGCCAAGGTTTATTTTTTGTTATTTTTTTTTCATCCAAGCAGGGATGGCTCGACGCAGCCCCGACGCAGGATGGGAAAAATCGCACCGCGCGGGGCCATTAGAGCTGATGCAACACCAAACCCTTAGGCCGATTAGGCCTCAGCCCCTGGAGGGGTTGGAACAGAATACCGAGAGAGAGAGAGAGAGAGAGAAAGGAAGAGAGGAGTACTTAAACTGAGTATTCATCGTTGATGTATGTATTCACCTTAGCGCCTTCAGAGATGGCAGTGTCCAGTCTCGCCTCCAAATCCCTCCGCGACTTATCAGCGCGTCGGATGTCTTGTCGCAGCCCGTCGATCTTCGCCATAGCCACTTCTAGCTCCTCTTCCTTGTCACGGACCTGTTTAGGACAATTTGAATCACTTTGTTTCACACTTTTTTAATGTTTTCCTATCACTTAATAAATGGTGCTACATCGTGCACGAATAAAGTTGTGCTGGGATGGCCGTGTTGGTCGACGCACTAGGTGGACTGAAGATATCAAGTGGGTTGCAGGTTGCTGGATGCAGATGGCTCAAAACCATGTTGTTTGGGAGTCACTAAGAGGCCTATGTCTAGCTGTGGACGTCAATCAAATTCAAATTCAAAATTCTTTTATTTCAGTAAGGCTTAGTTTACAAGCACTTTTGAAAGGTCAGGTATATGTCAAAATTTAATTTAATCTAATGGTGGTAATAATAGACGAAAACTTAAAATTAAAGTTACGAGGGTTCCAAACGCGCCTTGGTCCGAGAAGAGCCCACAACAAACTCAGCCAAGGTTTATTTTTTTTGTTTACCACCATTCTACAAATTTATATAACTCGGTTGATAACTCAGACCTTCTATTGAACTTGTATCATACTCAAATTTACCAACATAATTGTCTGTCTTTTTTTTAAGAGGACGAGGTAAACTTACACATAGTAAATATTTAACAGTAATAAATATATCAAATATCACTACTTACACAGACACAGAATATATTTATTGGTGTAAAATATTTTCGATGTGTGAGTTTGTCCCCTTCAAGAAACGACAGAAAATTTTGTTGCAGAATTTGGGTGTGATGCATCTCCATATCTGATGGGGATGATGACTAGGTTTGAATATATTGATTTTTATGATACGTTCGGGTAAATAGGATCAATGTTAACTAATTTATACATAAAAAGCAAAGATTGTCTGGATATTTGCAAAATAAATGAGATTATAAAATTTCGAAATCTATTAAAAATCTTTTATCGTAATTAGATGAAAATTCATACAGTTTTAGCTTCCTTACATTTATTGTGACATTTTTTCATATTTGAACTATAAACATAAACGCACAAATAACAAAGATATTAGTTATTTTGTTTAAACGCACATACAAATCTAACGATCATTACATTACCTACGACGTCATTAGTTCGTGCCATTTTGTATGGGGCGTTTTTCAGGGATCCGCGGCAGCGCCGCATATGAGACTATTTAAATCCCTGTAGCTCCGAAAGTAATGATCGCAGATACTCTGTTCCTTTTACAAAATTGCTTTACTATTAGCGTACTCTTAATTTATAAACTAATTAAAAAAACTGTCATCATCCCTTTTCCTCTATGTAAGGAATATTTGAAATGTGACCCACCTGCCGCGACAGTTTCTGCTTCTGCTGCCTCAGCTCGGACAGCTTGTCGGTCACCTCGTTGTACTCCGTCATGGCGAGTTTACGCTGCGACACGGCGTCCTTTAGTTCTTTGTCCTACGACCGAGTGACACACTTTGTTAGTCACAAACATGAGAGCCCTGCTAGTTCTGTAAGGGAGCTCGGACAAACAAACAAAAACAGAGAACCAAGCACCAACCAATCTATTGGTTAATTAATTATTAGCTATCAAGGCTGTGGGGATGAAAATACTTATGAAGTATTTATTTAAGAAGTCAGAGTTGAACTTTTTTCCAGACAAACTAAACATATAGTAATTATAGGGCTTACTGTGCCGTGGCAGACTAACATTCCGAGGGACCAAAAAATTAATAAATATTATGACCTAACAAATGAACTAACTAAAAATCGCTATGTGGTTAGTAGAAGTAGGTGCGAGAGGATTATCAGCAAAATCTCTTTATAACTTGCTTTAAGGCCTTACTATAACTGCAGCAAGTTCTATATTAGAACGAGTATCCAAAGCTGCTCTAGTAGGATCTTACCAAATTTGGCTAGGCATGGAGAACAACACGAGCGGAGAAGGGAAGTGTTAGTTAACTGTCAAGGATATCCTTAACCCATGAACATTACAACATAACATTACCACCCATTGGTCTTTCGATGAATTCAAGGAATGCTAAGATATTTGTGTCAAGTTTTTCTTCTGCATAAATAACAACACAAATAAGTTACCAATATTCTTATATAAAAAAACATACACACAGTTACACATAGAACACAGGATACAAAATTCATATAATATGAGAAAGAGAGAAAATACACTTACACTACAAAATTACAAAATGCACAATAGGCGACCTTTTCATTGACAAGCAATCTCTTACAGACAACCTAATGAATTAATACACATTTTGTAACTCACCTGACACCGCAACTTCTCGACAGTATCCATCCTGTCCTTGAGCAGTTCCTCCTTCTCCAGGTTAAGAGCGCTGACCAACACCTCCAACTCTTTGACCCGCGTCGCCAGTTCTTGAGGCGATGACGACAATTCCTATAGAGAAATAAATCTTACAATGGAAAATACTTAAATGACACTATTTTCTGATACTCAGTTGTTTGCTGTCGGACTTGATCTTCGTGGTTTTGTTAATTAAACGGCCTTTTAATATTTAATACGTGTATTACTTTGTAATGGAAGATGAAACACAGGTAAATGACATTTCATGTAATGACATGTAAGAAATATTTGTAGGTAAGTAGACAAATTAGATATTAGTAAACGCCTGTCGTAATTGCCTTGAGTAACATTGCGGCGTTGACATCAGTTATACAGATTGGAGATTATTTATTTCACACTTACAAGAAAAAAATAGATTAAACAAAGAAGTGTGCAAAGGCGACCTTGTTGCTATATTTTTTAATACTATATCATAAAAAAATTTAAATTGGGGTTCCCCATATCGTTTAGGATTCCCAGACCTACCCGATATGCACACAAAAGGAGGTTGGCGAATGTGGGAGTCACACTCTGAAGAGTCGTACACTAATACCTTTGTATTAATAAAACTATTATTTTATAAGATGCTCGTAAAAAAATATTTAGATTTTACAGAACGGGAATCAAAAGAAAAAAAAGTGTATTTTATTAACAAAAAACTACTTGTTGCCTACGACCGCAACGCCTTGTAGTATTTATAAAGCAATCGCGCAGATGTATGTCAGTGGCGGTGTTTTTCACATATATGTATAGATAGGCTACCTACTAATTTTAAGGTATATCTTTTTTCTCCCTGCTTTTCAAGACTGCTTACCATTTACTTTTTTCTTAGTTAAATCATAATAAACAACTATTAATAAGTTTCCATTATGTACGCAACTTCTATCTGCTAGTCCCAAAATACACGCAATCTTACCATTCTCCTTTCAAAAAAATCAGTCGACCCGTTTCACAGAAGTTTGGTAATGAACAACGCGACATGAGAATTTTATTTATTAGATATGTAGATGGTTACCCAGAATTTGGAGAAAGTCGCAGGCATTGACTAGTAACACCAAATATTCCGTTGCCGACTTACCTGTGAGCCTATCGACGCGTTCACTTGTTCGAATCTCCTCACTTGCGCCTCCAACTCTCCGTTCCTCACTGACAGCGCCAATATTTCTTCTTTCAACTGCGACACCTCTTCTATATAAACAAAATGCATTGTACTTTAATGGATAATATACATTGGGTCGTGCTGTATGGATCAGAATGTTAGTCGGTGAAAGGGACGGATAGTAAACGAATGCATGTGAACGAAATGCGTATGTTGAGACGGATGTGTGGTGTGACAAGAATAGATAAAATAAGGAATGAGTATATAAGAGGAAGTCTAAAGGTGGCAGAAAAATTGAGGAGTAGAAGGTTAGCTTGGTATGGACATGTAATGCGTAGGGAGGAAAGTCATATTACTAGAAAAATGTTGAATGTGCAAGTGGAAGGACATAATAGGAGAGGAAGGCCAAAGAAGAGATGGTTGGATTGTGTGAAAGAGGACATGTGTGTAAAAGGAGTGGATGAGTTGACGAGTAATAGAGACGAATGGAAAAGATTGACATATTTTTCCAACCCCACTTAAGTGGGATAAGGGTAAGGAGATAATGATACATTGGGTACTGTAACACTTCAGTGATAAGTTGATTCATAGGCTAGCTAGTCTGTTGACAGCCTAGGCTGTTGACATATACTACAGGTACATTATGTGGGATTTCCTGGGAAACTTTATTTACCTGTGGCAGTATCGCCGGCGTCCCCCGCGCGCAGGTCGGCGATGGTCTGCGCCAGCAACGCGTTCTCACGCTCCAGCGCTTTGAGGGCGGCGCGGTCGCTCGCGTTGGACGGCGCCTGGAAGTTATTATTTATTAAGAATATTTTTCATATCTAATCTATAAATACCTATGAACGAGCAATATACAGGGTGCTCGGGAGTATTTCCCATAACTCTAGGATTATATTCTTTAAGGAAAATTAATTTAAAATATCTGAGGAACATCCTACTAATATTATAAACGCGAAAGTTTGTATGGATATTTGTTACTCTTTAACGCTACTGAAACGATTTGGCTGAATTTTGGAATGGAAATAGATTTTACTATGGATTGACACGTATGCTACTTTTTATCCCGAAAAAAATCCATGGTTTCCCGAGATTTGCGAAAACTGATGATTTTGATAATATGAATGTTTGTTACTCTTACACGCTTCGACTACTGAACCGAATTAGCTGAAATTATGTACTGAGATTTTGATATTATAGCGTGGATTAACACATAGGCTACTTTTTATCCCGGAAAAATCCATGGTTCCCGAGGGATTTGTTAAGAACTAAATTCCACGCGGACGAAGTTGCTAGTTCTTATATATTATTTAAACCTTTATTACCTGCTTAGTGGCATTCTTGGCTGGGCTGAGCGGCGTGGGCGCGCCCAGGTCGCAGAGCCGCGAGCCGCCCGTGAAGGTGAAGCCCACGAACGGCAGATGCAGACCAGAAAAAGCCGCTGAAGCGCGAGGCGGTGGCACCGCTTCCGATAACCTGAAATTATTAATTATTATATCATCATCATCTCCTTACCCTTATCCCACTTAAGTGGGGTCGGAAAAATATGTCAATCTTTTCCATTCGTCTCTATTACTCGTCAACTCATCATCCACTCCTTTTACACACATGTCCTCTTTCACACAATCCAACCATCTCTTCTTTGGCCTTCCTCTCCTCTTATGACCTTCCACTTGCACATTCAACATTTTTCTAGTAATATGACTTTCCTCTCTACGCATTACATGTCCATACCAAACTAACCTTCTACTCCTCAATTTTTCTGTCACTGGCGCCACCTTCAGACTTCCTCTTATATACTCATTCCTTATCTTATCTATTCTTCTCACACCACACATCCATCTCAACATACGCATTTCGTTCACATGCATTCGTTTACTATCCATCCCTTTCACCGCCCAACATTCTGATCCATACAGCACGACAGGTCTTACAACCGTTTTGTATATTTTACCCTTAAGTCTAAGAGGCATTCGCGGGTCACATAGTACACCTGAGACCTGTCGCCATTTCATCCATCCCGCATTCATTCTACTTTTTACGTCTCGGCCACATTGCCATCGTTTTGAAAAAGCGACCCGAGGTACCGAAAATCGGAGCAAGCTGGTAGGGTTACACCATTTAAGGCAATTTTGGAAGATTGAGATGTACCGCCAAAGTCCAAGAATAAGTATTCAGTTTTCGTTTGACTGATTCGTAGACCAACACTTTCCAATTTCTCCTGCCATTTTCCCAGTCTGCTCTGTACCTCAGATGCGTTTTCTCCGACAAGTACAATATCATCGGCGAACAGCATACACCAAGGTGCTTCTTCCTGTATGTCTGATGTTAGAGCATCCATTACTAGGAGAAACAAATAGGGGCTTAAAGCCGATCCTTGGTGTAAGCCCACCTCCACTTGAAACTTGTCAGTAACACCAGCTTCTGACCGTATGCTCGTGCATGCATCTCTATACATTTCTTTCACTATTCTAACATACTTCCCAGGTATTTTCTTCACGTTCATAGCCCACCATACAACCTCACAGGGTACTCTGTCATACGCTTTCTCTAAGTCAACAAACACCAGGAGATTCTTTTGTGCATTCCTGTATTTCTCACACAGTTGACGCAAAGCGAAAATGGCATCAGTTGTACCCCGTCCTGGCATAAACCCAAACTGATTTAGAGTAACCTCACTCTCCTCTCCACATAAATGTCATGCAAAACATTTACAGTCAAAGCAAAGGGAGTATAAAACTGGAAACGATAGGTAGCCCATTTCCTATAGACAGAGGTGTTAGACAAGGTGACCCACTGTCACCAAATCTGTTTACTGCAGTGCTGGAGAATATCTTCAAACGCCTTGACTGGGCTGAATATGGTCTGAATATAAATGGCCGCCGCCTAAATCATTTGAGATTTGCAGACGATCTCATCTTGCTGGAAGAGGACCCATATAAAATACAAATAATGGTACAGTCTTTAGCCAGTAAAAGTAAAGAAGTAGGCCTTTTAATGAATACTGCAAAAACAAAACTAATGACTAACTCAAAAGAGGTTGATATAGTTCTGGATGGAAATAAGCTCGAGTATGTACAAGAGTATGTGTATTTGGGTCAGATAATTGCTCCTATAGACCAAATGTCAAAAGAAGTAAACAAGAGAATTGCTAGTGGGTGGAGAAAATACTGGTCACTAAAGGAAATAATGAAAAGCAAAGAAATAAATATGTCCATTAAGAGGAAAACCTTCAATACGTCTATACTCCCTTGTATAACATACGGAAGCGAAACTTGGTCCCTGACACAAAAACATAGAGAAAAGTTAGCTAAGTGTCAGAGGGCAATGGAACGAAGTATTTTGGGTATAAGACTAAAGGACAGGATCACCTCAAGTGAGATAAAACATAGGACAAAACTCGCTGATGTTCTCATTAGAATCGACCTCTTGAAATGGCGTTGGACGGGACACATGTTGCGCTGCACAACCGATAAATGGAGCAAGCAGGTGACACTCTGGTACCCAAGGGACAGTACCAGACAACGTGGACGTCCAATAAGAAGGTGGGAGGTCGATATCCGCTTAACCCTGGGGCCACGCTGGACCAGAGTTGCGGCTGACAGGGTGCAGTGGAAGCAGCTGGAGGAGGCCTATGTCAGAAGACACTTTGAACAGCGGGACATAATATAATCAATTAAATCAAACACAACACTCATGTAACCAAAAGCTGTTCAAAATAAAAGGCTATTTTATTATTATTATTATTATCACTCTCCTCTCTTATTCTCTTATCTATCACTTTCTCCCAAATCTTCATAGTATGTGACATAAGCTTTATTCCTCGATAGTTGTTGCAATATATATATTTGTATATTATATATACAAATAACCTTCAAACTATAGAAGTTTCAATCATCCTCATCATCATATCAGCCGGACATAGACCTTTTGTAGGCACCCGGCAAGTTTAGCCCTCTGAGCCATAGTAAGCGCCCAGCGCGTCATGAGATATGTGGTTAACGCAAGCAAGGAGTGTATAGACAATGTGTTAGAATGACCAATCATCCTTTTATAATTTTTTGACGGCCTCCGTGGCGCAGTGGTATGCGCGGTGGATATACAAGACGGAGGTCCTGGGTTCGATCCCCGGCTGGGCAGACTGAGATTTTCTTAATTTGTCCAGGTCTGGCTGGTGGGCGACAAACACGTACGGCGGTACGTCTTTGTCGGTAGGGTGGTAACTAGCCACGGCCGAAGCCTCTCACCAGCCAGACCTGTGCCAATTAAGAAAACCTCTATCGGCCCAGCCGGGGATCAAACCCAGGACCTCCGTCTTGTACACTACTGCGCCACGGAGGCCGTCAATGAACCTAATGATGATGAAGATGATTATGTTGACACCATTACCGTATGTCCGTGTCGTCGACATCAAAGTTGGACGTGTCAGTGGGGCTGGACACGTCTGGCACGAAGGGCGCCTGCATCTCGCGCACGCTGTCCCACTCTAGGCCCGCGAACCATCCGTGACTCTGTAATGGGATCATCATTAGCAACCCATATTCGGCTCACGGTTGAGCACGAGTCTCCTCTCAGAATGGGAGGGGTTAGGCTAATAATCCACCACGCTGGCCCAATGCAGATTAGCATTCACACACGTAGAGAATTAAGAAAATTCTTAAGTATGCAGTTTTTCCTTCACTGTTTGAGACGTGATATTTAATTTTTTTTAAATGCACCTGTAAAGTCGGAGGTGCATGCCCCGGACCGGATTCGAACCTACGCCCTGAAATAGGATATTTGACAACAATTTTCATTGTTTTATGTACATATTAAAGTATGCTAACAGTAAAGCTATTTTGTAAAAGTAACAGTGTATCAACGATTATAACTTTCGAAGATACAGGGCCATCTTTTTTCAGGCTTTGAATATGACTTTGAATCACTCCACGAAGCACCATAATAGTCAGGCAAGTTCGTTGATGACACTCCCATGACATGCGGGCGACGGGGGGAAAGACTGCGCGGGTGTGAAGTCGTGCGTGCGGGGAAGTGAGGTGCCATCCACCAGTCGTGGGTTTTTCATTCATCGCTACACGCCCCTCGGTCCGCGCGGACCATCGGAAGTGTTACGAACGAAGTTGCCAAGCTGTAAATAGGGCACAACTGTGACGTCACAACTACGTAAAATCGTTGTTAACATATTTTGCATTGACGTTACGTCAAGCAAAGTTGCAATCTTTGTTATTTGCGCGTTTGTTTATATTTCTAGTAATAATAAAACGTCACACTTAATGTAAAAAAGCTATGTTTATCATGTAATTAATTTAAAAAAAAATTTATTGGTTTTGATATTTTAGAACCTCATTTATTTTACAAATCTTTATTTTTTAAGGTAGTCAAATACCTAATTATTTATTTTTCATGAGTAGGTGTTTTATGATGAATATACATATAAATAAGAACATTTCAGTATACATTACCTTAAAGTCCAGTAAGCCATTTCTTCCTAATCTAGTTTCCGATGCGCATATTAACCTTCGGATAAGATCTTTGGCCTCCTCAGACACCTGAAATATAAAAAAAATAACTGAAATTGTATAGAATACTAGACGAAGCCACAGTTTCCCCCGAATAGTTCCCATTCCAGTTTCATTTCACTCGAACTCAAAACCCGGATATATCAACAGTAAAAACTTGTATAATAAAAAAATATTCCTATATGTACTTAATATTCTAAAGAGATAAAGCTTATTGTATTGCAAGTTGTAAAATTATTAATGATAGTTAATAATGTTTGATAATAGTTTGGCCAAGAGATTTTTAGGCAATACATTTTTTATATGTATTATGGGTGCATGGGTTCGCCGAATTTTCGCGGATGATAGCAAAATAAATAAATCATTATATAATCATGATGAACTTCCGCAAAGTAACGCCTGCTTCTATCCAATAAATACAATTTTTAACATACAAAACACTTTTCATTAATTAAACAGATGTGTCAAGGTCGTCACTAATACGGACCTTAACCTAACAATACGAGGGACATTGTGTCACTCGTTTCGATTTTTGTTGAAACCTGACTGTGTGCATACGACGTACGTCACCGCAACGCAGGTGAGGTATACACTGCGTTGGTCCATTAGTATCTATTGATCACAATGTCAACACTAGTAATGGTATGTAGGTATAGATAGTGGTTGCGAGCGAAATTCAACTTAATCAAGATGGCGTTAAAGTTACTATTACATTAGCAGTGATAGTCATTTATTAAACAGATGTGTCAAGGTCGTACTAATACGGACCCTAACCTAACAATACGAGGGACATTGTGTCACTCGTTACGATTCTTGTGGATACGACGTGCGTCACCGCAACGCAGGTGAGGTATACACTGCGTTGATCCGTTGCGGTGACGCAACGCAAACGCAACGGTGGCGGCGGCCAGTACCTGCGCGGCGTGCTCGTCGGGCGGCGGGCAGTGGAAGGAGCGCGCGTGGTTCATGATCTTGCCGTACGTCTCCACCAGCGACTCCGCGTAGAACGGCGTCTCGCCGAACAGCATCTCGTACATACACACCCCTGCAAGACAATAAAGTTATTAAAGTTTATTTTTCACATGGGTTTTTTTTTCTAACTAGTCGGAAAAGACGGCCTCCATGGCGCAGTGTTATGCGCGGTGGATTTACAAGACGGAGGTCCTGGGTTCGATCCCCGGCTGGGCAGATTGAGATTTTCTTAATTTGTCCAGGCTTGGCTGGTGGGAGGTTTCGGCCGTGGTTAGTTACCACCCTACCGGCAAAGACGTACCGCCAAGCGATTTAGCGTTCCGGTACGATGCCGTGTAGAAACCGAAAGGGGTGTGGATTTGCATCCTCCCCCTAACAAGTTAGCCCGATTCCATCTTAGACTGCATCATCACTTACCATCAGGTGAGATTGTAGTCAAGGGCTAACTTGTAAAGAATAAATAAAAAAAAAAAAAAGACTGTTTTTATAGCACCAACCACAAAAACCCTCTCAGTGATGGAAAAAGTCCGGCCCCTTTTACTGGTGAGCTACTAAGGCTTCATACATTTAGTTATCAGCAAAGATGATCTTTATATGAGGCCTTCCTATAGTATTGGATAGAAGCAGGCGTTACTTTGCGGTTCATCGTGATTATATAATGATTTATTTATTTTGCTATCATCTGCGAAAAGTCGACGAACCCATGCGACAACATCACCCAGGTCTGACAAAATACTCTCTATGTGCATTGTAGAGTCAACATCTCCTGAGGATGCTCCGGTTTCGGGGTGAAACGTACATAGAGCATTTTGTCGGACCTGGGTGACATTGTCGCATGGGTTTGTCGGCTTTTCGTGGATAGCAAAATAAATAAATCATTATATAATCCTTCCTATAGTGTTTCGGTACTAGTATACCCCATACCCATTTAAAGATAATTTCTAGACTGCATAAAGTTAATTCGATAAGTACCTTATCAATGAATATTAATAACTTAGTTTAGGAATTTGAATTGATTGTGCTTACCAAGCGACCACCAGTCGCACTCCGGCCCATAGCGTCCCTGACCGTCCTCCATTGCCTGTAACCATGATAAAATTCGTAACTTGTCAATCTGTACTAATATTATAAAGCTGAAGAGTGTGTTTGTTTGATTTAACGTGCTAATCTCAGGAACTACTGGTCCGATTTGAAAAATTCTTTTAGTGTTAGATAGCCCATTTATCGAGGAAGGCTATAGGCTATTTAATATTCTCATATACCAACGGGGACGAGAACCACGCGGGTGACACCGCGCGGCGTCAGCTAGTCCATTATATTTAGACGTTAGCGTTACTTAATTAGAGCTGTGATAGCCCAGTGGGTATTACCTCTTATGACCTCTGCCTCCAATTCCGAAGGGTGTGGGTTCGAATCCGGTACGGGGCATGCTCCTCCAACTTTTCAGTTGTGTGCATTTTAAGAAATTAAATATCACGTGTCTCAAACGGTGAAGGAAAAACATCGTGAGGAAACCTGCATACCAGAGAATTTTCATAATTCTCTGCGTGAGTGAAGTCTGCCAATCCGCATAAGACCAGCGTGGTTGACTATTGGCCTAACCCCTTACATTCTGAGAGGAGACTCGAGCTCAGCAGTGAGTCGAATATGTGTCGATAATGATGTTACTTAATTTAGGAGCTCGCACTTTGAACATCATTGAGTTTCTCTTCCAATTGATAAACATTATAAATTATGATTTCAAGTATGTGTCGAGTGAAGTCTCATTGAAATTAATACAAGACACTTCATCCTTCCTCTCTAGCTCAAAAGTTCATCATACGCCGCAAATACTGGACTCGAATATTTCACAATACTGACAATGTAATGAAATTACAATGTTCTTTTAAATATCTTAGATTTATATTCTATTTTAACTAAAGTTCGAATTTCGTCCACTGGGCGACAACTAGTAGTAAATTAAGCAAAAGCAAAAAGAAAGTAACCAATACTTACTCTTAAAATTTCAGGCGAAATATAATCCGGTGTTCCAACTGCCACGTTACTTTGTACCTGCGAATAAATACATTGTCATATCGACATTTTAACGCTTTATTTCAATATTCGCTAGAAGAAATCTAGACTATAGGTTTAGATTTGCGAATAATGGTCCATTATTATCATTGATCACAATGTCAACAGTAATGTTAAATAGGTATAGATAGTGGTTGCAAGCGAATTTCAACCTAATCAAGAAGGCGTTAAAGTTTATATTACATTTACAGTGATAACAAAGTGTCACTTCTGCACTGATGGAATTTACATATAAAAAATAAACTTACTTTTCCGTCGTCCCCCAATCGCAAACAGGAACCAAAGTCGGCCAGACGTATGTGCCCGCTCGCGTCCAACAGAACGTTGTCAGGCTTTATATCCCTGAAGAGTGCAAACAAATACAAAACATTATTACCCGTATGCGCGGTGGATTTAAAAGACAAAAAAAAATTGTTGTTTATGTTGGTTTTTCCTTGTTGTGTGGTGTATAAATAAATAATAATAATTAAAAACAAAATAGTTTAGTTGCGTAGGGACATTCGTTTCGATTCCGCCGCTATTGGTCAATATTTGTGTTGTCGTGTGTGCCTATTGGTGTTGTAATAACTTTTTTTTTTATTCTTTACAATTTAACCCTTGAATACAATCTCACCTGATGGTAAGTGATAATGCAATCTAAGATGGAAGCGGGCTAACTTGTTAGGCGTACGAACATCCACACTCATTATGGTTTCTACACGACATCGTAACGGAACGCTAAATCGCGTGGCGGTAGCCACGGACGAAGCCTCCCACCAGCCAGACCTGAACCAATTAAGAAAACCTCAATCGGCCTATCAGGGGATCGAACCCAGGACCTCCGTCTTGTAAATCCACCACGCATTCGAATCCAGTCCTTTAACTGTAGATCAATAGTAGTGTCACTCACCGGTGCACATATCGCAGCTCGTGGACGCTGTGGACGGCCAGCACCATCTCCGCGATGTAGAAACGCGCCATGTCCTCGGGCAACCGGTCTTCGAACTTGGACAGCAGCGTGAGCAGGTCACCGCCGCAGTAGTAGTCCATCACCAGGTACTGCCAACGATATACATATTTTATAGAGACGAATATCTTAGCATTTAATGGAGGTATGTTCTTAGATCATAGTTAAATAAGTCATGGGAAACATACCCTTTTTTATTGGGATCGGTTAAAAACAAAAAAATCGAGCGTGCTACTACACCACTGAAGTAAAACTTGTTTTAGAAATAAAAACAAAGCGCCATCTACGAGCCTCAGGCATAACTGCAATGCAACTTTGAAGTGTACAAAAAGGGATTGTTTCAAAGTTCGCTAAGAACGCCATCTATTGGTAGTTTAAAATAACAAACACTGTTTCACTGTGCCTGTAGATAGCAGCACACATCTCAAAAGCCTCGCCTGATTTCACTTTTCAGACTGCATCCACAAACTTACTCCCCAAGTCAAGCGTAAAGAAGTTTTACTTAAAAAATAACTCACCAAATTGTGTTCGTCCTGGAAGGCATAGTGCAGGTTGGTGATCCAGCGCCGGTCTCCGAACACTAACACGTCGCGTTCCTCTTGGAAGCACGCCGTGTCCGCGCGCTGCAAAACAATATAAATTCGAATTCAACCTTGTTTAAAAGCACTTGACATCAAGTTTGTTTGTTTATAATTAAACTGCCTGACTCTACTTCTAGTTCAAATGTCAGATTTCTAAAAAAAAAATATTATTAATTTCTTCAACTACTAACTGCATATTAAACATAGACTACTAAAAGTACTTAAGTCACCCATATCCAGGTTTTCGTTTTTCTTTTTAGGAATCAATGAATTAAAAAGAGATGATCCCAATGTTTATGAAGCCTTGTCTTTTTACAGGAATTATGATAAAATATCATAAAATATTACATGAGAACAGAATAACTTTGTTATAACTGCTCACAACATTTAAAGATTGTATGGCAAATGAAGATAATTTTAATAGATTTCACTTGAACTGGCACTGCCTCACCTTCAGCATCTCCCACTTGTTGAGTATCTTCATGGCGTAAACTCTGTCCCCTGCCGTGGCTGACACTGTTCCCCCCGTGCTGTTCACGCCACAGTCTGTGCCCTGCGACAAAACAAATACAATTAGTCAGTTTCATAGCTATACCAGCCTTCTTCTCATACTTGGCTTAATATTAAATTATTGTTGGTAGATTGGTTAATATTGATTTATTTGTTTGGTGTTGATCCCCGCTGGAATCAGTCCAGCTAAACAAGCTCGCCCCAGAAGCTTAGCAGGTCACCCAGGTCGCCGAAAACATTTATTCATACCATCTTAGGCCCATGGCAAATTCATTGGATTGTGTCCAAGAAAAATGGATGGGCCAGAAAAATCTTTATTTTTTTAATGTTTACTTTTGAACTCATGGCTTTGCTGGCACTCCGAGTCCCGGCGATCTTTGCGCTTCTGCTTTTAATGGACATAAAATATACAGTACACTCGTACCTGCATAAACGAAGCACGCACGACGCACACCTCACCGAACGCACCGCGACCGATCACTTTCACGAGCTCGAAGTCGTCGCGCGACAGACGCAGCCGCTTCAAAGCTGTCGCGACTGGTTTTACTGAAATACAGAATATAAGTAAATATATAATAGATAATATACATTTTTTTTATTTTACTAAATTCTCAGGTAATGGCACAAGCAGCCAATTTCATGTTGTGGAAAAGCATTGCTTATAACAAGGGCTCAATCAATTTGTCCAAGTCCTTCCTTGGGTCTGTCAACCAGACGATGGCTAAAATGTTGCTTTTTAAATGCTAGTAAGCATTTTTTGAAATAAAACTTCTTTACACACACTACAAAGTGTAATTTGGGCAAGGCAAGATGTATGTTGCAATCTACAGGCATAGTAGAAAAGTATTTATTTAAGTTACCAATAGATGGCGTCTTAAGAGAACTTTGAAACAATCCCTTCATGTACATTTCACCTAACAAAAACCTTTTGCGATGCAGTTATGCCTGAAGCTCATAGATGGCGCTTTGACTTTTATTTTTGAAAGAAGTTTTACTTCAGTAACGTGGTCTAATGCACACTCGTTTTTCGTAGTAGGTATATCATACTACTATTTTTTTTTTAATTAACGCTGAATAGTCTGTATCTGCTTCAGCCGTTCTGTGTTGAAGCAGTTTTGGAAGAGAAGAAAAGAGTCTTGAAGATGAGAGCTTGGTACAAGCCAGTGTGGCACATACCATAAAGTATGAAGTCGGCGATGGCCTTCTCGCGGCGCAGGCTGCTGTTGCAGCACTCGTCGTACAGCACCAGCAGCATGTCGATGAGCGTCTCCACGCTGAGCGCCTGCGTGCGCGGGCCCTGCAGCCGCCGCGACACAAACATCGTCTCTATCTGCTTCAGCCGCTTTATTCCTAGAACTGGCAACAATTTACGATTTACACTTACTGCTTTCTGACGGTAGACATTATAACTACTCTAAACTGGCTGGATTTTGTAAATAGCACAGGCTTGTGTCAGATAGCAGCAATACAGGCGCTGAAAAATCCAGCCTTGCAAATGAACAACCTGCATGCCCAGCATGGTCATTTATATACATACAGTCCATGCAAGAGGCCTATGTCCAGCAGTGGACGTCCATTAGATGTTAGTGATGATGATGATGACTTCTGCTATTCCAAACCAGAAGGTACATGGTAGATAATAAAAGGCCTTTGATTGTCAGTGGTCTTCTTGAGGAGTCAGATTTTATCGGTGCAATTATGAACTAACTTATCGTAACATAAAATGAGTGTCATGTGTAAGAGATGGTTGTAATTCTCGAAAATAAATATAGTAAGTACTACAGTGTCAGGAATAGATATCTTTTATGCAAGTGTGCTTTACTCTGGACATCATTATTGATTTTTATCAGCCATAGTTGTAGACAAATGGAAGCCTATCCATACTAATATTAGAAATACATAAGTGTATCTGTTTAGTAAACGCTTCACTGCTAGACTGCTGAACCAATTTTGATGAATTTTGGTGTAAATGATATTTGGTGTTTTGAATTTATACTTTGGAGCAAAACATAGGTCACTTATCGTGAGAAAAACAGTGGTTTCCGCGTGAATTACAAATTTTCACAGAACAAAAACAAAGATGCGAGCAAACACTCAACATAAATATAAATAGGTTTCTGCCTAGCCGTGATAGCCTAGTGGATATTAGCTCTGCCTTCGATTCTGAAGGTGTAGGTTCGAATTCGGAGGACATATCAATCTCCTATTAAAAGTAGATGCACAATTAGCGACCAAAAAACGTCCCTACTCAATGAGTACTAAACACAAATTCTTGGCACTCAATTCAAGTAGTCGCATTTGCAAATTCAACCTTAAACTCAACACTTAAGGTTGAATTTGCTCTGAACTCGGGATTTTATTAATAATTGGACTAAATTTAAAGGCCTCAATGCATAATTTTCTTTAGCAATAATTCTAAAACTGTCAAAGCAAAATTGGCCAGTTTTTAAGCAAAATTTTCTACATGATTGTAGATATAAGAGGTCAATGAACTAGCATTGTTAAAAATATTTAAAAGATTTCTCGTTGCATAACTTGATAAGAAAAAAATTATTGTCCTTACAATACACTGCCAAACTGAATCAAAGAGGCAGCAGTGAGTTTCTACAACACTACAATAATTATAACACAAACAAAACAGTGTACAGGAAACATGTACCAAAAAACAATGCGACCAAAACAAAGAGGATATCCCATGGCCTTATGTGAACAATATAATGTGTTACATTGTGAATGCCCACCATTGCATGTGAATCACTGGCTATGAAGTTTTAATTAATTAGTGCTTCAGTATCTATTCACTAATTACTGCACTGGCAGCAAATGGAGCAACCTTGTTACAATTTCAAATTTATGTAATAAAATAATAATATTATATCTGTTTTTCTTTTTAACTGCCTCATTGGTCCCGTGGTTAGCTGGTTCAGCTAGGGACAATGAGGTCCAGGGTTTGAATCTTGGGTCAGGCCAACAAAAAAAAAATGGGTTATTGGGATTTTTCTTGTCCTGGAGTTAGGAAGTTGGCGGTGTTGGTACAACCCCCGTGCAACAGAGAGCACGTAAAGCCGTCGGTTTATCTAACATGGTTAATCTCACCATGAGATTAGCCGCCGTGACCAAAAACTCGGTCGGGAGCATATTATTATTATCTGTTTTTCTTTTAATTGATTGTTTTAGTTGTACAAAAACCTATACCACTGAATATAGGATGGTGACAATGGTGGATTTACCAGTAGGCTAAGAAGGCTGCAGCCTAGAGGGATAGATTTCAGAGAGTGGCAAATTTGGCCCAAATGGTTTTTATTACAGAAATAAAGAAAAATACTCTTGAAAACTTCAATGAAAATTTCAATATTTTAGTCCTACTATACCAGGGTTTCTCAAACTTTCGGCTCCACGAACCCCTGTTAAAATTTCCAAATGATAGCAAACCCCTAACTAACTAATGAACCCCCCTCCTCCCCTAAGAAAAATATTTATTTGAGTGTTGAAGAAAATAAGTTTTTATCTGAATAAAAGGTAACACATAAAGTACCAAAAGAAATGTCTTTGTAATTTTAATGTGATGGGTGTGCTTGTTTCTTGTCACAAATGAATTCAATGTTAGGAGTAATTTTGGACAATTTTAACTTTAATTCTGACTCGTTATCAATCAATCAATCAATCAATCAATCAATCAATCAAGCCACCATTACGTAAATCTTGTCGCGAACCTAAAACCCCTAATGGCAACACTGTACTACACATAAGAGTTACAATGTTACCAGTGTTGCCAGAAGGTTACTTTTGTAACCTTTTAGGTGATTTTTTGACTGCATTGGTAACTTTTAGGTTACATTAATAAAAAGGTTACTTTTACGTGATATTTAGGAATTTTTAAAATTTACTTACAATTTAGTATATCTAAAACAGATTGGTCGTTAAATCAAGAAATGCGGACAAATGCTCAAGAAATCATCGATGTTTCTGTGTCAATCTCACTATAAATGAAGACGTTACAATTGACGTTGCGAAATAAGTAAGTTGCAACTTGCAGTCACATTGAATTTCTTAAAAAAATCAAGTATGAATTTAAGAAATTAACGTCAATTTTTTTAATTCTTGTTCTTTATTTGTATTTTTCTTATCCCATGAGGAATTACTTAAGATGATTCTATTTACGAGTAAAATGTCCTTCAGTTTATAGTAATTTAGTACTTGGCTAATATTCGTAACAGACAGTTAATAAACAAAAAAACAAAATTATTTTAGCCCCCAGAGGCTGAAATGGTGGTTTAGCCATGCTGTGGAACGCAAAAAGCAAGAGTAGTTAGTGAAAAGGTTACTTTTTACACAAAAAGGTTACTTTTTTAATATTTCGGGTAACTTTTCACAAGACCCAACTGGCAACACTGAATGTTACTTTGTAACATTGCAATGTTTAGTAAGTTTTATAAGATGCTTAACTTTTATTTATTATTACTGATATATTTCAGACCCATAATCCATGTACTATGTAAAATAAATATTGTTTATATTAAATTTGATAAGAGTCAACTTCCCTATTCTACATTGTTCTGAGCAGAGAATCAAATGCAGGACCTCACTGGTAAAAACAGCATTATAAACTGTAGCAGAAAGGTTATCCAATACCTGATACCTGATTTCACTTAACATAAGGTGTGATAGCTCTACTAAATAATATTGAATGGAAAAAATCATAAGTAAGACAAATATGTAATAATCTTAAAGTACTATCAGGTATATGATAATATTAATGAGAAATACATTACCAACAGTTCAATACTGCATTCAAATAAAATGTTATCATTAGGAGCTGGCTTATACAGGATTTGTATTGTAGGAGAATGTATTTTATCTATCTACTTTAATAATAGGTTCGGAACCCTAAAAATGAATGTTTCTCATATTGTATGACCAATCTATATGTTTTTCTAAACCTATTTGTGATGAAAAACAGTGTCTCTACAACAAATTTAGTAAAGAGGAAATAATTGTATTAATATTAAAACTATTTATAAAGCCATGGGGCAAAAACATTGCAAGTATGCAAAAATGCACTGTTTACTCTGGAAACTAATAAAAAAGGCCACATTAAAGATTTCCAGTTTATAGGCATAATTCGTATGTATAGTTCATGTGATGTAGCATGGTGCGGGTGACAGTTCATTTCAAACTTGAAAGTTTGTCACAATAAATGTATTTACTATGAACATCATACAGCAACTGTCACCTGCATCATGCTACAGCGTGCGAACTGTAGTGCAGTGTTTATTTTAGTTAACAACCTCATGCACAGTTTGGGCAAAAGATAGTATTGACGCTAATGTTTAGTCAATGTTTAATCATCATCATTATCAACCCATATTCGGTACACTGCTGTGCTCGAGTCTCCTCTCAGAATGAGAAGGGTTAGGCCAATAATCCACCACACTGGCCCTATGCGGATTGGCAGACTTCACACATGCAGAGAATTAAGAAAATTCTCTAGTATGCAGATTTCCTCATGATGTTTTTCCTCCACCATTTGAGACACGTGGTATTTAATTTCTTACGATGCACATAACTGAAAAGTTGGAGGCGCATGCCCTGCACTGGATTTGACCCCACACCCTCCGGAATTGAAGGCAGAGGTCATATCCACTGGGCTATCATTGGCTCAATGTGTAATAGGTAGCCTAAAATATTAAAGTCCTTACCAGGTACATTATTGGTGGGGGCAAGCGCCCAATCAGGGGAAGAATCCTCTTCGTCAGACATTGTTGTTACACAACCAGCACTGATCAAATCAATTTAATACAACTATATGACATGTCTTTTCACAATCACTTCACGAGTTTCACAAAAAAAAACCAACACAACTACAATTCACAATACTTTGCTTTACTGGTCCGAATGTTTAGCTCCATTTTCAAACTTTCTGAAATTAAAAAAATATATATCTTTTTAGAAATGCAGCTTTTATGTAAATGTCCTATTATATTTATATCTAATATAAATACTATCCCAATACCAATAAAAAAGTGTGCAAGTAAACTCAACCTCAATGAATTTATCTTGTTTACTTTGGGAAATGGATTTTGTCATTTATTCCTTCAGACCAATTATATAGTAGGGCCAGTATAGCACCCAAATTCATGAACAAAATAGTCTGTAATTTTCTGAGGAAAATGATTTGGTATTTATCTTTTATTGAATTAGAAGATTTTGCCCATTTTTTACATTATTCAACTACACAAAAAGGTTACAGATCTTTTTAACAAACAAACACGATTACAACTATAAAACATCAATACTATAGAAACAGTTTTTTATAATCGCATATACCTTGACAGAAAAGTAATGGCAGGTCCTTTATGTTGGTCTGAGTTAATTTCAGTTCATTTATTATGGGCCAAAAAAAATTAGTCCAATAGACTTATTTCGTTTCCTTAGGACTTTATCATTAGACCAGCTCCATTACAACATAATATTACATTTTTACAGAACAGACAAACATAACATTTGATGCCAATCAGTCAGAAAGTGGTTCTAGTTTAGCTACCAAGATTACACCTATGCATTCTAATACAGCAAGTTAACCATATTTTGTAAAACTAATAAATATTCACATCAAAATCAATAAACCAATGTGTCCAGTGTGTGTCAATTATGTATCCCATGAAGTCATGAATAGAAAAATATATATTGTCAACCCTAAAACAGGTAGGTAGGCAGGCCAAAGCAAGGGTCTGTAACCAACTGGCACGTCGATTCTTGTTCTATAAACGCTAAGCTTCGAAAATTCAAACATGTATAGGAATGACATTTGCTATCAACATGATCAAGTTGTCGATCAGATCTGTCATTCCCATACTTTTTTCTAGTTTTCGAAGCGTTAGCGTTTGTAGAAAGAGAATCGACATGCCACTTGGCTATAGGCCAAGGTACACAGACGAAAGAAGGACATTAAAGGCAACTGTATGGGAAGGACCAACAGGAAAAAGGGCAACTTAAAAAAAAGTGTATAGAGGATATACAAGCAATAGCTGGAAACTAATGGTTAAGAAAAGCTAATGACAGAGAGGAAAAGCTGGAGGTCTTTACCCGAGAAGGGGTTCTGATCAATAAGATATGCTAATGAAAGAGAGGAAAAGTTGAAGGAGGTCTTTACCCAAAAAGGGGTTCTGATCAATAAGAAAAGCTAATGACAGAGAGGAAAAGCTGAAGGAGGTCTTTATTCGAGAAGGGGTTCTGATCAATAAGAAAAGCTAATGACAAGAGGAAAAGCTGGGGGAGTTCCTTACCCGAGAAGGGGTTTTGATCAATGGTAATAGTAATAGTAGTATACAAATACTTAAAGTAAATTAATGAAATTATGTTATGTATAAAAATTGCTTGTATTATAAATTTTTTGGATTTGAAATAAATAGGCTTATTTTATATTATCAACATACAACAACAACATATACAGGCAGAATTGAAAACACTCTCACTCACTCTTCTATTGCAATAGGACAAGTGTGCCAAATTTTTGATGCTTTGAAAAACTGAATTCCACACAGACAAGGTCATGGGTGTCTACTAGTTTTAATAAAAGATGATCACTATAATAATTCATATGGTGTAATTTTTTTGTGACTGTAAACTAAAGGAGTTCTTTTTCATTGGATCATTTAACAAAAAAGTTTCAGTATTTTTAATGAAAATCACACACAAGTATGTCCAGAGATAACTATCTCCAAGTAAGTACTAAAACATAATCTTGTCAATGAGACAAACTTGTAAAGAATGAAAAATTAAAAGAGCCATCCAGTCTTATAAGATACTAGCGGACGCCCGCGACTTCGTCCGCGTAAATTTCGATGTCAACTTTACTACTACCACTTCCCTATCCTACCCGTACCTCTACCCTACCACTACCCTACCTCTACCCCTACCCTACCACTACTCTAAACCCGGCCCTAAACCTACCCTACCCCTACACTACCCCTACGCTTCCCTACCCGTACCCTACCCTACCCTGTAACATCTCTATCTTACTTCTACCCTTAGCAAAATCGGTCCAGTCCTTCGAGAGTGGTGGTATGACCAAGAGAAATAGAGACTTCTATGCTAATAATATAAAGAGGTAAAGTTCGTGTGGTTGTAGGAAGTAATCTCTGGATCTACTGGACCGATTTGGAAAATTGTTTTACCAATAGAAAGCTACGTTATTTGCGAGTGTCATAGACTATGTTTGATCCCCATATTCACACGGGAACGGGAACTACGTAAATGAAAGCGCCCGACGTCATATAGCGGAATTTGTGCGTCTTTTAGAAATTTTGTATTACCTCCGAATCTATTTAAGTAATTAACATACTGTAAAGGGCAAATCTTATCTTCATATTATTCTTGTGATTATTAAATAATTAATTTTTATAAGGATTAAAGTTTAGTTGTATAAATAATGACGTAAACCTAAGTATATAAAATTAATAATTTTTAAAACACAAAAGGTACTATATCTGCTAATATATAGAAGATAGATATATGGTGTCGCGGACTTTTTTGTAGAACTTTTAAAGATACATAAAGTCTCCATACATTAATTTCAATTTTACACAATAATTAAGGCAGCGCATTCTAATAAGTCTGTTTAAGAGGATTTTCAGTCCGACCTGTATGACAAAAACTGTGATAACTCGGCTAATATATATGATACCAATATAAAATATAGCCTATAGCACTCCCCGATAATGTAGCATTCTACTGGTGAAAGAATTTTTAAAATCGGACCAGTAGTTCCAAAGATTACCCCATTTAAAAAATGTGACAAACTTACAAACTTTACCTCTTTATAATATTAGTATAGATTTTATTTTATTTATAGGCATTAAGAATGTCAGCAATATTTATGTATTACAAATAGATTATTTCTATAAATTTTTAAAAGCAAAAATTAAAGTTTAATTGAATTAATATTTGTTTTTAATTGAGAAAGAAGAATAATTTATTGAGAATTAATATTTAGTGATAAAAAAAAATATCTTTATCTACATACTTTTACAAAGTTGCATGTAACAAGAACTTGTATCAAGCTAGAGTTAAATAAAAATGTGTTAAACTCAAATAGTCCTATAATTTATGGGACTGCTAAACTGTGTGGGTGTTGTCCAATTTCACAGTTTTAAAATAGAACCACTATAATCTGAAAGAAAATTTACTAAGTACTACTAAATATTGCTAGAATTTGTATTGATTTAAATATGAATAACAATATAATTAATAAAGTATACCTATATAAAGTTTTGTTTACTAAAACGTATGGTACACAATATCCTACTGACCAGGGTAACAGGAAATTATTGGAGATTATTTGCTACTATTGTCTACCTATTCAAAGGCAACTAATGCTTTCTATTCGTTTATTACAAGGTTGCGAATGTCAGTTGATACTGGAGCGCTTTCGCAACCTCAAGATTTAAACTTTATTTAGACAGCCTAGCGTTTTATACACAAAAAAACCTAAGCCCGATGCCGATGACATATTGATACGTTTCCGCGTCAAGACTATAAATAAACCAAAATATGTACACGCGCGATATATCCGTAACACAATTGTGTATTTATCAACAAGTTTAACGTACTAAATAGTATCGTAAAACTGCGTACAACTGCACAAATATCTTAACCTAAATTTAAATCCAATCGATTGTTATGCAAAAACACCCCGATGAGTCACCAACGTCACATGCGTAGCTCTATTATATTGTCTATCAAGAATATTCACCTGATTATTTTAAAGTTTATTATAAATAACGTAGAAGCTAATATTTTTCAACATAAAAATAATTTTCGAGTCTTTCGAAAGCAGACATTTTCCTCGGGGAGTCGGAGACACTGAAACTATTGCCATAACTAAAAATATTTTCTAGTTTAATAAAATATTAGGAACATGTAATGCTTAGACACGGTACCTGTATAATACCCTAATTCATTTGCTTGAATCAAAGCTACTATATGTACAAAATAACATGTAGCTAAACTATATTTATTAATTAATTTTAATCACTTTCCATTAATTTCGGAATAAAAGTAAATAATACTGACGAATTCAGTTTATTTTGATTGTTCTTAATTATGCATCGTGTATAAGCACATTACAGTTATTTTTTTCTACATCTACCTTACTTTTAAAATTGTATTTTCATTTCAGTTATTTTAATATTTTAATTGATAAATTAAATTAATAATTTTTTAATTAATATTGTAAATTATTTCTGTAAACATAAAATACATGTTTTTAATATATTTTTCAAAACTTTATTGCTGTCCGTAACTATTATTTCGTTATTTTAAATTACATATTACATAAAACAAAATAGAGCTCTGACTTCTATCAGCAAAGTTTCTTTATTTATGCAATACCATGCTACTCGCAAATATACTATCCTCGCAAAGAATGTTTTGCTACTTGTTTGGTGTACATCGGAATTGCTAAATTCAGAAGTCGTCAAACTGGCAACGTCCTTGTTCGGCTATATAACCGGAAATGCCTTTGCATAAAGTCCTTTTTAATAGATAAATATAAAATCAAACTGAATATGGAAACAAAATAAAATTTTAGGATTATTTAAAAACTTTACAATTTTTGTTGTTAAATAGTTTTAATTTTGTAGATGAGGTGATATAGTTTATTAAAAAATTCCATGGTAAAAAGTATCGCAATTGACAGAGCGTCATTGTACGTAATGGAGTCGATGTTCTATTCAACAAAGTTGTGATTGAAGAATTTGATTATTTTTATTGAAATATCACATAAAACTGTGTGTAATTGTGTGTCGATGAAGTGAAGTGAACATTTATTAGTATTTTATGGATACCAAGACCAATAAAACGTGTTTAAACAACCTCATTTGCCCATCAATGGTATGTGTGCCATCAAAATATTTTGGAAAGTTTACTGTATTTGTCAATTAAACGTAGCATGGTGTGATATTATCCAATAAAACGCCTAAAGTGAGTCTTTATGATGCCAGATTAGAGTATTTCTTAACGATAGACGTAAACAGAGACGAAATATTTTGTAGCTTTGTCGTCTGCGTAACTGGGTAGCAGTGGGAAAGGTCATGCATTCATTATCGTTTTTATTTTCAGAACGACAGCAGCGAAAGGAACAATACATTGATATTATGCGCGCTATAATAAAGCCCGAACACATAATCGGAACGCCCAATCACGCGGGTTAATGGTTCTAAGAGGGCAAGTTTGTTTTCCAACATCAGATGAAGGAATGGCGTCAGATCAACCCGTTAAGAAGAAACAGAGGATAGATGGGCCGGATATCGATGACGGGAGTGACAGGTCCGCTGAGGATATCCTCGCGGACATATACGACTCTGAAACCCCACCGGCTGATACGTCAGGGGATTATGCGTCGAGAAACGGTGAGTCTCCGGACAGCGGGACCGTAAGTGAAGACGCGGTGGATTGCTCCACCATCCTGAGGCTGCCGAGTGATACAAATGTGGACATTATCCCTTCGTCTTCTACCACGCCACACTGGACTGTAGCGGATGATAAGCTCCTCGCTGAGCTACGGATAATCCAAACTGCACTAGTGGGTCAATGTTTGTGTGGTTTTAATGAAAACACTCTCTCTCAGCTGTTTGATCGCCGACTGCATATAGTGGCGTGGCCTTTGACCTGCTCCTTAACTTATCTATCGACTATGCAGCTTATGTTCGACATATATTTGAAACAAAACCACACAGGCACTATATGTTCCAGATTAATGTATGCATGTGATATATTTGTCAGGAACAGGCACGATTGGATATCTGAGGTTGTTGAACTCTCAGAGCATAAAAGTAAATTCATGACATTCGTAGCTTGCAGGGTATTAGCTAGTTTTTTAATAGTTTCAAAAGACACTGTTGATGAAAATTGGTTGCAACAGATAACTGAGAACATATATTTGTTTGATAGGATAAACAGGATAACTGTTCAGAAAATAAACTTCAGCTTAGACATAATTAAGAGGATAGTGGAGTGGAAAGATGTGGAACAGCACCCTTTAGAGGAAAGTAGCTATATAAATACAGCAGGAAGTGTGCAAGTTCAAGAAGACAATCCTTTTAGAAGTAGCACAAGTGGTAGTAGTAGTAGTGGTAATGCGCAAACGCCTAGTATTTCTAGTTCTCGTAGTGATAATTTACATAGTGCCTTTTCCAATTTGCAAACTCAGAGTTCACCGTCTACATCTGGTGATAAGTCTAGTAGTAAACCTGTACAGTTTAAACTCCACGAGCCAGTGTTTAAGTTTCCTGCTGAGACAGCAAATATGGAGCAATCTGTGTCACCAGAACCATCACCTGCGAGGATAGAAAGGGTCAACGAACATGGCTGCATAACAGTCATGTTGACTGACTCAGAATCTTTTGACACATCTCATATTAAGTGTTTAACTATAAAAACTTTGGAACACCATTGGCCGGTGCTGGTCAAAAACATGAAGCTACTCCTGCTAAGGTACCTGAATTTATCTAATGCTGAAAATTGTATATTAACATTTTTCTCCCTATGGGAGAACATTATTAGTGTGAAGGCGAATCTCTCAGTGATTGATACAAAACCATTTTATGCAGACTTGCAAGGTTTTGTTGATTTATTAAGGAACACTATGCTGCCCAGTTTAATTTACACACATTTGCTTAGTTTGTTTAATGAAGTTCTTTGTTATGGTTCAACATTGGCTCTACAGGATATATTGCCTGAAGAGATATGTTGTCTAGCTCATTCTATGGTGAGATATGTTAAAGACTTTAGACTGTTAAGTGAGGTGCGAGTGCAGAGGAGTAGGAGTGGGTTTGGTTTCCTGGGTCATAACTGCTCGGTAGTTAGAGATTACACGCTGGGTCCGGAGGTTGCGCCTTTGTCATCTTCGATACAATTGGTTGATCAGAGCTATGGGGAAGATGATAATGACGACTCCTCCCAGTCAAGGAATGAAGTAGACAAGACGATGCTGCAGCAAATGTCTTTATTAGTACTCAAATCTGTAGCTGTTACAGTTAAGGAGATGCGTTGTGATTCCTCAGACAGTTCGATAGACTCATCTGATTATAACGCTATACAAGACATGCAGATTGTAGAAAGATCTATTCGTGATGTTTTGAAAAAGCTTGATGTGTTCATTAGAAACTGCTTTGAGTTCCATCCAGAGACTCCATTCACAAAAATGCTTATACATTTATTTAGTGAACAAGATGATTATCTGATTGAATCTATGGTTTGCACATTGGATATAACAGTTGGTATAGTGTATAGAAATTCAATGTACCCAGACTTGATACCCATGTTGAATCCCATTATGTCTTTTATAGAATTTCTTAAAGTTGTCTCCCACGATAGCGATGTTCTATTGGATTATCTTGTGAGTAATGAAACATGCTTCCTTTTGTATTTGCTTCGGTTTCTCAAGTATGTAAGGAGGAATTGGCCCAAGTTTCTGGAAACATGCCAGCAAGCTGATTCCGGTGGCAACAGAGGGCTTGACGATACAATGAGGGTGCTTATAAGGTTGAGATTACAGATAAGTAGGCTGGTATCTAGGTCTCTGTTCCCTTACAACATAAGTCCAGTGTTGAGATTATTAGAAGTTTGTGAGAGTCTGTATGAAGGTAATGAGTTTAGTTGAATGACAATGCTGCCATTATTGAGGGTACAAATTATTTTTTAATATATAACATGATATTTGTCTTGTTGCAATTATTATCAAATATAGAATGTTCTCTTGGCCAATGCAGTGTTAAATATTTTTTTGTTTATTATGAACTTTTCATTAAATTCTTGATTGCTGTTGTAAGGAGGTGTAATCCATGCATTTGGGAATATTTTGTCAACAGATAACCTGAGTGGCGTTTTCAAGTTTTTTTTTTTTGCTGAAAATAGCAAAAAATATATTTTCAAATTGCTGAGATTGTAAATTTAAATAATTGTATGATTTGGTACCTTGTCCTTTCAATAAAGACTGGCAACTTGTAACATTCCATTGGTTAATTATTATTTGTTTAATGTTAAGAGTTTTTAGTACCTACTTATTAGGCTAAAATGATTAATTTATATTAAATGTAATTATTATATGTAATGATATAATAACTTAACTACTCATAATAAATTAAAGTCTTCCTCCAATGAGTTAATGTAAAAAAATTGCACAGTTAAATAATAATTATTATTGCGCAATATAATAAAATAATATTTTATTAATTGAAAAACCTGAAGTGCCTTACGACTTACGATGAGTTCAAATGGTGCTAAATTATAAAAATTTATAGTTTGAATAATTAAAACTAATACATGTTTTTTTTTGTGTTTTAATGATATTATTGGTCTTTTTTGAATTGTTTCATGAATTTGTTTCATCCCATAAAACTCGTGTCTTTAATTATTGTCTTCTAAAATGTTCATTTACTGATTTCAATTTTTTTAATTTTTTTAATATTTTACAAAATGCTGTCAAAAGTCAACATCTCATCAAGCGTTGTTATAGTATTTGACGCATACATTTTGACAGGTTTTCGCGGAATTATCAAAACAAAATTAGTTTTGACACATGAAATTCCGCTTAGTGACCTTAAGTTATGTTCTCTAGACTTTCATTTATTTTTATATTAATACATAGATGTCATAATAAATAGGTTTTACATAAAATTAAATTAATTTATGTTATACCTAGCGTTTAGTTAAATTCAGTAGCTATAGATTTAATTTATTTCCGTCAGGTTGTATATTTTTTAGTTTTAAAGCATACGAAAATGCGGGTTTTAAATATGTAACTTTTAAAAATAATATTAATTTTATTATTCTTTAAACTAAATTATATCACTGTTCATCATGTAAATATTACTTTGCCATTAATTTTTTACCATGTAATTATCGTAATAAATATAATCAGTATTAATACATTATATACATTATAATTTATATTATATACATCATACTTAGCAATAATTTTATATGAAAGGTATTTTTTTAAACTCAACAAAACTGTTTTAATAATTTATCCCAGATATTCGTTTAATTTGCAATTAAGCATAAAAAACACACAGAATAAATTAAACTTATTTTATTATTCACAGTAATCTTTGTCTATTTAGGTATAATTTTAATTTTCAATGTCTTGAAACTATGCAATCATAATATAAATTAAAAGCATTAAAAAATGTTGCCATAAATGTGGTGTACAATAAATAGGTTGATATTAATTCTGTATTTTATTATTAAAAATGAATCAATTTTATTTTTTTACACACCATGTTTACCAACTTAGCATTCGCCAATTTTGTGTTATACATGGGATATAATTTCTAGAAAAGACAGCGTTTAGACATATCATGTTCATTAGTCGAAATTAATTCATTTCCTATACAGAATAAAGATTTAACATCATTAAGTAAATAACTACTATATTCCATATTATTGAGTTTTAAAGATCTTATGGCAGCTAATTGAAAGTTGTATAATTACTTCAAAATAGTTTTTTTTACAGAACATAGTCATGTCTTACATACTGATATAGTCTCCATTAAATAATAATGAGTAAGGAATCTCAATGGTTATCAAACAGACTTCTATATATGTAATACTAGAAAATATATAAAACGCAATGTGGTTTGAAAAAAAATCCATAAATAGAATCATACTAAAATTCACAATCTTGTTTGACCAACCAACTCTGTAACTAAAAATGTCACAACAAAAATGCGTTACAAAATTATAATTTATTATCAATACTTTGATTTAATAATGTGTTTCCGTAAGATGATGTTTTCAATCCCTGAAGTATGTAATTTAATTTTCCCTAATTCCGAAAATCCTGTTTGTGTAAGTTTAAAATTTCGAGATGTAATCATATAACGCAGAGCGCAAAATTAAATTGTTTAATACGTTCAAAATCGGTTGATAAAAAAGCAGGTACTTTAAAGTCACTTTTGTACTGTACTTTGTAAACTATCCTTAATTTAGCCCCACTTTGTATCATGGATAAGATTATCGAAAGTTCGTCTGTTTGTTTGCACTATTGTAACAAGATAGGGATTTTCATTATATACTTTGCTGTTAGTACATTTTCATTCTTAACTGTAACTTCGTAGTTATTGTATCATTTGTTTGTATCGGAAATAGTTAAGGTAGACTTAACTTTGTTAATGTTTAGTAATGGTTAATTTAATAAAATGAAATATTTTTGTACATGACGCGAAGTTTTTGGTTTTATTTTTACTAATATAAATCTTTTTCTGTTCTTTTCTCAATACCTACTTCTACTTATACTAATAT
Source organism: Bicyclus anynana (assembly GCF_947172395.1). NCBI lineage: Eukaryota > Metazoa > Arthropoda > Insecta > Lepidoptera > Nymphalidae > Bicyclus > Bicyclus anynana. The sequence continues at coordinate 7,088,501 of NC_069100.1, read as the reverse complement.
TATAAACAGGAAATATTTGATTGTTTGTATGTTTTGAATAGCCTCTGGAACTACTGAACCGATTTGAAAAATTCTTTCACTGTTGAAAAGCTACACTATTCCCGAGTGCTATAGGCTATTTTATTCCCGTATTCCTACGGGAACTTCTGGTGGTAAATTATAAGATTATTGCGGTTTGTTAGTCTCTGTAAAACTTGCAAACTTCTTTGAGGTTTTTTTTCGCTTTAATGCAGTGGTTGTTTAAAAACAAAAAGAAATTTTATGAAAACTTAAAAGTAATAGCCGAAAAATCGTATGTTTTAGTTGATACGAAGTGTAACGGTAAGTAAATTTAATAGGCGCTAACATTTGGGCATTTATAAAACCCATGTTTTTAAATGACTCCGTCTTGAAAACAACTGCATTAAAAAAACTGAAGTGTCATGAAAATCCAATATTTGCCTGACCCGACCCACTTTTTCTATTTAGAACTACATGAAATTTGGGTCAAGCGATACGTGTAGCTGCAGTGAGAAAAAATAGATGATTTAAAGCACCTACCCATCTATTTAAACGTATTTCTCAGCGCAAGCGTTTGCACTAGCGTTGTAGAAACTACTAGCAGAATCCTGTGGTTTCTCCCGCGTAGTTCCCATCGTAAGTATACAGGGATGAAGTATTGCCTATGTTACTCACTGATAATGTGGCTTTCAATTTAGTGAAATAATTTTTGATCGAGTAATTTTGGAGCCTGTTCACAATAGTCGAAATCAAATCTTACTTATATTTATCAGATTATAACAGATGAATGTCATACAGCCGCAGTGCAGAGACGCTAAGCCCATTCAGTTGATTTTTACCCGAATACACCGTAGGGCCGATTTTATTTAATGACGTAAGTACCAATAGATTCCCAAGTGGCCCAGGTGTCATAGGCGATATAATATTTTATAAAAATTATGTACATAAAAAAAAATTGTCTCGTAGTTTTTAAACTATATATTTAAAATTAGGTACGTAATAGGTTCCTACACAATATTTGACCACCGTTTTATATTTTAATTTTGTTTGCAAAATCTCTTAGCACTAGAGACCTAGGTACGTTAGCACGCCTTTGTATATGTATAGGGTCAAGTCTTCACCTTCATTACCTGCTATCTTCTATAGCCTCGTGTTGGTCAAATTCCATATTTTCTTACCTTACCTACTTATCAATTTGTGGTAGGAAACTGACCGATATCTATACTCCGCGCCACGAAACAAGTCTCGTAGACGTGGCGTGGCGATCATTGTCATTTAAATATTAGGTACATAACGCTCTGTCATTTGTGTAAAACGCTGTCAATTTTAGTTCAGGTTTTAGCTGCAGGACTTCTTTCGTGTCGCGGAGTCTAGCTTTAATAAAATAAAGGGCATCGAGACTTGCTCTCGCATGGGTCAATCGGCAAACCTATAATTTTAACAGTTAAATAAAAATTATTCCTAACTGTTTAAGAACCGATTTTCAGAGTTGAAAGTATTGACGACTATGCGTATGACTGTCAGTGACGTCATTCTAAATCCAATATGGCGGACTGGTTATTTTTGATGCACCTCTATGCTCTAAGTTCTATAGGGTTCGTAAATGAAGCCTACCGTCAATACAGGTAAGGTACTTGGTGTTCAAAATCATTGAGTTTTGTTGAGAGAATACTAAGTTTAAGTGAAGCTGGCATTTTATTCAAATTCAAGGTCTTACAAATAAAACACAACAATATAAATACGATTACTTTTATTAGCGAGCAACTATGCTTGTTAATTACAATTCCCTCTAGAAACATTCTATAGTCTTTGTACAAGGCAATTTTGTCGTTGTCCACGACTTGACGCAGCAAATATTGATATACAACTCCGTAGATACGATGACATATTATTTAGTAATCTCGATTAACCGGACTAAGAGGCCGTACAGACTACATTAGTATTTTAGTCGAGTACAAACAATTTTTGGGTGGTAAATCCAAAAATTGTTCGTACTCGACTAAAATACTAAAGTTGTCCGAACTAGGCCTAAGGGCCTATTTTACCAACTTCTGATAAGTGCCGGAAAGTTGTAACCGCAAGTTTTGTCAATTTCTTATTTTATGTCTATGATAAAGAAAAAACATTTGAATAAGACACTTATCAGAAAGTGGTAAATCCTAGTTATTCCCATATGGGCATATCTAAGATATAGGATAATGTAAAATCCACCTGGCCTATTCACTATTTTGGTCTTCAGTAACAACCTATTGAAAAAAAACGTCAAATTAAATGAGAAATGTCATTCACCTATTGTAGGATAGGCACTGAATGACATTTGTTACTTATAATCTCAATTTCATATAATATGTCAACTAGCATACGTCAAAGATAGTGAATTAGCCTGCAGGTATTCAAATGAATATCACATCACATCTTGTAATTTTTTCACCATTGAGGTGAAAAATACATTGATTCTTGTGACTTGTGTGTGATTGAGGTGAAAACCTCAGTAGGCTCGGGATTTTTAATTAGAATTCCTTTTCGGGATTCAAATCCGGGACTCGCTAAACAAATACATAACTATTTGTATAGACTACATTTACGAGCTGTTTCATCAACCCACTCACAGCTCACTGCTGAGTTCGAGTCTCCTCTCAGGAGTTACTCCAATAGTCCACCACGCCGGCCCAATGCGGATTGGCAGATTTCACAGACTTCACACTTTATTCTTAGACAATTAAGAAAATTCTCTGGTATGCAGATTTCTTCACGATATTTTTCCTTCACCGTTTGAGACACGTGATATTTAGTTTCTTAAAATGCACACAACTGAAAAGTTGGAGGTGCATGCCAAGGACCGGATTCGAACCCACACCCTCCGGAATCGGAGGCAGAGTATCACGGCTCAAGCGGTTTACGGGGTTTAAAATGCTTAATAATAAAAAATAAACTTACTAAAAACGGCGATAGAAACTGAGGTCCGGATAATCGAGTTTTGACTGTATTTTTTTTAACAATATGCCAAAATTACATTTATTAATATTACTCTAAATCACGAAGACCACTGCGCTTCGGTTTTAATGCAGCACTGTATAAGTCTACATAGTGGGAAATCTATGCTCAAAAAATATACTCAGAGGCACAATTATCCGCCTACTTTAATATGCGCTAGTATACTAAAATGGAGCAGTGATAGCCTAGTGGATATGACCTCTGCCTCCGATTCCGGAGGGTGTGGGTTCGAATCCGGTCCCGGGCATGCACCTCCAACTTTTCAGTTGTGTGCATTTTAAGAAATTAAATATCACGTGTCTCAATCGGTGAAGGAAAACATCGTGAGGAAACCTGCATACCAGAGAATTATCTTCATTCTCTGCGTGTGTGAAGTCTGCCAATCCGCATTGGGCCAGCGTGGTGGACTATTGGCCTAACCCCTCTCATTCTGAGAGGAGACTCGAGCTCAGCAGTGAGCCGAATATGGGTTGATGACGACGACGATACTAAAATGGGCGGATAAATGTGCTTCTGAGTATATTAAAAAATGGTGCATACAATGACCAAAAATTGTGATAGCGCTACAAAAAAAATCAACCTCAGCTCAGTTGTCTTCATGAAATACAACTACAATTAATCGTCTGCCATGATACTTAAGGCCACGCGTTATATTTTGAAATCTCATTTATTATCTATGAAAATTATAGAAAAAAAAACAGAATCCTCAATATTTGCTATAGACTGAAACTTACTCCTTTTTTCTGACCTGTTATCATCAAACTCCTATTAAAAAGTGGATGCACAATCAGCGACCAAAAAACATCACCACTCAATGAGTGCCAAACACAACTTCTTGGCACTCAATTCAAGTAGTCGCATTTGCAAATTCAACCTTAAACTCAATTCTTATGGTTGAATTTGCTCTGAATTTGGGATTTTATTGAATATTGGACTATATATTTAAAGACCTTTGAATTTTAAAGGTCTTTAGGTAAGTATAATTTTCTTTACCTTAATTCTAAAACTGTCAAAGCAAAATTGGTCAGTTTTTAAGTGAAATTTTCTACATGATTGTGCGTCCTTTTATTATAAGAGGCCAATGCCTGGAATAAATGCAGATCACTGTTATAGGAACGTACAGAATACAAAATTCTTCCTTAGTTAACTTACCTACCAACAGTCTTTAGGTAAGGCTATGCATAAATATGAAATGCGCCCAACTAGCATTATAATGAATGTGTAGAACATAAAAATGGCAGTTAAGTACATATTTTGTAAAATTATGTCATTTAGGAATGTTCACAATCGAGATTTTATAAAAAGACCAGTTTCGGATCTTCAAAATGTTCAGTCAACTGTAAAAGAAGATAGAAAATAAAGAGTATAATAAAAAAAAAACATTTATACAACCAAATGAAATGTAATTTCTTTTTACAATACATGAAAAATTGGGTAGCCAATGGGTATCGAATCAATGTCTGTCGCGGTGTAACTACTACACTCAGAGGCATAATTATCCGCCCAATTTAATATAATCGCGTTATATTCAAGTGGTCAGATAATTTTGCCTCTGATTATATTTGTGATATTTTGTTTGCGGATTGAATTGCATTAATTTTATAGATACACTAGTTATATTTTATATAAGTAATATTATTGCTTTAGTTGGTGTAAATAATTGTGCATTGTTCAATAAATTTATTTCTAAATACACGGAATATTGTTTAACACGAAAAATATATAATATTTAAATTAACACACAAGTTAATTTATTTTATGAAAAAAAAACTGTTAAAAATGATAAAAATGTATAAATTGTATTTTAGAGATGTAAAGAGAAAAACAAATTAAAGTCATCATTCAAATTTCAATTATATTTAAATCGTTTATAGACTTTAGATTTCTAAATTTTTTTTTGGAGGGGTCGAACCACCACCCCTCGGTCATTAGTCCGACGCCTCTTACTATTGAGCTATAGAACTATGAACATTAACTTAATAGTCACTGAATGTTCATTTTCGAGAGTATACATATAGCTCCGACCAACTTGGCTGCTTCAATGTGGATTGGTGGGCAGGAAAAGTTACACATTAGAAATTCTGACATCGTTAACAACTACCCGCGACATCCAGAGGGCCTATTCTCTAACTTTGAGTAACTATATGCGAGTGAAAATTATCAACTAAACATTGTTAGTGATTTTTAAATCGCTTGATTTTGTATTCAATATTAATCTATTGCTAAATAATCAAAATTACTAACGTGTTTGACATTGTGATTTTTATTAACAATAGGCTAATGATTTGATGTTAATAAACTAATACACTAAAGTGAATAGGCCTGCTGGATTTGATTCCCGTCGATTCCACAATTAATGATAATATAATGTCACCAGTGTGTGTTAAAATAATAATAATTAATTAATGATAATAATAATTAATTAATTAAATTTACGTAAATTATGTTAAAATCTAATAATAATACTTATCAAACAATGGTGCGTGGCTAACTAAAACATTATAAAAAAAATGGTGCAGTTACGAAAACGTGCAACGTATATTAAATTTAATTTGTAATTACAAAAAAACAACACATTAATTAAGTTTGTGTTTAGTAAAAACTCCTGTCATTTAATGGCCTCATATAGGCCTAACATGCGCCACGACAATATTTTTTTGCAGATAACTGGCTAATTTTGCGAGAAAATGTAAGTTTTCTCTTTATTTGTTGTTTTTAGTCACCATTATTTCAAGTTTTATTTTCTTTTTTTTACTTATTTCATTCTTTTTTTGTTTTATTTTTTTCTCTTTTAGATAATTATTTTTTGTCATTTTGTTTAAATTTACTGGATAAGCCCGTATGTTAGAAGTTCCTCGAGCGACAGTGATGGTATATATAAGAGGATTTTGATGACTTGAGTTTAGTCCTTTGTTAGGCAGCGTGAACGCCGTCACGCTGCTAGTCGTGCTCTTAATTTTGTGCAATAATGTTTTGTGTTGTAATTATTGATCATAAATTGTTTAGTGTGGGTATCCACCCCTACTTCCCTTGCTCGACATGTTCTGGAGGGGAGTGTTAGTGCATTCGGATCCTTTAAACCTACACCCAGGGTCACAAGTCCTGTGTGTTTTCTCTACCACAAAATGATGGTAAAATCACTGTCGGTGCCACCCGACACATTATACATGCTTATTGATAAACAAACAAATAAATATTATTTCAAGGCAAAATGTTGACTAATATCAACACAAAATATAGCTCTTTCCTTTGTGTTGCATTGGTACGAAAAAGAGAGCGATATTTCCACTCTTGTCTTTTTCTCTTCATTAGATAATAAGTCGTTGATGCATGTTAGGCCGAATGATTTATATTTATTATTTATTAAAATAAATTACTGAGTGACTTTTTTGGTCTGCATAGTAAAAAATTCGGAGCACAATCGGTTTTTTTGAATGAAATAAAAATATCATAATATTATATACCTGAGTAGAATTTATTTATAGAAAAAAAAATATCAATAAGTTAGTAGAAATAAGATAAAAAAATAAAGTAATAATGCCACAACCTTCTATTTTATTTAATTGTCACGCCAATTTTTTTTGGAGACGACTAAAAATGTCACCCAGTATATTTTGCAGTAGTATAGTAGCTTAAGCCAGCGACTTCATGCACGTGGATTTTGGAAGTGGATCGTAGATATTCTATACTCAGAGGCACAATTATTCGCCCACTTGAATATGACGCGAGTATACTAAAGTGAACGGATAATTGTGCCTCCGAGTATATTATCGGGAAACAGTTTGGCTTTTGTTGTAGTGATGTGTACGGACAGGCACGTTTGTGTGAACTGAAGGAGTGTCAGAAAAACAGAAACATGTTTATAAATTATCATCTGTACGAGTGATTGCAAAGTAACGGTTTCTTGTTAAACGGGTATCTATGCCTCTATTGACTCGAAATAATTAAACAATACCTTTTTGTTGTGCTGACACTCCGTTCGTTGATACACACATACGCGTTTGTGTACATTACTACTACATCCATACGTCCAACAGTCTTTCGAACATAGAAATTCTATACTCAGAGGCACAATTATCCGCCCCCTTATATATGAAGCGAGTATGTGAAAGTGGGCGGATAATTGTGCCTCTGAGTATATAACATATTCAGATTGAAATTTTAAGGTTTTATTTTTTTTATTAAACAAACGCAGATCGGTTATTAAGTGATAATTACATATTATTAATTTATTTATTAAAATTTGGAGAACCAACATTAACTTTTGATCCCTTTAATAAGGGGTGCACCATCTTGAGAGGGTTAAATCGACTAAGAAGTTTTATTTCAAGCCCCTCAGCATAACACCATAAACTATTTTATTATTATGGTATTTTTTTTTTGTGAATGATAATGAATTTATTAAAAACGGCATATTATATAATAATAAAAATAATAATTAATAACATGTATTAACAGTTTTAGAAAATGCGTTTTAATTATCGTATGTAGTACCCATTACAATGAAATAAATATATAGCTGAAAATTAGAGATGCTGTCGGCATATACCCGACGAATTTGATCATCACAAAGTGTTGTTATAAGAACAAACTCATGATTAGGAGCCCCGAATGATTTCTAAATTCTCATACGCCCAAAAAAGTAGAGAAATAATACATTAATACAAAATCCTAACTTCCATATTTATAATATAGAAAGTACAATTTACTTCGTAAAGTGAACCTAATCCCTGCTACTTAAAGTTCACTTTACTTTGAAATAATTTTAATTCATGTTTATAAGCCTGTACGTGACTTTCAATTTGTCGGGTATATGCCGAGAAAATTATATGAGCTAAGCCGTTTATTTATTTCATTTAAAAGAAACAATATCAATTGCATCCCCCTAGTTCCCGTCGTCTAGTAACCTCCGCTAGCACCGTGAGGCGCGGCCGGGAGTCGAACTGGTGTACCGCGCGTCTAGTCGGCCTTGCGCGGTCTACGCTTGCGCACCTCGGGCGCGTCCGCGCCGCGCGCCTCGTCGCCCGCCCCCGCCGCCGGCTTCTCCTTTTCGTCCTCCGATGTCTGGAATTATTAACAACAACATAATTAATGATTATTTATGTAAAAAAATAATTAATTATTATTTAACGAACAATATAAATAATTATTATTTTTGGGACAACATAATTAATTATTATTTTTGTAACAACATAAATAATGATTATTTTTGTAACAACAACAAAATTAATGATTATTTTTGCAACAACTTATATATTGATTCTTTTTCTAATACTATAATTAATTATTATTTTTGAAACTACATAAATAATGATTGTTTTTGTAACATAATAATTAATTATTATTTTTGTAACACCATAATTAATTATAATTTTTGAAACTACATAAATAATGATTATTTTTGGGACAACATAATTAATTATTATTTTTGTAACAGCATAAATAATGATCATTTTTGTAACAACATAATTATTTATTATTTTTGTAAGAATGTGATTAAAGATTATTTATGTAACAACAGAAACAACAATTATATTTGTAAAAACTTAATTAATGAATATTTTTATAACAACATAAATAATGATAATTTTCGTAACACCATAAATAATGATAATTTTTGTAACACCATAAATAATGATTATTTTTGTAACACCATAAATAATGATTATTTTTGTAAGAACATAAATAATGATTATTTTAGTAACAACCTAAATAATAAAATAGCCTGATAACGATTAAAGAGCTCTTACAAGAAGTACTCACATCGCTGAGTGAGACTCTCTCAGGGTCGCTGTCGGGAGCCAGCTCTGCATCGTCCACTATGTCATCGTTTATCAGCTCCTGGATTGATAAAGGGGAAACACATAAATAAGGAATATGTATGTGATTCAAATAAAGACGAGATATTTTCTCTCATTTGGACTCCGATAAAATAGTGTAACTAACACAAGTGAATTTCTTAATTTGAGAAATATACATAATATCAAATAATATTATCCTTCATAATATCAAAAAATATAGTCAGTCTGTAAAATTATCTTAGTGTTCCTTATTGGTATGTTGCACTCCATTAACTGATCAAACTACTAGCCCACCTGGTCGTCATCAGATCTCTTGTCCTGCTCCCGTCTACGCTCGGCCTCGGCGCGGCTGACCAGCACCTTGGGCGCGAGCGGCGGGTACAGCATGCCGATGATGCACACCATTAACTGATCAAATTACTAGCCCACCTGGTCGTCATCAGATCTCTTGTCCTGCTCCCGTCTACGCTCGGCCTCGGCGCGGCTGACCAGCACCTTGGGCGCGAGCGGCGGGTACAGCATGCCGATGATGCACACCATTAACTGATCAAATTACTAGCCCACCTGGTCGTCATCAGATCTCTTGTCCTGCTCCCGTCTACGCTCGGCCTCGGCGCGGCTGACCAGCACCTTGGGCGCGAGCGGCGGGTACAGCATGTCGATGATGCACACCATTAACTGATCAAACTACTAGCCCACCTGGTCGTCATCAGATCTCTTGTCCTGCTCCCGTCTGCGCTCGGCCTCGGCGCGGCTGACCAGCACCTTGGGCGCGCGCGGCGGGTACAGCATGTCGATGATGCACACCATTAACTGATCAAACAAATATATAAATCACTTACTTTATTTTAAGCCACTGTCGAAAGAGAGTAAATACTTAAATATAACTTAAGCATAGAACAAAATGTTCTAAGTAACTCCATAGTATAATATGCACACATAATGTACATTGGCAAATAGTTTTGTCACATTTGTGGAAGCAATATTAAGATTTATTTTTAAATATCTCACCAGTCCAAGCAGGGCTCCGATGAAGATAGTGGCCACTGCGAAGATGAAGTAGGAGCCCCATGTAGGCAGCCCGTAGGTCTCCATCAGCATATTGTGGACTCCCTACACATAAATATACAAAGCATTGACATAAAATAAATATTTCATCATTAACAACCAATAATCGGCTCACGGTCGAACAAGAGTCTCCTCTCAGAATGAGAGGGGTTAGGCTAATAGTCAACCATGCTAGCCCAATACGGATTGGCAGACTTAACACATAGGTTTCCTCACAAAGTTATGCTTTTATGCCTTACAGTTTTGCTATTTAATTTAAATTATATTTTATGTTCATTAAGGATATTATAGGGTTATAATGGTAAAAGAATTTTTTAAATCAATCCAGTAGTTAGAGCCTATTCAATACAAACAAACCATCAAATATTTCTTGTTTATAATATTAGTAAAGTCAATATGACTAAAACTCATTGATAGAGTTTAGTTAAATATTTCTTGTTTATAATATTGGTATAGACAAAATAACTAAAACTGTTGTTAGAGTTTATGTATAATTAGTTTCATGAGCTTGTTTATTTATGTTATAGAATAAACTTTACTGACAATAGTTAGAAATAAAAAAATTATAGCTGTTAATGATAGCCTAAAATAATATTTAGTGGATATAAAATGGACCATCCCTATTAGCGGCAGTCTAGTTTTATAATCTGCGACATTTACCCGCAATGCTTGGCTAAGCTTGAAGAAGTGCGCCACAAGTCCCATCTGTATCGAGTCAGGTGATTTCCACGAAGGCACAGCCTCAGTCTTCTTCCAGAGACCTCGCTTCACGTAGTCGAGCATCGAGTCCGCGTCGCGAGGCCCTTTGTACTGGCGGAACTCGCCATTTTTCACACTGTAAACAAACCATTGAAGATTACCATAGCCATATAGCCATATAGATTATAACCATACCATATAGATATATAGAGAACCATTTTCTTTGACATAAAGATGTAAATCACTGATGAATACAAAATATCGATCACTAGCGGACTAGTAGCGCACTTCGTCCGCGTGGAATTGAGTTTTTCACAAATCCCTCGGAAACCATGGATTTTTACGGGATAAAAAGTAGTCTATGTGTTAATCCAGGCTATGTAATATATCTTTATACCAAATTTCATCTAATTCGGTTCAGTAGTTGAGGCGTGAAAGAGTATTCATATCATCAAAATCATCAGTTATCGCAAATCTCGGGAAACCATGGTTTTTTTCGGGATAAAAAGAAGCCTATGTGTTAATCCAGAGTAAAATCTATTTCCATTCCAAGTTTCAGCTAAATCGCTTCAGTAGTAGCGGCGTTATAGAGTAACAAACATCCAAACATCCATACAATCTTTCGCGTTTATAATATTAAGTAGGATAGTAGGAAGTAGGATTACAGCCATCAACCAAAAAAAGTACTGGATAACTTTCCCTAATATACTACCCTCCCGCTATATAATGCACGAGTGGAAATGTAAGAAAAGACATAGTAAGGACACGTTACTTGTCTTGCCAAATTTTGTGCTACTCGGCGCGAGCGTGAGTCATAGGACGGGCGGTACTGGGCTTTGCAATTCTTTATCCGAGTAGAGTAGACATGCTAATAGCAGTATATCTGTAGCAACACATCTGACAATACAATGATAGTGTGTATGTTAGCCCTTGACTGCAATCATAGTTGCTATTAAGTGACAATGCAATCTAAGATGGAAGAAAGTTTACTTAGAAGAGTTTACTAATCTACACTGATGGTTTCTTCACAACATTATAGTATATTAGAGCAGGCATCCAAAGCTGCTCTAATAGGATCTTACCAAAGTTGGCTAGCCAGGGAGAACACAGACAACATCCATTGGTCACAGGTCCAAGACTCTGCTCAGAGATTTTCTTTCTGCCATGCGACCAACCTGGCACTCGCATGGTGAATCCATGAATTGCTAAGCTATTTGTCTCTAGCTATGGTCTATGCCTAGCACCAGACAGTATTATGTGGCTGTGGCATTTCATTTGGGGACTTAAGGTCACTCACTGGTATATGGTAGGCAGGGCGGTAACGACGAAGCGCCCGCTCAGGCCCGGGGTCTTGGTGACGTCGACGGCGCCAGTCTTGAATTCCAGATTCCTCTCTTTTGCAGAGTTGCCCAGCGCAGTCCACGCGGGGCCTAGCGCGTTGCACGCAGGGCACCATGGCGCGTAACTGGAAAAGTACGACAAAGAATTATTGAATCAGGCAGTAAGTTTACTTATTCAATCTAAGTTTGTAATTGAAGTAAAACTTCTTAAGGCACACTTAACTTGGGGTGTAAGTTGGTGAATGTGTTACAATAAGTGTAATCAGGCGAGGCAAGGATGCGTGCCATCTACAGGCATAGTAAAACAATGGTATTTATTTTAAACTACCCATAGATGGTGTTCTTAGATAACTTTGGAACAATCCCTTTCTGTAAATTTGTTAGCCCTTGACCACAATCTTATCTGATGGTAAGCGATGATAGAATCTAAGATGGAAGCGGGCAACTTGTTAGAAGTAGGATGACAATCCACACCCCTTTTGGTTGGCGGTATGTCTTCGCTGGTAGGGTGGTAAGTAGCCACGGCCGAAGCCTCCCACCAGCCAGTTGTGAATTAATTCAGAAAACCTCATCAGCCCAGTTGGGGACCGATTAATTTCAATAATGTGGTCTAAAGCACACTCATTTGAGTGCCCAAGCAAGTGTTGTTCAGTGTGATCAATACACTCTGTTTCCTGGATCACCGCATACTATATTTTTGATCCAACAGTCAAGCCATAGTGTCTAAAGGTGTTGGTTGAACCTTTTCTCTATAAAATCATTGACTGAAAAGACTGTCAGAACAATAACAGTTGACTTAACATTCCACATGGAGGTAATCTCATGCATTCAATTATTATAGCCTCAGTTTACATCTAAGATTCCCTTTAATTTAAATGTAAATGATTGTCATGTACTTATAAATAAATGTGTATGATAGACTCAGCTCTCTTAGTACCCATAACATGCTTACTTACTGTATTGTGTATTGTATATTGTTTACACAAATGTTTATTTAATATTTATATTGATTTATCTAATTATCAACAAAAACCAATCTCTCCTTTATATCCTCAGCTACATGGATCTGTTCTTGGTACCAATTCCCCTGTTCTCAGATTGTGTAAGACACTAAATAACCTTAGTAGTAGTTAGTAGACCCTAAATAACTAAGTAGTGGATGTCTATTCAGATAATATCCTACACAATTAAATATGATGTATGATCTATGTAGACCTGTATTCTGAATCTGTTAGGTACTTAATGTATCATAAAAATCTTTACTAATATTATAAAATAATATGGTCCACGGCATGCACCTCCAACTTTTCAGTTGTGTGCATTTTATGAAATTAAATATTATGTCCCAATGGTGAAGGAAAAACATTGTGAGGAAACCTGCATGCCATTCTGAATTTTCTTAATTCTCTGTGTGTGTGAAGTCTGCCAATCTGCATAGGCCAGCGTGGTGGACTATTGGCCTAACCCCTCTCATCCTGAGAGGAGACTCTAGCTCAACAATGAGCCAAATATGGGTTGATAATGATGAATATTATAAAAAATTTGTGAGGTTGTACAGGGTAAGCTCTGGATCTCCTGGGGTGATTTTGCAAATTCTTTTACCTTGTATGTTGTGCATGCATTATATATTGTTTTAACAATTGTATTATTGTTTATTGTGAGCTTAATTAAGTAGTTTACAATTCAGCTGGTACTTACTGACCAGAATATGGATTTTCATCCAAAAACTACAGCACAAGCACAGAACATGCCATAGAATATGTTTAGCCTTACCAGAGACTTAGGAGTTAAATCTCATTATATGCTGAAACTAAGCTTTGTTAAAGTTTCCAGAGAGAAAAAAATCGAATTTTCACTATGGTATACAAATACATTTCAACAACACCAGTATACTTTTTTTTTATTTTGATGTGTGGAGGAGTTCTACCTTGAGAAACACCTTGAAATGGGCAAAGCGCTCAACGTTCAATTAGGAAAATTATTTATCGAATGAGTCATTTTTCAACGTTCAACAGATTCGGTTTCAATTACTGAGGACTGGTGTCAGATGATATTTTAAGACAAAAAGTTAAGTTTTAAGTTTCAACAAATACGGACACAATAGGTGCGTCATATGTGTTCGTAGCCTCTAAAACGGTTCTTTAGACCTTATCGACCTTGCCAAGTTTATTGAACCCTTTGCTTTAGACTAGACAACCTACACAAAAAAAAACAATAATCATCTACGCAATTACGAAACAATATAAACATTAATTAACATACACAGCCCGAAAATGTCTGGCGAAATTGGTTTCTTTGCTAACGGGATAATGTAAACTAATTCTACGAATTTAGATTTTTGACACGTTTTGAAAAGTACCGGGTCAGTAAAATAATACTTACAATTCAACCATCCATTCCCCATCGAGGATTTGTCGCCAATTATCTTCATCTAATTCAACATTTTTACTTTCTACATTTGTGAAACAACATAAAAATACACAGAATAATACGAAAATATTCAACACTTGCGGGATCTTAGTAACACGCGCCATGTCTGTTTTAATGTCAGTCCGGCAGTCACAGATTATTATATACGTTGCCCTTCCTTGCTAGTTGCCATTGTCAAAGTTTTGAATGTAGAAAACATTAATCTTTGGTTTGGTCTGAGCAAAGACCTTATACTTATAAGTTAGTAAGTATAAGGTCTTTGGGTCTGAATTCAGCTTTTGGTGATAGTTCGGCGAACAACTCACCGATCGACAAAATATAGAGCTCAGACAAATTATATGGGACCTGCCTCACTTTACGTTACCCCTCTGTCAAATTAAAAGATCAACGATCTAACACGTTTTTAAAAACTGTTTCTGGGGAAGGTATGTTTTTTTTACTTGTTTATATCATAGTGTGGAAAATATCTAATAATAATAATAATAAAAACATTTATTCAGCCAAAACAACATAACATAAATAAGATAAAAATTTTAATAAAAAAATTCAACCGACTTCCAACTTAAAAATTAGCCTAAACTAAAAAGCAAAAAATAACATCTTACCTACGTGCTACCTTCTGATCAGTTTGAAGGCGGTGCCAAGCCAGTGATGGTTTAATTTAAGCCGTTTAAATTACAAAATTTCTGTGGTTCTTTCAGAAACGGCTTTAATTAAAACATGACACTGGATTGGCACCGCCTTCAAACTGATCAGAAGGTAGCACGTAGGTAAGATGTTATTTTTTGCTTTTTAGTTTAGGCTAATTTTTAAGTTGGAAGTCGGTTGAATTTTTTTATTAAAATTTTTATTTTTTAATTTTTAGTGTTAGCACACCTACTACACAATCCATATGGTTGGAAAGTTCTCATCAATATAAAATTTATCAAGTCCAAACACAAGGTTGCTACTGTGAACCGTCGAGGAGTTCCCTTAACTCTCCTTCATCTTCGTCACCAGACCCCTAATACAGTCACAACCTATCCAGGTGGAAAGTTCTCATCAATACAAAATTATCAAGTCAAAATACAAGGTATCTACTGTGAACCGTCGAAGAGTTCTCTTAACTGTCCTTCGTCTTCATCATCAGACCCTTAATACAGTCACAACCCATCTAGGTGGAAAGTTCTCATCAATACAAATAAATCAAGCCCAAACAAAAGATACCTGCTGTAAATCGTTGACGAGTTCCATCGTCTGTTTTTCGACTTCATCATCAGACCAACTCCAGACCTTCATAAAATTGTAGTGGTTTAAAATACCTTATGGAAACACTAACAAACGCACTAGCCGTCCCTACGATTTTCGAAAGTTCCCCTCGATTTCTCCAGGATACCATCGTCAGATCCTGACATGAAAAAAATGGGACCACCCTGGAATCAAACCCTTCAAAACAAAAAAAGAATTTTCAAAATCGGTCCACAAATGACGGAATTATCGCTGGACATACATAAAAAAAAAAAAAAAAAAAAAAAAAAAAAAAAAAAAAAAAACATACATACAGCCGAACGTAGAACCTCCTCCTTTTTGGAAGTCGGTTAAAAAAATACATGAGAATTAATACTAACTTAATACTAAGGCTTCGGCTGAATGGGGCGCTGCCTCAGCTCTATGCTACAGCTAAGACGCTAACTGTAGCGCTGATTTTCAGGCATGACCCCAGGGTGAGCTCACGGACTGATCGGGAGAGCGTTGCGTCGTTTATTGATTCCAAATTTAAAATAGATAAAATAATATACTACTATGTATCCACATATCTATAGTAGTATAAAACATAAATACTTACAGACGAACGTAGAACCTCCTCCTTTTTGGAAGTCAGTTAAAAATTAGATTGGAGCGAAGGACAAACATTAATATTATATGCAAAAAATAAATAAAAAATAAAATAAGATTACTAAACAACTACAATAAAGACAAAAAAAAAATGAAAAAAAAAGAAAAACAACTGTCCTGCAAAATATTTGGTTATTGTTTCTGTAGAACTAAGAGATGTTCTTTAATTAGTTTTTTGTAAACAGTAAGAGATATCTTTAAAAATATTCTATGTCTGAAAACACTATTTTCCGATTTAGGGATTCCGTTTGTAGAGTTCCAGAAGACTCTAGAGTCTAGCCCTTTCGTCCTACTTGTTATGACTCGAAGTCGTTTTTGTTTTTTCAGCATTTAGTGTTAAAAAAATATTTTGCAACTAAAGTACAAATGAGAAAGTTGTTCATCTCTAAAAAACCATTTATAAGATTTTTTTTGTCAGTCTTACCGTTATAAAGTGTGACTGGCTATGGCTATAAGCATAGACTGCTCTAATGAAAAAAAACTCACGATGACATTTAAATTTAAAAATCATTTAAAAAATAACAATTTTGAAATGGAAATCAAAATTATCAGTTTCCTTGTAACATTCAATTTATTTTTTATATTTAATATATATGTACATATTGGAGTTTTAGTATTGAAATTTATATTAACTATTATTAGGTTTAATGAAGAATGGATGACAATATACTCGGCTCCAGCAACGGCCGTTCTTTTACAATTAACTTGCCCCGAGTATCTTTTAGGGTAATGTGTAATATTTTATCATCTTAGTCAACCTATTTTAAGAACCCTACAGGAACAGGGATCCTTCCTATACTACAGCCTTTCTTGATTAGTACTGTTTACCAACAAATAAATTAGAAATGAAGGTAAAAATCGCACGTCATATCATAACTTATTTATTTTAAATTACGTATGGGTTGTTTATAAAATGTTATTTATAATATATTAACCATATCTTATTGTTCTAAGCTTATTAATCTATTTTTTTTTATTAATTTAAAAACAGGTGACTAGTGATTTATACCCTTAGATATAAAGAATATAACTATTAGTCATCAAGCTTTTCCAATGTGGGTTGGTGGGTATAGTGTTACTTATATTGCATAAAGACATTTTTTTTTTACATTTTAACGATCCCTAACACAAAAACGCCCTGTACGTGCCTGTACTAAATACTGCTTCGATGTGACGTCACACTGACGAAAAATGCTTACCTTTGCGTTCAAACATTATTCTTAACTTTATTTGTGTGTTTATGTTACATTATTTACATTTAATCATAATCATTATCAATCCATATTCAGCTCACTGCTGAGCGCGAGCCTCCTCTCAGAATGAGAGAGGTTTGGCCAATCGTCTACCACGCTGGCCCAATACAGGTTGGCAGACTTCATAAACGCAGAGAATTGAAAAGTTCTTAGATATGCAGGTTTCTTCACGACGTTGTTCCTCTACCGTTTGTTAGGTTAGTTAGCTGGAGGTGCATGCTCCGAGTCGAATTCCGGAATTGGAGGCAGAGGTCATATCCACTGGACTACAAGTATCACGGCTAACATTTAATAATTATTCCTTGTATTCACAGTTAAATGAAAACCAACAATTTGAAACAGCAATACCCGAACAATCTCGAAGCTTTGGGGGTGATAACGCTACTTCTGAGCGTGTCTCAATTTCACCAGACGCTGATACGAACCCTGACAGAACGGAACCCTCTTATAGACCTGATGGACCACCCGCTAAAATTCCAAAACTGGATGCGGCGCAACAGGTCACTTTTCCTTTAACTTAAGGTGTCATAGACGTAATCTCTGACTATTAGTAAATCATCTAGAACTATACTACAGGCTTTCTTGATGAGTTCTGTTTACCAACAAACAAAATTAAAATGGGGATATAAATCACTAGTCATTTCACACCTAATAATATTTATAATTAACTTGTTCTTAAATTCATGAAAATAAATTTGATTAATAAGCTTATAACAATAACAATTAGATATGTTAAATATATTTTATATAACATTTTATAAACAAACCACACATAATTTAAAATAAATAAGTTATGAAATGACATGCGTTTTCTACCTTCATTTCTAATTTGTTTGTTAGTAAACAGTACTCATCAAGAAAGGCTGTAGTATAGGTCGGACTTTAGTAAAGGATGTACCACCGTTTTCAAAAATGGTATAAGTACGTGGTGCTCATTAAATATTTTTCATACATCTGTTTCCAGGACTACGATACTTGCCCCATATGCTTGGATTTATACGGTAACTCTGGGGCACACAGGCTAGTCGCCCTCAAATGCGGACATCTGTTCGGCGAACAATGTATCAAAAGATGGATGGAAAACCGATGCAACAGAAACCGCACGTGTCCTGTATGCAATAGTAGAGCAACACCTAGAGACATAAGACCCATATATTGCAATAAACTGGTAGCTGCTGATGCCACGCAAATTGCGGGCTATCAGAGACAAATAGACATATTGCAAACAGGTGTTCTTTCTTTGTTCTACTACCTTATCGACATATAATATCCGTAGGTACTAATACTATAAATGGCAAAATAATTAAAAAAATAATATAACCCGACTGCCTAACCTGCTCGCACCTAGTCATCCGCCTCGCGTATTTTGTATAGCATAGTATAGTATATATTATTATAAAAAGAAAGTATTTGTTTGAGAGAGTGATAGTATCAATAAAAGGGTATTTGATGATTTAAGTTCTTTGTCGAGGAAAGTGCACTCCGTCACGCTGCTTAAATTTTTAATTGAATTAAATTGTTACATTGCAGAGAAAACACGATCTGATATAGAGATGGAAAATGCTAAAATAGTCAGCAGAGATGTCGTTATTAAATTGCAAAACTTGAAGCGTCGCCATTGTGCCCTAATTGCCATAACTTCGTTTGACGTTGAAAATGATGATTACGATTGTGATAGAAAATTCTCTTTGGACAAGCTAGTGGAAATAAACAGAGATGGTGGGTGCAGAGCCCTGATTTACAATTCCAGGTCTAATGAATTATACATTGCGCGGAAAAGCACAAACGATTTATTGCCAAGTTTTGGAATCAGCAAAGTCAGCTGCAGTAGTTATAGGTTAGGGGAATATTTGCATCTGCACTCGGAGCCTATTCAAGACATGACATATTCTCAACGGAAAAAATTGCTTTTAACAGTGAGTTATGATAATACAGCGAGAATAATTGATAGGGATATTTGCAGCCATACAATCCAATGCGGGATGCCGTTAACCTCATGTTGTTGGGATCATTTTAACGTAAACGAGTTTTATGTAGGTGGGAGTACAGGTGAAATTTATCGGTACGATGTTAGAAACTTTGGCACGCATATGAACATGGGCCTCCAAATGTACAATAGTATAGACGACACATCGCGTGTCGTTTCATTAGTTTCTACTGAATGTGGGTTGCTGATTTGTCGGTTGTATACCTGCTGTTTGTGGAGTTTTAACAGGAAGCAGTGGGAGTTGAAGAGCTTGCCCGCTGATGCTCCGTTCAAATCGGCTTGTTTTGATAATATATCACACAAACTGTTAGTGTCTTGCAGCTCCAGAAAATTGTTTTTGTACAAAGTGAAGAGATCGTTTAACAATGATCGATCAACCAAATGTGTAGTGGAGCACCAGGAAACTTATTCAGGTATTGCTGGAAGGAATGCTTTTACTGAGGTCTTGGGAGAAAAATGGATTGCTGCGTATTCGCAAAACGATAATTCCTTGAACCTTCATCGGATGAAAGACTCTAGAACAATTTGCTTGCCTCTCTCTGAGCCAATTGTGGATATTTGTCCGTACATCGATCGCACGGATATGTTTGCGGCGTTAACGGACTCCCGTTTGAGGATATACAAACGCACCCAGCCTGTTAGTACCAGGCTTAAAAACACAGGGCCTTAACTTGATAATGACAGCACGGAAAGTACATTAATGACACTTTGACGAATAGCAAAAAAGTTGTTGATATTTAAAAATGGTTGTCAAATGTGACATTTGGTATCAACACATGTTCATTTTAGGCCGTTTATATCTATGCATTGATTATAGATTATAGAATAAAACTGCTATTTGCGTCACGTAACACTGCTTATGTCTATTTGGCAGTCAGGGAGATGCGGTGATGCTCCTACGTAAACACGTACATATGTCGTAGGAGCATTCGGGATGTAGCAAAGGTCAGTGTCGTAGTTGAAGTCATGCCATGGGAACTTAGAAGAACGTGAAATCTTTATGAAGCAGCGCCATCTACATTCTAGATTTAAGATTCCAGGAAATTACTTATGGTGTGTATGTATTATAATGTTTTTAGAGATTTAAACCGTGTAAGTATGGAAAAAAAAAACAAAAAAAAAGAATTATTTATCCTTTTAATTTTGACGCGCAATAGGAAGAATGTGTTTGTATTTCTAAAGCAAATGGATTATTACAGATAGACAGTAACCGTACATTAATTTCAACGATGTTTTATATAGTCATTTGGCCTAGTGGTGCATAACAAAGGTACGATCTAATAATCCTGAGTTCGAGCCCGGACAATGGAAATCTTTTTGTCTTTTTTTTTTTGTTTTTCTCAATTGGTTTCTTCAACTATTACAAAATCAAAAATCTCACATTTACAAAAAATACGCATTATTATTTTTATAACATAATGGATACTATACTAAAAATACCGTAGCTAGTCACTAGATGGCGCTATCACAAGCGTTCCGAAAAAAGTTAGAGTAGCCTATCTATTTCCAATAATACATTGTAATCTTTGGTTGAAGTCAGACCATTTACCTTAGGACCTGCCTCGCTAGACGTTAGCCCTCTGTCAAAAGTATATGATCACGATCTAACGTGCTTAAACAAACTGCGTCTATGGAAACGATGTTTCAATGTGTTAAAATTACACGTGTCTGTATTACGATCTAAATAGTTGTGTGTAGTGTAAGGACATAGAATATATTAATGTGTGAGTTTACTTTGTAAATCGGTATTAAAACGGTTAAATTCATTCAAATAAGTCTGATATAAACTATATATAGGATATAAAAGGTCAGGATTTCATATTACAAAGATTTTCTATTTGTATTAAACGTAGGTACCTACCTACTTACTCGTATTAGGAAGATCGACGCTAGGTAAGTATCTTTCAAATATAATTCTATAATTTTTTATTGTACTTATTCTATAGTAGACATAATGTTTTTGTTATTAAAATGTTTTAATAGTTAGGTACGTAAGTACTGTGGATTGTTATTTATACTTCAGTTTATAAACCCTGTAGAATATGTGTATCTAGTCCAGCAATCCCACCAGATTGCGATGTAGAGCGAGGTATAGAACTTTAGAGTCTAGACAGACGAAGCCAATAACGCTGGCCAGTCCCCAAGCCTCTGACACAAGTACAAGAAATAATATGTAGCCTCATCAGGTATTTATCTAAGACATAGATTTACAAGTCAGTACAAGTACATTTATCAATGGTCTAAGTTTAGGATAGGAAGCGCTATCTCGAAGAGAACCTACGGTAAACGTTAATAGATGGCGTAAGTTATCCTTAGCAATACTTCATTAATAACTTTAACCGCGCTCTACGCACACAATATAACTGTGAATGTGTCTGTGCATAACAGAGTACCATTATGTATAAACTAGCTGACGCCGCGTGGTTTCACTCGCGTGGTTCCCGTTCCCGTAGAAATACAGGGATAATAAAATATATAAACTATAGCCTTCCTTAATAAATGTGCTATTTAACACTGAAAGAATTTAAATCAACTTCAAATCGGACCACTAGTTCCTGAGATTAGCGCGTTCAACCAACCAAACAAACACAAACTCTTCAGCTTTATAATATTAGTAGAGATGTGAATTCCCATAGACTTAGGAGCCGGTACAAGTGAATTCCACTCTAGTATAGATGTCCCTCTAAACTCGGTAAATTTCACATTTGTTTCGCTCTTTTCTAACGATAATGGAATACACAGTAGGAGCAAAACTTGAAAGATCTGAAATTTTCCTTTATAATCTTTGCCTAAATTCAAATGCGTAAGGTAATTTGTTTTTTAACCGACTTCCAAAAAGGAGGAGGTTCTACGTTCGACTGTATGTATGTTTTTTTTTTTTTTTTTTTTTTTTTATGTATGTCCAGCGATAATTCCGTCATTTGTGGACCGATTTTGAAAATTTTTTTTTTGTTTTGAAGGGTTTGATTCCAGGGTGGTCCCATTTTTTTCATGTCAGGATCTGATGATGGCATCCTGGAGAAATCGATGGGAACTTTCGAAAATTGTAGGGACGGCTAGTGCGTTTGTTAGTGTTTCCATAAGGTATTTTAAACCACTACACTTTTATGAAGGTTTGGAGTAGGTCTGATGATGGAGCCGAAACACAGACGATGGAACTCGTCAACGATTTACAGCAGGTACCTTTTGTTTGGGCTTGATTTATTTGTATTGATGAGAACTTACCACCTAGATGGGTTGTGACTGTATTAAGGGTCTGATGATGAAGACGAAGGACAGTTAAGAGAACTCCTCAACGGTTCACAGTAGCTACCTTGTGTTTGGACTTGATAAATTTGTATTGATGAGAACTTTCCACGTAGATGGGTTGTGACTGTATTAGGGTTCTGGTGATGAAGACGAAGGATAGTTAAGGGAACTCCTCTACGGTTCACAGTAGCTACCTTGTGTTTTGACTTGATAATTTTGTATTGATGAGAACTTTCCACCTGGATAGGTTGTGACTGTATTAGGGGTCTGGTGACAAAGATGAAGGAGAGTTAAGGGAACTCCTCGACGGTTTACAGTAGCTACCTTGTGTTTGGACTTGATAAATTTTATATTGATGAGAACTTTCCAACCATGTAGATTGTGATTTGTGACTGCATTGGGGGTCTAGTGATGAAGACGAAGGACAGTCACCTTTCACGTTTTTTGAATATTCATATAACGTGTGGATAAAGGGAGAAAGAAATTTTGTATATGAGTTAAGGTAGTATTTTTAAAATTGGGATTGTAGGACTTAGATACTTATCATAAGAAAATAACGTGTCAACTAATTGCTTATTAATTTTTGTTCACACTCAGTAGGTGTGCTAACACTAAAAATTAAAAAATAAAAATTTTAATAAAAAAATTCAACCGACTTCCAACTCAAAAATTAACCTAAACTAAAAAGCAAAAAATAACATGTTACCTATGTGCTACCTTCTGATCAGTTTGAAGGCGGTGCCAATCCAGTGTCATGTTTTAATTAAAGCCGTTTCTGAAAGAACCACAGAAATTTTGTAATTTAAACGGCTTAAATTAAAACATCACTGGCTTGGCACCGCCTTCAAACTGATCAGAAGGTAGCACATAGGTAACATGTTATTTTTTGCTTTTTAGTTTAGGTTAATTTTTGAGTTGGAAGTCGGTTGAATTTTTTTATTAAAATTTTTATTCACTGGCTTAATCGTTTAAACTTTAATAGATATTCAAATGACAGCGATTCTAAATCTAAATATCTTGACCATTTAATAAATTTTATTACACTGATTTACTCTTCATTTTCATTTTCAGTCTCGTTTCAGTTCAAATGGTTTTGCTACGTTTCCACTTGATGTCTATAGATGGCGTTAACTGGACTGAGGTTTTATTTATAGAGTCATCCGTGAGATGTCATCACCAGTCTTAAAATTCTGAATCTATATATCATAGACTAAATAATAAGTAGACGGTATCTCGCTGTCAAACAACTGAAGCACTATAATGGCGCCGAGTATCTATGTGTGAGTGTCAAGTGTATTGCTAGTTTTACACGGGGATCGAACCATGACCACTCACTGATGAATCCGGCTGATTTACCGTTAAGCTATTGAGGCAACTTTAGGCATGTATGATAAGATACACGTCCTAGCACGTCATCGTTGGTCCAATGGTTCACCTGTAAGGTTTCGGGGTTATCATGAGATCCTAGGTTCGAATCCTGGGTCAGGAAAAGAGATACTGCGATAGAGAGATATATATTATATCCTCGTGCTTTGGAGAGCACGATAAGCCATCGGTACCAGTATTTTTTTTTTTAAAGAATATTTGCCATATTTTTTTATAATATGACCAATATTTCCATTCCCCTCCAACTAGTCGGGAAAGACTGTGCTAGGAGTGGGTACGACAATAGACAAACGGGTTGAGGATTGAACCACCACCCCTCGGTGAAGAGTCCAACCGCTCTTACCGTTGAGCTATTGAGGCTATTATTATTAACATCTCATGGTTATTAATACCCCAAGTTGACAGCTAAGACAGACGTGATAGCCCAGTGAGTATGACCTCCGCCTTCGGAGGGCGTAGATTCGAATCCGGTCCGGGGCATGCAGCTCCAACTTTTTTCAGTCGGGTCGTCTCGAACAGTGAAGGAAAAACATCGTGAGAAAACCTGCATATCTGAGAGTTTACTTAATTCTCTCTCTACGTGTGTAAAGTCTGCCAAACCGCAATTGGCCAGTGTGGTGGACAAGCCTAACCCCTCTCATTCTGAGAGGAGACTTGTGCTCCATAGTGAGCCGACTATTGTCATACCCACTTCTATTACTGTCTACCCCGACTAGTTGGAGGCGAATGGGAATATTTTAAAAAAAAATGTCATATATTCTTTTTCTTTTAAAGAAAAAAAAAATTGTAGCTATGGGGAACAAAGAAGAATTTTATCAACAATCTACTATATAAAAATAAGTCGGGTTTTCCTAGACTAACTCCAGAACGCACGAACCGATTTCCACGGTTCTGCATTCGTTGGAAAGGTCTCGGGCTCCGTGAGGTTTATAGCAAAGAAAAATTTTAATAAAAAAATTCAACCGACTTCCAACTCAAAAATTAATCTAAACTAAAAAGCAAAAAATAACATCTTACCTATGTGCTACCTTCTGATCAGTTTGAAGGCGGTGCCAAGGCAGTGATGTTTTAATTTAAGCCGTTTAAATGACAAAATTTCTGTGGTTCTTTCAGAAACGGCTTTAATTATAAAAATTTTAATAAAAAAAATTCAACCGACTTCCAACTCAAAAATTAACCTAAACTAAAAAGCAAAAAATAACATCTTACCTATGTGCTACCTTCTGATCAGTTTGAAGGCGGTGCCAAGCCAGTGATGTTTTAATTCAAGCCGTTTAAATTACACAATTTCTGTGGTTCTTTCAGAAACGGCTATAATTAAAACATGACACTGGATTGGCACCGCCTTCAAACTGATCAGAAGGTAGCACATAGGTAAGATGTTATTTTTTGCTTTTTAGTTTAGGTTAATTTTTGAGTTGGAAGTCGGTTGAATTTTTTTTATTAAAATTTTTATTTTTTAATTTCTAGTGTTAGCACACCTACTGAGTGTGAACAAACCTACTGACTGTCTGACTGTCCTCCGTCTTCATCACCAGACCCCCTATGCAGTCACAATCCATATGGTTGGAAAGTTCTCATCAATATAAAATTTATCAAGTCCAAACACAAGGTAGCTACTGTGAACCATCGAGGAGTTCCCTTAACTCTCCTTCATCTTTGTCACCAGACCCCTAATACAGTCACAACCTATCCAGGTGGAAAGTTCTCATCAATACAAAATTATCAAGTCCAAACACAAGGTAGCTACTGTGAACCATCGAGGAGTTCCCTTAACTCTCCTTCATCTTTGTCACCAGACCCCTAATACAGTCACAACCTATCCAGGTGGAAAGTTCTCATCAATACAAAATTATCAAGTCAAAACACAAGGTAGCTACTGTGAACCATCGAGGAGTTCCCTTAACTCTCCTTCATATTTGTCACCAGACCCTTAATACAGTCACAACCTATCCAGGTGGAAAGTTCTCATCAATACAAAATTATCAAGTCAAAACACAAGGTAGCTACTGTGAACCGTCGAGGAGTTTCCTTAACTATCCTTTGTCTTCATCACCAGACCTCTAATACAGTCACAACCCATCTAGGTGGAAAGTTCTCATCAATACAAATTTATCAAGTCCAAACACAAGGTAGCTACTGTGAACCGTTGAGGAGTTCTCTAACTGTCCTTCGTCTTCATCATCAGACCCTTAATACAGTCACAACCTATCTAGGTGGAAAGTTCTCATCAATACAAATAAATCAAGCCCAAACAAAAGGTACCTGCTGTAAATCGTTGACGAGTTCCATCGTCTGTGTTTTGGCTCCATCATCAGATCAACTCCAAACCTTCATAAAATTGTATTTGTTTAAAATACCTTATGGAAACACTAACAAACGCACTAGCCGTCCCTACAATTTTCGAAAGTTCCCCTCGATTTCTCCAGGATGCCATCATCAGATCCTGACATGAAAAAAATGGGACCACCCTGGAATCAAACCCTTCAAAATAAAAAAAGAATTTTCAAAATCGGTCCACAAATGACGGAATTATCGCTGGACATACATAAAAAAAAAAAAAAAAAAAAACATACATACAGTCGAACGTAGAACCTCCTCCTTTTTGGAAGTCGGTTAAAAATTCAGGAAAAGGCAGGGGTAGGGTAGGGTAGGGTAGGGGTAGGGTAGAGTAGGGGTAGTGTAGGGGGTTACTATGATTATTACAGAACCTCGCGTTTTCACTCTCGTAATTAAATTTCCCGTGAAAATACGGGGAATATCTATATCTATACTAATATATAAAGTTGAAGAGTTTGTTTGTTTGTTTGATTGAACGCGCTAATCTCAGGAACTACTGGTCCGATTTGAAAAATTCTCTCAGTGTTAGATAGCCCATTCATCGAGGAAGGCTGTAGGTTATATATTATCCATTTTCCTACGGGATCAGAAACCACGCGGGTAAAACCGCGTGGTTTAGCTAGTATAATATATTATAGCCTATGTTACTACCTGATAATGTAGCTTTCTATTGGTGAAAGATTTTTTCGTATTTAGTAGTTTTTGAGTTTATACTTTGAGTTTAATCTTTCCTCTATAAATTATTGGTTTAGTGTACCTACTAACATACGCTACGCCCTATGTAGGCGAAGGCTGTACAATACATTAACAGATCTCATTAAAGACATTTAAAAATAGCACTTTGCAGCGCTATCGAGCTGTATAGGGTGCTCTTTAAATAACTAAATAATTTAATATTTTTTTTTATTCTTTACAAGTTAGCACTTGACTACAATCTCACCTGATGGTAAGTGATGATGCAATCTAAGAAGGAAACGCGCTAACTTGTTAGGAGGAGTATGAAAATTCACACTCCATAAGGTTTCTACGTGGTATGGCACCGAAACGCTAAATCGCTTGGCGGTACGTCTTTTCCGGTAGTGTGGTAACTAGCCAAGGCCGAAGCCTCCCACCAGCAAGACCTGGACAATTAAGAAAATCTCAGTCATTAAGTATGTAGTTTTCATAACTTAAAAAGTTTCATAGTAATATGAAAAATATAATTTATTCACAATAGCGGCGGACGCCCGCGACTTCGTCCGCCCTTACAGTAGTATCGCTGTAAAAATAATATACCTTCTCCCGTTTTCCCTACATTTCCCTTCACTGCTCTGCTCCTATTGATCGTAGTGTGATGAAAGTATACTGTAACCTGCCAAAGAGTATGAAGAATCTCTACCGAGTCTCGTTAAAATCCGTCGAGTAGTTCCTGTTTCTATAACGAACATACAGACAGACAGACAAAATTTTGATGATTGCATTATTGGCATCAGTATCGATCACTAATCAACCCCTGATAGTTATTTTGGAAATTTTATTCATGTAGGTACAGAATGAACTCTCTACAGATTTATTATAAGTACCTATAGATGACTGAAAAATAAAATTTGTTTATATTAATTTAATTAGTATTAGGCAAGTAACTTCAGCCTGCCAACATTGTTCCTAACATCGAATATACTCTAAGGAATCCTATCTACTGTATGGGAGATCCTGGCCCGGGATGATGACAGTTTTTTAAATTGTATATAAATTAAAGAGTATGCTAATAGTAAAGCTATTTTATAACAGTAGCAGGGTGACTGCGATCATTATTTTCGGAGCTACAGGGATTTAAAGGGTCAGATTTGCGGCGCTGCCGCGGATCTCTGAAAAACGCCCCATACAAAATAGCACGAATTAATGACGTCGCCGGTACATAATGATCGTTAGATTTGTATGGGCGTTCAAACAAAATTAATAATATCTTTGTTATTTGTGTATTTATAGTTCACATATTAAAAAATGTCACATTTAATGTAAGGAAGCTAAACCTGTATGAATTTTCATCTAATTACGATGAAAGATTTTTAATAGATTTTGAAATTTTATAATCTTATTTATTTTGCAAATATCCAGTCAATGCTTTTTATATATAAATTAGTTAAAATTGACCTTATTTACCCGAATGTATCATAAAAATTAATATATTCGTACCTAGTCATCATCCCCATTAAGCTGATAAAACAATTATTTCGTCTATATTCAGAACACCCTGTAGAACGCGTGGCCGGTGTAGTTAGCGTCTACGCGGGGCTTCCGTGAGTCGGGCTTCGTCTACTATCGACCGGGTAGCGGGTTCGAGGCTCGACAATTTTGTCTATGCTTTACTTAACTTAATTAGTCCTGTAATGGTCTCGTGTAAGATATATTGACGTTTATAACAGCTAGATTTTATCTAAGCCGATATAATAGGTAGTTATATGATATTACAGGAAAGGAAGCCGTGACAGCCCAGTGGATATGATCTTTGGGTGTGCTTCGGTGGGCGTAGGTTCGAATCTGGTCTGAGACATGTTATAATTTTCAGTTATGTGCATTTTAAGAAATTAAATACTTCATCATAAAGGAACATGCTTACCTGAGAATTTTCATAATTCTCTATTCTTTCTAAAGTAGATATACCTACCTATATGACTGTTGGTGATATTTTTCTTTTTTGTTTGCAATTTCATTTAATTTAATTTAGTAATTGTGACTGATTGTATATATCTTTTTCTTAATTTCATTTCATTTATTTTGGTAATTGTGACTGTTTGTATTTTTTTATTTTTCACCATGTATAATATTTGCACACTATTAATTTAGTTGAATGTTGTAAAGAACAATAATTCTTGCAAATAAACGATTATTATTATCATTATGAAGTGCGTTGTGGACTATTAGCTCAGCCCCTCTCATTCTGAGAGGAGACTCGTGCTCAACGGTGAACCGAAAGGGTTGTTATTGATTACTTTACGTTCCGTTTCAATGGATTTATAACAGTTGATTATAGCGTTAGTCTATGAATTAGTTTGATGATATTGATTCTACATGAAATCTAAAGAATCTTTTAGGCGTAAAAAAAAAAACTTAAACATAACTTAGTAAATATATAAACTTTGTAGAATCCAATACAAGATCAGATCGTGTGGAATTTCGATTGAAATTTTAATGCTACTCATATTAAGTTAAGTAAGCCATTTTAAAATAATATTGTTCTATTTTCAATTGAAACCCACGTTTACATTCCGGGGTCTATGTCGTCTAGTGTGGAAGCCTTGTCCACAAACAATGCCATTATGCTGTAAAAATAAACAACCTCAGCCTTCGAGCCGCGGTAGGACTGTGGCCTGGAATTGGAAAAAAAAATAAAAATAAAAAGTCCACCATAGACACCGCGGCGCGTTCGATTTTTGAATTGAAAGTGGAGCAATAACAGGGCTGTCCAATGTTTGTTACATTTCAATCACGTGCAATTCTTGTTTTCATACAATAAACCGTTGCATTGCAGCCACTTACGGACAGATTGTATTTTGTTAGTGTTTTTAACACTAACAAAAATTACGTAAATTCATAAATTAATAATTACCAATAAAAAATACTCCTAATTTCTTTACTTTTTGTAAAAAGTTTTTAGAATATTTAAAAACACAAGACGCCACTTTTCTTGAATAACATTGAAAGAATTACTGATGCGACGCTTCCGCTTCTTCCGACGCTCGAGAATGTATTACTTTTTGAATTTTGTATTTATTTTTTTTAATTTTGTACAAAGTCACGTCGTGTCCCTTGCGCTCTATCTCTTTAATCTGTGTTTACGAGTGCCTAAAAATAATTATGTTATCTACAGTTAAAATTGTGTCAACCCTGAGCATAGACAAGTAGTGACGCATCAGAAAAAGCGCGCGCACAAAATATTTTGATATTTGACAACTGTCACGGAGGATTTGATCGATATCTATGTATTTATTTGGAACGCAAGTTACCGATTCACGCTGTAGCAGAGACCGATTGCATTGTTATAAGTTTATCTAGATTTTGAATGCGTAATGGATTTAAAAATGGTAGCTACCTTCTGGTTCACGCGTTAGCTTGTTTGTTAAAATAAATTAACGGAGGTAGTAGATTCATTCTCTACATATTTTACTGATGTTTTCGAAAAATACCTACATAACAACCCTTTTAAAAGTATTATAATTAGGTACTATCTATTATTGTTAATATACGAGTAGCTGTTTGAAACATAGACGCCACGCGGTTTCACCCGCGTGGTTCCCGTTCCCACAAAAATATGGGGACAAAATATAGCCTATAGCCTTCTTTTCAAATCAGACCAGTAGTTCCTGAGATTAGCGCGTTCAACCAAACAAACAAACAAACTAGCTTCATAATATTAGTACCTAGTTTAGATTTTAACGACCTCTCTCTCTTTGACTGCGATCTCTCCTGATGTGTAACTGATGATATTTGGAATTGGAAGAGGTGCATGTTTATTCTAACCATACCTCTGACGCAGTGGCGTGCACAAGGTTTTTAACTAGGGTATGCACTATACGCACAGATTATACAAAATTTCTTCTTCATTATAGGTTTTTCGGGTAACTAGCCACAACCAATGCCAAAGTAGAAATATGGGAATCGAACAAAGGACCTCGTAATCTGAAGGCACGAAGGCTAACAACTGGACTATTAAGTAGTCTATCAGATAAGTAGGCGTATGTAAGTAGTGTAAATTAAACTATCTAACGTTCTAAATGACGGCCTCCGTGGCGCAGTGGTATGCACGGTGGATACAAGATGGAAGTCCTGGGTTCGATCACCGACTGGGGTGATTGAGGTTTTCTTAACCGGCAAAGACGTACCGCCAAGCGATTTAGCGTTCCGGTACGATGTCGAAAAGAAATCGAAAGGGGTGTGGATTTTCATCCTCCTCTTAACAAGTTAGCCCATTATCCATATTAGATTGCATCATTACTTACCATCAGGTATCAAGGGCTTACATGTAGAGAGAAAAAAAAAATATACAAGAACATTGCTTTCCAAGCATAGACAAACTAAACGAAATCATGGAAATCACAAACATTATCATTATTTCGATAATTCCCGCACCTGTAAAGGTGCGATGGGTACCAACTTATTTCGAATTAGCTCGCATATCTATTCGATTCTCCTATTACAGCTTTTTCCGTCATGAAACACGATGCACCTAAGAGCCTTCTTTTAAAAGGATTACTCCGCGACGTCATCCGAGACGACGGAGAGAGAAAAAAGAGAATAATTGTCGCCCGGATTAGCTCGCACAGGCAAAGTGTTAAATGTTGGACGTGACAATGATATACGAATTGTTATCTAGACATGTCGATAGGTAGCTAAGCCAGGATGATTAAAATGATATAATTAAGTATTGCTTAAAACAGTAGTGTAGTAGTAGTAGTAGGTACTTACAAGTATAGACCTGAAATGCGTCGATGATATTTCGACGAGAAACAGACTATTGGTCGACAATATGTCTGTTTTTCTTCACCAGCTCAGAATCTCTCGGCGCACATCTTAGGCCAACTTTAGACGATACTTACGACTACCTACCTATAATCTATTGCGTGCGTCAAAGTCATATTTCGCGACAAGAAAATGTCCTATTGCTGACCAATAGCGGCGGAGTTACTATTGCACTCTCTTTCGTTGCGTTAGGGCGATAGAGAAAGCGATATTTTCGATTGCGTTGCTATTGGTCGACATTTGTTTTTTCGTCCGAGGTATTAATATTGGAGCATCGAGTTGCAGAGGAGGCTTGCTAAGAATAACAGAACTTGTCTTAAAATCATAAAATTTCTCTACAGCCCTGCGACTTAATTACCTTAAATATGAGTAGGTACACGAGAGAAACCGCCAATCGAAGATAATAAATCTCAATCTATATTAAGTACATAAATATTCATATATTATATAGCACCAATACTCAAAATGACGCCATTTTATTTAACTCAAAACAAATATGGCGTCTCCTTGGGACAACGCCGATATCCAGCTTAACATTAAGATCTACTTTTTTACCATATCATTGACGCGGCGTCTAATTTGACATCTCGCTGGCCGAATATCGAAAAACATTGGGTCGGTGAAGAAAAAATATATATTTGACATGTGTGTCACATTTTCATTCAAGTTTGACATTTCGTTCGCTCGGTTCAGATGACAGGGTGGGCTTAGCGTGAAATTTGTATTTCGACAAAAATTTTGATTAGATTTTTTTTTTTATTATTTTAATATCATTGTTTGTTGTGGTGTGAACCTGTTGGAGGATTAGTCGATAATTCAATATTTTTTATTAAATACCTGCAACAAAAAAGTAATAAGTATCTAGGTACCTACCTCATAGAGGTACTACCATTAATTCCTTTTAATTCCAAATTCCTCAATAGCTCAACGGTAAGAGCGGTCGAACTCATACCCGAGGGGGTGGTGGTTCAATCCCCGACCCGTTGGTCTACTGTCGTACCCACTTCGTGTCGTAATGTCTCGAGAATGTATTACTTTTTGAATTTCTTATTTGTAGCGGCTACAACACCGTCGTATTCCGTACTCTCCATCTGTATATTATTGATTAGTCTGTGATTACTCCACTACAAGATTTATGATATTAATCAAAAAAAGCTTAATTTTACATACCTACTGAGACAAAATCTTCGATAATGTAGGGTGTCCGGCCCTTCTACCCAAATGTCCTGCCAAACTAGCTGGTCTGTCCGGCTATTAGGTTTGCCGACCTGGCAACCCTATGTGCATTCTAAGAAATTAAATATCACGTGCCTCAAAGTTGAAGGAAAACCCTCGTGAGGAAACCTTAGAATTTTATTAATTTTCTACGTGTGTGACTATAGCCTAACTACTTTCATTCTGAAGAGAAGACTCGAGCTCAACAGTCACCCTGAGAGGAGACTCCTATGAGCCGAATGTGGGTTGACAATCATCTTCTAACCTTCGTAATCGGTAGGTAATGGATAGAACTCAATCAACTGAATTGATTGTTTCAGCTCAGCAGAAAGATGTAGGTATGGGAATGACATTTGCTATCGACAGGTCACGTGATCAAGATTCCATACATTTTTTCTAGTTTTCGAAGCGTTAGCGATCGTAGAAAGAGACTCGACGTGCCACTTGGCTAGAGGGGCTGGGCTATTTTGAAAACTCCTAAATAGTTTCCGCGAGATGCCTATACTTACCTACCTAATATTGATTTATAAAAAAAAGTTGTAGGTATTCATATTTAGATAACTTGTTATCAGTCATTGATCTTTGTAATTATTTAAAAGAAAAATAATATCGGTGGGTGCAGAGTTGTGAGAAAAATGAGGAAAAATATATATTTTTTTTTTTATTCTTTACAAGTTAGCCCTTGTCTACAATCTCACCTGATGGTAAGTGAACGCTAAATCGCTTGGCGGTACGTCTTTGCCGGTAGGGTGGTAACTAGCCACGGCCGAAGCCTCCCACCAGCTAGACCTGGATAAATCAAGAAAATCTCAATCTGCCCAGCTGGGGATCGAACCCAGGACCTCCGTTTTGTAAATCCACCGCGCATACCACTGCGCCACGGAGGCCGTCAAGTTTCCAAAGAGCAAGACATTCTTTGGAATTTGTAAAGACTTAGGT
This sequence comes from Bicyclus anynana, assembly GCF_947172395.1. Lineage (NCBI taxonomy): Eukaryota > Metazoa > Arthropoda > Insecta > Lepidoptera > Nymphalidae > Bicyclus > Bicyclus anynana. The sequence goes on along the minus strand of NC_069100.1, from coordinate 7,054,426 downwards.
GTGCATTTGGACGTGAAATATTTAAAAACATTTCATATACAAAACCTTTTTTGTGTCTTCCTCGTTATCACGCTTGGTCTTGTCCACCCGCGTCAAATCTAAAAATGGCTCCCAAACAAGTAGTTCATTGTAAAAATTTCCGCCAAATCATTGATCGACGATAAATAGATCTATAAAACGTTATTCACACGCTAGATCTCTACAGGTGGCAGCACTTGCACGAGCAATGACGATGACGTTTGAATCGATCGAATCACGCCTATTGAATTTGTCAAATGGAATCCTTTTTTGAATTTTGGTCATAGACAATATTTTGTTTTTTCTTTATTTTTTTTTATTATGATTCAGTGTGGCCAAGGTCTGAAATGCGTTTGTCGTGTAATCCTCGGGGGGATATGGATTATTAATTCTTTTTTATCAATTACTTTTTTAATGTCCCTGGTGCCCGGTGGCGTGGGATATGGGTACTGGTATTTTTGTCTTTTTTTATCGACCTTCGGCACAGGTATGTGGTACTATTAACAGTTGTAGATTAGGGTGGGCGTGCATGTCACTCAAAATTCAATAGGTCTTGTGCTTTAGAGATGTCTAGACCCGTATTATCTAATTAACGCCTGTTTTAAAATCTGTCTGGAATTGATGTTACTGAGCTTATACCTGCCGACATAGGGTAAAGATGATACAGAGTGAATCTTTACAAGCAGCGTGATGAAGCCCGTAAAACCCATAAAAAAAAACAAATGTCAACGCGTCTCCCTGACATCCACTTATACAAACATTTTCATAATTTGTATTTCAAAATTTAACACTAACAAAAATTCCAAATCCCAAGTCCAAATCATAGCTGCGTGACTCTTAGCCTTCTTATGAGGCCCAAGGTTAAGGACCACGTCTCAGAACCATTCCAGAATTCACCAAGGGATTAGCGGCATGGTTTTAAATTATCATACCTCTACATTGACACTTTCATAAAAAAAGTATATCTTTATATTCAAACACAGGGGTTAAAGTATCATAAAATATTGACATTTTTAATAGTCGAACTAACGACCATTACACATGACATGACTAGTTTACCTTTACCCTACTAATCCTATCCTAATAATATTACAAACGCGAAATTTTGTATGGATGTTTGTTTCTCTTTAATGGCGCAACTACTGAACCGATTTAGCTGAAATTTGGAATGGAAATAGATTTTTTTCTGGATTACACTTTTCCGAATCCATGGCTGCCGAGGCATTTGTGAAAAACTAAATTTCACGCGAACGAAGTAAGTAGTTATTTAATAATTAATTTTTAAGACCTTTTTTTACCTATAGCCTATTGTTGCAACATGTTATTATATAATCGTAGCTGGTAATGATCAACTGAAAATGCGTAGGTACTTACCTACCTACTAATTTATTAAAATTACTTTATAATGTTTGACATTGCTATAACTTAACTTGTACTATTTAATTGATCTTTGACATACTTTTTACTTGATATTTTTCATTTCATATTTTTGAAATCAATTTTTAGATTTTGAATCCTTGAAATAGTAGGTAAAATATAATTCCAAAATTGTATGGAGCCCAGGATCAGTTATTGTAGGTACCCTGGCGGAAATAAAAGAAAATATTTTTTGAAACTATTTTCGATTAAACAAATCTACGAATTTACTGTAATTCTTTCGAAATAATATTCATTCTCTCCCAAAAAATGCAACAATAATAAGGGTGATAATTGGCGGATTGATGACGTTTTATATGAAGTTTTGACGTTTGCTATCAATTGTCATGTCATAGTTGCTTTAAGGGCGCCATTTTATTTATTTCTTTTTATTTAGTTATATTTATTCACTTAATTAGATTTTAATAAAATCCTTGTATTTCTTTTTAATTTTAATGATACGGGGTACAAGAGTGGATCTGATATGGACCACCAATCCTTTACACGCTGATTTAATCAGTAGAGTATGTTGGAACATTTTCTACATGGTAACTATTGTAACCTACAATTCTGTATTATTATAAAAACACTAGCGGACCCGTTCAAGCTTCGCTTTGACTTATTAATTAATTATTTGCACTTCTTCCCTATCCCTACCTTGCACTACCCTACTCCTACCCCTACCCCTACCCTACCCCTACCCTACCCTACCACTACCCTACCCTAGGATTTAGGGGTTTGAAAAAAAAAAGTTGGCCGATTCTCAGACCTACTGAATATTCACAAAAAATTTCATCAAAATCGGTCAAGCCGTTCAAGATCGTTGGAGGAGTACGGCAACGAAAACTGTGACACTAGAATTTTATATATTAGATTTATGCTATTTTGACACAAAAAAAATTAATGAATAAAAAAAAATATTTAAAATACCTACATGTTGTTACAAACACTACTTATTTGCATAAATTTCATGATAATATTTAAGAAGTCCTACTGTAAATAGTAAGAAACAATATTTTAATGTGTTTACCGATTATATTATGATAGCTGAGTGTAGGAGAACCATCATAGAGTTTAACTTTGAACAGTCCTAAAAACATTTTATATTAACCTTTCTTACCTATAAAAGGAAATAAAAAGGGTGTGATCCATAAATAAATTATATTCGTAAATGTAAAAGTTTATTCTTACGTTTTTACAGTTGAAACAATAAAATAAAGTAAAAAATTATTTCATCCCATGGAAAGCTACATTATCAGCAAGTAACATAGACTATATTTTATCTCCGTATTTCCACGGGGACGGTATCTATGAAATCGCGTGGCTAATATTTTTACTAACAGTGTGCCTAGTGGGAGTTTTCAATATTTTCATACTGTTACTATCGCGTTAACGTAAACGCTAATTCATATGGAATTGAAACAGTTGAGCTGTTAAAAAAACTGCTGCTTTTTACCTTTTTAACCGACTTCAAAAAGGAGGAGGTTCTCAATTCGGTCGGTATTTTTTTTTTTTTTTTTTTTTTTATGTATGTACACCGATTACTCAAAGACGCCTGGACCGATTTCAAAAATTCTTTTTTTGTTTGAAACGGTATAGTCCCCATTTGGTCCCATTGCCATCATGTCAAGATCTGATGATGGAATCCTGGAGAAATTGAGGGGAACTTTCGAAAATTATATGAGTGTCTAGTGTGTTCGTATACTTTTCCATTTAGTACTTTTAAGCACTACAATTTCATGAAGGTTTAAAATCGATCTGATGATGGAGCCATAAAACAGACGAGGGAACTCCTCGGCGATTTACACCAGTTACCTTGTGTTTGGGCTTGATTATTTTGTATTAATGAGAACTTTCCACATAGATAGGTTGTGACTGTCATTTAGGGGTTTGGTGATGAAGACCAAGGACAATTATGGGAACTTCTTAACAGTTTACAGTAACTACCTTGTGTTTGGCCTTGATTAATTCGTATTGCTGAGAACTTTCTACCTAGATGAGTTGTGTCTGTTATTAGGGGTCTGATGATGAAGACCAAGGTCAATTAAGGGAACCCCTTAACGGTTTACGGTAGCTACCTTGTGTTTGGGCTTGATTAATTTGTATTGCTGAGAATTTTGTACCAAGATGGATTGTGACTGTCATTAGGGGTCTGATGTATTCGTTTGAGATGAAATTTTACACTAAAAATGGAAAAATAATAAAAATTTTAATAAAAAAATACAACCGACTTCAAAACCTAAAAACGTACCCACTAAACTAAAAAGCGAAAAATAACATCATAATATGTTCTACCTGCTGATCAGTATGAAGGCGGTGCTTAGCCGGTGTTGTCTTAATTTAAGCCATTCTGACAGGACCACATTACATGGCTCACACATGGCTTGAATTAATACATCACCGGCTTAGCACCGCCTTCATACTGATCAGCAGGTAGAACATATTATGATGTTATTTTTCGCTTTTTAGTTTAGTGGGTACGTTTTTAGGTTTTGAAGTCGGTTGTATTTTTTTATTAAAATTTTTATTATGACCTTTACTTTGTAGCGTAGAAGAGATCATCCGCAATGTTATGGTTCCATTTTGCTATTTTGTCATCACTAAGAATTAAGTAATAAAATTATAGTGATTTTTTAGATAGCATGGGTAAACACTTTAGTTTCAAGTTTTTCTTGATTTTTGCAATTGTATGTAATTCACTTATACTTTAAGTAAAAGTCTATAAACAAATAATATATAGTGGCCACCCTACCGTGAATCTACCAGTACGATCCTACTGATAGTACAGGCACAGTAGATATATTACAAGCAGTATAATAACTCGGCCATATTTTTGAAATAAATACCTACAGCCGCGCGCTCCGTAAACATGTGATAGGGCTGCCTGCCTCCAGCATTTTAATTACATTTGCCAACTTTGTGTTTCCATTTAGTTATGTGATTGTAAATATACTTTTTTTTTAAATAAACATAAAATACTTTGTAAATTGTAGTAAAATAGGAAGTGATCAATAAAATGCGTGTTGTTTTTTGATTGGTACATTTAAATAAGGCTGATACTAATCAATGATCTTGAAGGACCTTCATATATTTATTTTGGTGATGCCATCTATCTATTACCACCACACTAGGTGACGAAATAATAAAAAATCGGTCAAGTGCGTGTCGGGCCACGCGCAGTGTAGGGTTCCGTAGATTATGTTAGCACTTTAACCCCTTATGTAATGTACAAAAATACCGATAACGATACCCCCACACTATAGAATAGACGATAAAAAATTTACCCTGACTTGGCATGTAGGGAAGGAACTACAAAAAACAAATTGAGATTGACCGGGTTCGCTAGTAAATTAATAAAAAAATCTGGATAGGTATATTGATATCAGCTGGCTCTTTACTTTTTTTATTCAAATACATTAAAGTATGAGCAACACAATAATGTTGTTAAATTCAAACAACTTCTTTACGTAACTTCTTTATTACCTTAAAATACAGGTATACAAAACATACATGTCATAAGATTTAAATCTATGTATTACATAATAATCAAAGAAAACAACCTAAATGAAGAAGTTAATAAATAATTATTTAATAATATTATATTAACGTTTACGTCATTTACCTATTTACACAATTTTATCATTTAAGCATTTATTTATATATATATTTATTAAATTATGCCTTTAGAATACAAAATATTAATCAAACTTTATAAAAATAATAACTTTTTTCCTAGTCGTCATAATTAAAAAATCCAATACACTGCGTTCGTCACCGCGGCACAGTCGCAACGGTCTTCACCCCACGATCACCCCACGTACGAGCTGCGTAGGTATAGCTCGCGTTTCGACCTTTAGTATGAAGTCCAACTACTGCTTGTAATATATCTACTGTGGTACAGGGGATACAAACACATCCCCAGCTAGTATTTATTCTACAACAACCGTCTTTTAAACTCATTCCGGTTACGATATCTGGACAGGTGAGTAACTTTGCTCTCATCATCATTATTATCAACCCATATTCGGCTCACTGCTGAGCTCGAGTCTCCTCTCAGAATGAGAGGGGTTACGCCAATAGTTCACACCACGCGGGCCTAACGCCCCACTTTATTTTTAAAAATGCTGTTTTATTACGGTTCCAAATTGACACTAGGTATTGGAGATACCCCAGAAAAATACAGATTAATACAGGATTAGTATTCATCATCATCCATCATCATCATCATCATATCAGCCGATGGACGTCCACTGCAGGTCATAGGCCTTTTGTAGGGACTTCCACACAGCGAATCTCTGCGACTCGCTTGATGTCGTCAGTCCACCTCGTTGGGGGTCGACCAACACTGCTCTTTCTAGTGCGGTGTCACCATTCCAATACCTTGGAACCCCAACGTTCATTGCCACTTCAGCTTCGCGACACGTTGAGCTATGTCGATGACTTTGGTTCTTCTGCGGATCTCCTCATTTCTGAATTTGATTTGATTTGCGATTAGATAAAAACAAGGGGCCAAGGTGAGGATGAAATACATAACAGCAGAACTCCTGAAAGTGAGTAAAAAATCATTACTCCTGCAGTGATCGTTTAGTTCCATTATTCACTAGGGCACAACGCCTGTGTTCTGTGTTCTTCAATAATAAACACACATGAAGATCAAAAAATTATCGTATTGAACAATCTCGCATTGAGTCATGTCTACAAGTTGTGAATGATCCAGCTATGTCTAGCCTTAAAACAAGGTCCAAAAAGGCTCTAACTGTATTAACTACAACGTCGCTTAGCCTTTTTTTTATCATGGTATGTGCGTGTTTGTTTGCACAAGGTTCTTCAAACATTATTGTTTCTTTACAAGTTAGCCCTTGACTACAATCTCACCTGATGGTGAGTGATGATGCAATCTAAGATGGAAGCGGGCTAAGGCATAGGATAAAAAATCCACACACCTTTCGGTTTCGTGTGTTACGACATCGTACCGGAACGCTTGCTCGCGTGGTGGTACGTCTTTTGCCGGTAGGGTGGTAACTAGCCACGGCTGAAGCCTCCCACCAGCCAGACCTGGACCAATTAAAAAAAACTTCAATCAGTCCAGCCGGGGATCGGACCCAGGACCTCCGTCTTGTAAATCCACTGCGCATACCACTGCACTACGGATTCCGTCAAACATGGTTGCAAATTATAGAAATATTTCTATTCTTTCTATTCCAGACTCAACCATGAAACTACTGACGTGCTTTACAACTTTCGCGCTGGTTGGTCTGCTGGCCGCTGCGCCCACAACTGATAATGATGTTAAACTTAACCAAAAAAGAATTAAAGATGATAAACTTATCATAACCAAGGAGTTTTACGTCCAGGATATCATCAAATACAAGGCTGACCACGACATTGTACAATTAATAGTACCACTTAACTTGCCGAACTATGACATAAACGATTCAAGTTACTCCAAATCGAATCCAATGGACATTGTTTATTCTTCGTCGAAGCTGACGTGCTACCAGATGGAAGCTATATAGACAAGGGATTGTATGAACTCAAGGAGGGAAAGGCTAAAAAACTCCTTGACAACGGAAGAGATGCCGCTGCATCCAAGAATAGCAAAAACGTTTTCTTTGCAGCTAAAGACGGTCTCTATGTGTACAACGCAGCCTCTAATTCTGCTGAAAAATATGAAACAATAACAGACAGCATTGTAGGAATTTCTAAGGAGAATGAAGGCGAAGCTATTTACATCTTGACTGAAGATCGTGAAGTGTACAAAGTTAGTGACAACGGTGACAAAAAGGAGCTTTTAAAAGACGTTGTAAAAGCTAAGCAAATTGTTCTGGATTACGAAGACAATCTTTACTTCTATTTCGATGATAAAGCACCCTACGTACGCTCGGAGGATGGTGTCAAGAAAATAGAAGGTCTCCCAGAAGTTTCTGGAAAGGTCACGTTAGTGAAACCACCATTCACTTTTGCTAATGGTGTACCTTTTTAACCGACTTCAAAAAGGAGGAGGTTCTCAATTCGGCCGGTATTTTTTTTTTTTTTTTTTTTTATGTATGTACACCGATTACTCAAAGACGCCTGGACCGATTTCAAAAATTCTTTTTTTGTTTGAAACGGTATAGTCCCCATTTGGTCCCATTGCTATCATGTCACGATCTGATGATGGAATCCTGGAGAAATTGAGGGGAACTTTCGAAAATTATATGGGTGTCTAGTGTGTTTGTATACTTTTCCATTTAGTACTTTTAAGCACTACAATTTCATGAAGATTTAAAATCGATCTGATGATGGAGCCATAAAACAGACGAGGGAACTCCTCGGCGATTTACAGCAGTTACCTTGTGTTTGGGCTTGATTAATTTGTATTAATGAGAACTTTCCACATAGATAGGTTGTGACTGTCATTTAGGGGTTTGGTGATGAAGACCAAGGACAATTAAGGGAACTCCTTAACAGTTTACAGTAACTACCTTGTGTTTGGCCTTGATTTATTCGTATTGCTGAGAACTTTCGACCTAGATGAGTTGTGTCTGTTATTAGGGGTCTGATGATGAAGACCAAGGTCAATTAAGGGAACCCCTTAACGGTTTACGGTAGCTACCTTGTGCTTGGGCTTGATTAATTCGTATTGCTGAGAATTTTGTACCAAGATGGGTTGTGACTGTCAGTAGGGGTCTGATGTATTCGTTTGAGATGAAATTTTACACTAAAAATGGAAAAATAATAAAAATTTTAATAAAAAAAATACAACCGACTTCAAAACCTAAAAACGTACGCACTAAACTAAAAAGTGAAAAATAACATCATAATATGTTCTACCTGCTGATCAGTTTGAAGGCGGTGCTTAGCCGGTGCTGTCTTAATTTAGGCCATTTCTGACAGGACCACATGGAAAAACACTGTCTGCAAAATCTAAATCTATAAGATATTCTCACATGGCTTGAATTAATACATCACCGGCTTAGCACCGCCTTCATACTGATCAGCAGGTAGAACATATTATGATGTTATTTTTCACTTTTTAGTTTAGTGCGTACGTTTTTAGGTTTTGAAGTCGGTTGTATTTTTTTGTAACTGGAAATCAATCGTATGTTCTTTACCCTAACGGGACGAGTGAACAATACTTTGTAGAGTTCCAACATGATGCGTTGCCAACAGCTTATGCCCCGGAAGCCGGACTGATTCAATATTATGTACACGACAAGAAAATCTACGAATACGATATCTCAGACTTGTTTTTTGGCATGGTTTTCAAAATGTATCTATTGCACCTGTTATAAAATTAAAAATAAATGAAACAAAAATTTAATAAATAATGTCATTCGTCTTTTGTTAGGTACTAATATTCAAAAATCATTAAGGCAGGCATGTATGTCGTTGAGGGCTTTTACTATCTCGGACTCCTTTTAATCGAGAAGCCGTCGTGTAAATCGAATATACGCTGGGGTCCAAAATCCGGTATCCATACTAATATTATAAAGCTGAAGAGTTTGTTTGTTTAAACGCGCTAATCTCAAAAAGTACTAGTACGATTTGAAAAATTCTTTCAGTGTTAGATAACCCATTTATCGAGGAAGGCTTTAGACTATATATCATGCCTGTATTCCTACGGGAAAGGCGGCGCGGCTTCAGCTAGTAAGGAATAAGTGTGTACGCTCTTCTGTTATTTATTTGGGATAAGAAATAAATGATATATAATATCCACACACTGCAAATAGGTTGCTTGGTTAAATTGCGGACAAAACAGATTATTCATACAAAATCTAAGAAACCATGAGCTACATCAAAGAAATCAAGAGCTGAGTCAAACAGCTGGCTGGGTTGCGGTAGTTTACGAAACGTGTAGCGAAGAACTGCCACAGAACTGCCACAGAAAACATATGTCCCTGTAGCGACGAATCGGAACGCCGTGAGGTTTTAGTCTGTGTCTCTTTCCCCACGTTAAAAAAAGTACAAGTTAAAACTAGAAAGCTGAAATTTGGCATGGGTATAATACAAATTAAACAAATCACAATTAATATTTTGGGGGTTCCTTCCCTACATTTTTTTCTCATCTATTTTTGTGCCTTATAAGTGACTTTAAAAAAACACTTGACAAGTGTGTGGCGTAGCCCGACACACACTTGTCAAGTTTTTTTTTTATATTGAGGTTTACGCCTGGTGAACAGTAAGGCAACGCCTGGTTGACGTCCAGTCGAAACGCGACACGGTGATGATCCTTTTTCCGAATTGATATGTTGTATATATGTTTATATCTTGGCAGTTCAGTTTAAAGTAAAACGAGAAGAGAAAGAAAGGAAAAAGAAATACAAGAAATAATATCGTAACTATGTTCTTTCTATAGTGATCTGTTTGAATTCGATACAAGCCAGTTTTTAACCGACTTCCAAAAAGGAGGAGGTTCTACGTTCGGCTGTATGTATGTTTTTTTTATATGCTATACTCATGCAGTTAATTTTGTTTTTGGCACCGCTTTCAAACCGATTAATAGAAAGAACATAGGTACCTACGATGTTATTTTTCGCTAAGTTTATTGTTAAAAAAATTTTAATAAAAAAAATTCAACCGACTTCCAACTCAAAAATTAACCTAAACTAAAAAGCAAAAAATAACATCTTACCTATGTGCTACCTTCTGATCAGTTTGAAGGCGGTGCCAAGCCAGTGATGTTTTAATTCAAGCCGTTTAAATTACACAATTTCTGTGGTTCTTTCAGATACGGCTTTAATTAAAACATGACACTGGATTGGCACCGCCTTCAAACTGATCAGAAGGTAGCACATAGGTAAGATGTTATTTTTTGCTTTTTAGTTTAGGTTAATTTTTGAGTTGGAAGTCGGTTGAATTTTTTTTATTAAAATTTTTATTTTTTAATTTTTAGTGTTAGCACACCTACTGAGTGTGAACAAAAAATAATGAGCAATTAGTTGAAACGTTATTTTCTTATGATAAGTATCTAAGTCCTACAATCCCAATTTTAAAAATACTACCTTAACTCATATACAAAATTTCACTCCCCCTTTATCCACACGTAATAATATTCAGAAAAATGTGAAAGGTGACTGTCCTCCGTCTTCATCACCAGACCCTCTATGCAGTCACAATCCATATGGGTGGAAAGTTCTCATCAATACAAAATTATCAAGTCAAAACACAAGGTAGCTACTGTGAACCGTCGAGAAGTTCCCTTAACTATCCTTTGTCTTCATCACCAGACCGCTAATACAGTCACAACCCATCTAGGTGGAAAGTTCTCATCAATACAAATTTATCAAGTCCAAACACAAGGTAGCTACTGTGAACCGTCGAGGAGTTCTCTTCACTGTCCTTCGTCTTCATCATCAGACCCTTAATACAGTCACAACCCATTTAGGTGGAAAGTTCTCATCAATACAAATAAATTAAGCCCAAACAAGAGGTACCTGCTGTAAATCGTTGACGAGTTCCATCGTCTGTGTATCGGCTCCATCATCAGACCAACTCCAGACCTTCATAAAATTGTAGTGGTTTAAAATACCTTATGGAAACACTAACAAACGCACTAGCCGTCTCTACGATTTTCGAAAGTTCCCCTCGATTTCTCCAGGATGCCATCATCAGATCCTGACATTAAAAAAATGGGACCACCCTGGAATCAAACCCTTCAAAACAAAAAAAGAATTTTCAAAATCGGTCCACAAATGACGGAATTATCGCTGGACATACATAAAAAAAAAAAAAAAAAAAACATACATACAGCCGAACGTAGAACCTCCTCCTTTTTGGAAGTCGGTTAAAAAGATATCATTTCGTTCAATGTTCAAGGAACAATCCTAGTTAGTTTGATTCCACAATGTTGTGCCTTGTAAGTATAAAACTCCTATAAAACTCAACTGCCATGTTACACTTTTAGCTATTTGTATAGGGATCTCTAAAAAACGTGGGAACGTGTCTACTGGCCTTTACCTCACGTCGAATGCCCTTTGTCCGAATTGTGTAGAATGCAGTTCCGTTTTTGAATGAACTTTTTTTTTTAATTTTTTTTTTACTATGTCCGTGTACACAGGTGTATTTGTGAATTCGTTATACTTAATTTGTTTGTAGATCTGTTGTCGCTAAATAGAAGCGATTTTGGAATGCTGTAACAGGCTACTTGCCTCTTTTGTAAACAGTGTTTAAACTGAATTATGGAAGTATTATAAGTTATATTTTATTTTGTCCCGTCAATAATAATCAGTTAAAAAATTAATATAAATGAAAAAATATCTACGTAAAATTTTTGCCGCCGTAACACAGCACATTAGCAAGTGACGTCATTCGAGATAACTGCGTGATTGGCGTTTGCAGTGATGTGATTATAACACGTCACCGCAAACGCCAATCACAAACCGATGCTTTGCAGCGAATTGCATTACAGTTTATGATTGGCGTTTGCGGTGACGTGGTAAAAATACAATTTTGTTTTATAAAAATATTACAATTACGAGATTATTTTCACAAATAAAAATGTGATTAGAGTTTCTAGGCATCTAAACTGCCTCTATGCAAAAAAACTTCTTTTCGTTTTGTACAGCAGGCGAGTAGCCTATTCATGTTCGAAATTTGAATGTAGCGATTTTAGGACGTTGGATAAATTGAATATGGAATTTTCGAATATCTTGCCGCGTAGTTCAGTGGGTAATGACCCTGCTTTACGATCCTGTATTGCATTCGATACAATTTCTATGTAGGTAGGTACATATAGTGCTTAGCTTAGTTGCAATCTTGTGCACGCCACTTTAGAAAACTCCCAATCAATTCGAATCAGGAATATTGTGAAAAATATTCGTGGTGGTGCTGATACTTAGGTGTTCGTAATTTTTTTTTCATTTTTTATTCTTTAGCCCTTGATTACAATCTAAGATGGAAGCGGCTAACTTGCTAGGAGGAGAATGAAAGTCCACACCCCTTTAGGTTTCTACACGACATCGTACCGGAACGCTAAATCGCTTGGCGGTACTTCTTTGTCGGTAAGGTACTAGCCACGGCCGAAGACTCTCACCAGCCAGATCTGGACCAATTAAAGCTCAATCGGCCCAGCCGGATATCGAACCCAGGACCTCCGTCTCGTAAATAAACCGCGCATAACTCAGAATAAGAAGGCTAATAGTCCACCACGCTGGCCCCATGCGGATTGGCAGACTTCACACACGTAGAGAATTAAGAAAATTCTTAAGTACGCGGGTTTCCTCACGAAGTGTTACCTTCACCGTTTGAGACACGTGATAATTAATTTCTTAAAATGTGCATAACTGAAAAGTTGGAAGTGCGTGTCCCGGACCGGATTAGAACCTACGCCCTCCAGAATCGGAGCCAGTGGTCGACTGGGCTGTCACAGCTAACATAATAATTATACAAAATAGAAACACCTACACAATAAATATTACTAGTGAATGCTGTAACAATGAATAGGCACCTATTTAAAAAAAACTAGCCGACGCGTCGTCCCGCGGTTTCACCTGCGGGTAGACGAGTTCCCGTTCCCGTGAGAATACGGGGTAAAGTATGACACTCACAAATAACGTGACTCTCTAGTGGTAAAAGAATTTTCAAAAAAATTTTGCTGTGTTAATATCCTCACCTAAGATATCGACTCAACAATTTAAGTAATTAGCTAATTGCAATTTATAAAATAAATTGCACATTTAAATAAACAACAGAGATTTGTCAGGTTTTCGTGGAAATTAGCGTAAGTAGGTAATTAATTAGTTAGATATTTAAGGAGGTATTAACTATTATGAATACTTACTTACCTTTATGAGGTACCTACTTAATTCGAAAATCGAATGCGTATTTTCGTAACTAAAAATAAACAAATACAATACCTACTCAGTACTTGTGTATATAAATAATCATAGCTGATAATATTCAATATTAAGTACCAAGAAAGGGACTACAAAATACTCTAAATTTAATAGAGATTTAAATATACTCATTACTTTCTATCTCCTTAAATCAAAACGTAACGTAACGGATCTTAACACAATCCTGAAATATTTCAAGGAATATTTCGTCTTCTATATTTAGCAATTATCCTGCAACAAAGACGTACAACAGATAACAGACACAAATACGATCGATTGAAATATTATTTCTGCGAAATTGTGAAGAAATTCTGTGAAACAGCTAAAAATAAATCGAATATCATTATTAGGTGTAGGTAGGTACTCGTATGTAGGTGTAATGTTTTCTTCAGATCACATTCCTATAATTTTACTTGTACCTAGGTATCAAAATGGCTTCTAGAGTTCTAAATTTAAACGCGCACCTAAGGCGTTGGCGGCGGAATAACCATAAACAACTTTATTTTTTTTACCCACCTCGGTCGAGGCTGCTCCGCTATTGTGCCGGTATCCTGCCTCTTTCAGTCAGACCTTTTTACGGAAGAAATTTATTATGTATACTTTCGGCCATGACCAGTAGCCGTTTTTAATTGTGAATTATGGGGGTTATCTTTTTATTTGTGTTTTTTTCATTTCGGCGTTTCCTGGCCGATCGGAAGGTTTCGTGTACTTTTGTGATTTTATAGATCTTTGATTTTTTTTTTTAATAATTGGATTAGATACGGTATTTTAGGGTGATGGGGAATTTAATGTTGGCAACAATGAAACGGATGTGCTTCCTAAACTAAATCATAGCCGGACAGGATATATAAAACGAGATTAAAAGTGTTGACTTTTTAAAGCAATGTTCCTGTTTTGTGATCAATGGCTATAATTTTTATCGAAAGTTTTTGATATTTTACTCTAGTCACCTATTTCTTATTGCTTTGTAAGGCTTTTAATTAGGTATTTTTATTAAAGATTGTTTTCGTTAAGGTACAAAAGCGTTTATTTTCGTAGCGTAATCCCCTCGACCTAATAAGTATATACTTGATACTCAGACTAATTAGATAAAGACCTGCCTCGCAAGACATTATTTTTCAGTCAAAGTATATGATCAACGATCTTATGCGATTATAAACACTGTCTTTATAGAATCGATGTTTAATAGTTTACAATCGTGTCCGTCGGTCAAAAACCTCCATAAAGATACCTTCTTGTGTAGTTAAATGGTGTAAAAAACGAACAAAAACTGCTAGTTTAGTAGACTATGAGTGAGTGAGTGAGACTTGATATAATATTAATCTTCCGTAGGTAGGAACCTTATTTCACTCCTTCAAGTTTTGTAACAAAATGAAACCTACCTATATGAGCTTTTTCCAAATTGAGAGATTATTATCCTTAAACAAACAAATCAAATATTCTTTCTAATGTAGGGGGAATATATATCTTTACACTGTAGGGGGAATAGAAGAAACTGGACGGTAGAGAATATTGAAACGGAGTGAATTTATTTATTAACAGTAAAACCTTGTATGTAGGTTCTATTATGTATTATGTGTTATAACGTTATGTAATCTTTAATTTTCCATCTGTGTAGCTTTTCACGTTGATTTTTAATACTAAACGGATTTTCATGTGATTTTCACGATACTTAGATTAAGCTTCGCTAAGAGTAATATGTAAACCTATCTACAGGCAGCAGTGCCTACCTAACTGAACTATGAAAAACTGTAGACAAAATTCGAACTCTTTTTTCATTAATCAACTTTAACCCTCTTAGCTTAAAATTATTATATAGCCATAGAAGCAACGATACTTTAAAATCTTTGCATAGAAGACTATGACAATTTTTTGGTCTCGCAGGATTACGCCCGGTAGGTATGGCACATTACACGGCTATAAATTAAAAAATGGGTACCTTTCTTCACAAAATTCTTGGCAAGACGTCCCAATTAAACACTATTTTGTTAACATCTGGCGCAGATTAGCGAAAAAAGGTTCGCGAAAAGGTAAAAAAGTTACCAATAATATACCTACCTACCTACCTACTCCCCAGCAAAATTATAATCGGCAACGGAGCGTGCTTCTTAATCCATCTGATATTTTTTTGCGTTCAGAAATTTTTATTATTATTTTTTTAAAACCGTCGTCCGCGGCTTTATGTCGTCGGTCCTTTGCCATCTTTTTAGCGTGAAGCAAAAAAAAAAACAATGTTTGATAAATTGCGAGTTATATTGTGATACAAATGTTATCCTGTATGCTCCTAGGCGTAGATCTTTGAACGGGTGTCGAAGGAAACGCAGGAAGAACAAATTCAAATTTGAATTCCATTCATATTCGCTTGTTTCAAGACGTAAGCTTAGTCTTTTAATTGTACTATTTTTTATTGAATTTAGTTTTCCACAAATCACTCGGGAACCATGCATTTTTGCGGGATAAAAAGTAGCCTATGTGTTAATCCAGGCTATAATATATCTCAATATTAAATTTCAGCTAATTCGGTTCCGTAGTCGAGGCGTGAAATAGCAAAGACCTTATACTTATAACTATAAGGTCTTTGTGAAAGTGTAACAAACATTCATATCATCAATGTCATCAGTTTCGCAAATCTCGGGAAACCATGGATTTTTTCGGGATAAAAAGTAGCCTATGTTAATCCAGAGTAAAATCTATTTCCATTCCAAATTTCAGCCAAATCGCTTCAGTAGTAACGGCGTTAAAGAGTAACAAACATCCAAACAAAAATACATCCAAACATCCATACCTACAAACTTTCGCCAGGGAGTTTGGGAGCCAGGGATCTACTCTTTTATTGTATTAGAAATTTGTTACTGTGTGATTAATAAATAATTTTTATTTATTTATTCTTTTAACATTTCAAGTCGGTAATAGAGTCAGAACAAAAATACAGACTTAAGTTGACTTTTCAAAAAACTAAAGTTGTCTGACAAGGAAATAAATGGACTTGAAGTTCAAAAACACAGATTAATGTCCTAATATTTTCCCAAGCCTAAGGTCGCCTGGTCGAGATCGCTAAGCCAAGAGACTAAGCGATAAGGCCGCCTTTCGTATTCTACTTCTTGTTAAGTTCGACATTTTAATTCGACATTTTAATTGTGATGTACAAATAAATAGTAATAAATAATAAACCTCCACTAAACCTTAAATCTATATCGAAAGCTTACCAACGGCTGAAAATGATTTATATTTATAGATAATTAAAATAATAATTATCTATGTAATCTAATATACCATTTCAAATCCATTATTAATCTAGCATTAATTATGCCGATTTGATTAAGTAATAGATAGAATTAGATAGAATCGAACGTGTTCCTACAGATTTAATAAAACCGCCACAATTAGGTATTTGGAATTTGAAAATTAATTTCAATAATTAATATGGTAGTATTATAAGGTACCTATAGATAGAAACCAGTGGATGCCTGCAGCTTCGATCGCTTGCAATTTGTGTTTTTAACCCGCCACGCAAAAAGAGGTGTGTTATAAGTTTGACGTGTCTGTCTGTCAGTCTGTCTGTACCAAAATATATCGCGAATGGATAAAGCGATTTAAATTTAGTTTTTTTTATTAAAGGTGACTCATGTGCGAGTGTTCTTAGACATGTTTGATGAAAATCGGTTGAGCCGTTCAAAAGTTGTGGGTGAACGTGGGGAAATAACTAAATGTCTGCAAATATACTCGAGTGAGTTCGCAAATGAAAGCGCCCTGAAAGAAAATATTAATAATTTGATCGAGAGTGTAATAAATAACTTCAAGACAATCGGGGGACAATATTTTTTCCTACTCTGTTTCTAGTCTTATTAAACGCAAGCTATTAGTAAAGTTTTATTAATGTTAATGAGTAGGTATATAAATGATAAAAAGCTTGGTTTTAAACTGTATTATACGACTGTGTGCTTAGTTTTAAATAAGTTTGTAAAATGGTGGTAAACAAAAAAAATAAACCTTGGCCGAGTTTGTTGTGGGCTCTTCTCGGACCAAGGCGCGCTTGGAACCCTCGTAACTTTAATTTTAAGTTTTCATCTATTATTACCACCATTAAATTAAATTTTGACGTATACCTGACATTTCAAAAGTCCTTGTAAACTGAGCCTAATTGAAATAAATGAATTTTGAATTTGAATTTGAAAAAAAAACTTACGTACAAGGAATGCTAATCTACCTGTGAAATACCTACCCAAGAATACAATAGTTCAATTTACAAGCCACTTACTTGACCTATCTATAAGTTATCATTAACATTACCAACTATATTTTATTAAATGACTAACGGACGATTGCGACTTCGTCCGTTCTTGGATCTCTTTAATCCAGCCCTATCGCAAAATCGGATAAATAAACTACCTCCCTGCCAAATTTCAGCTTTGTACATCAAGCGGTTTTTTCTACTTTTCGCATTTATTTAATAAAGATTGTGCATAAATCTTGAAAAAAGTTACAAAATATACTGTGATTTATGAAATTCTAAAATTTAAACTCAAAACGGGGTTTGAGTTATCTATATATATTCTATTCTATTCCATTCCGTATCGCGACATTCCATATAAACTTTCAACCCCTATTTCACCGTTTTCTATTTTTATTTTATGGATAAAAGTAGCCAATGTTCTGCTCCAAGGTCCCATTTATCACAATACCAAAATTCATTTTGATCGGTTCAGCCGTTTACTGAAAAGGTAACAGACATACAGACAGATTTACTTTCGCATTTATAATATTACCTATTAGTATAGATTAATGAAATATCATTTTGTATGTAGTTTATTAAATTGTGAACGTAAAAGTAAACAATTTGTAAAACACTTAATAGTTATGACCTAGTCTATTGTTTTTTGAATATTTCGTCTTGAGAAATACCTGCCTATTAATTTTGATGCACTTGACTCAGTTGACCCGCGATTTGTTACGGAATTAAAGATTTCCAAAAATAAAATTTTATAAATTCGACCTCGACGACAGCAATTTAGTCAGGCTTTTTTGCTGCGTCATATTAATTTAAAAATTTACGAGTAGGTATGTGATGACGAATCGTGTAAAATTTATTTATTTATAAAAAATATCAGAGGCGTGAGAATTTTCTTAATTCTCTATTAAGAAAATTCTCAGGTATGCAGATTTTCTCACGATGTTTTTCCTTCACCGTTAGAGAGACACGTAATATTTAATTTCTTAAAATGCACATAGCTGAAAAGTTGGAGGTGCATGCCCCGGACCAGATTCGAACCTACGCCCTTCCGAAGACAGAGGTGGGCCTCCGCCATCCACTAGGCTAAAAGCTACTTAATTAGTTAGAAATAATAATTTTATTTCCCTAATGAATAGCATATCAATATTCTAGAGATGTCAACACAATGGGTGGGTATAATCTTCACCCTAAATCCTATGTGGGCGAAGCCCTGCTCGCGATTTCGTCCAAGATAACGTACCCAATCCATCATCAGTTATGAATATTTAATACCCATAGACTATTGTTTTCTTTTTTTCTCAAAAGGGTACCACAGACAAAACATTCGATTATAGAGGAGAGCATAGACAATTGAATGCCGGGCACGGACACGCGGCGGCACGCGGCGGGAAGTGGCGCGCAAATTGAGTGCTCCAATTACGGTGTCCAATTTTGTAGACGTTACAATATAGGGTGCTTGATTTTTTTACAAAGGTTTCTGTTATCTAATGAAAACAAAATTAGATGGCTTCATGGGAGTAAGCTGTAATTCGGAAAAGCTCCCATGGTCAGCTACTATTTCCAGTAGTGAGCTCTTGATTCTCATTTAAAAAGCTCCTATTATTGACCAAAAAAATCAGAAAATACAACTGTCACGCTTTTCGCTTAAAATCGAGAGTCGCACAGAATTTCCTGTGGCCTAGAGGTAAGCGGCAGACTAAAAGCAACTTGGAAGTAGGTACTCCATGCTAGAGGAGATGTAGTTACACTTCCTACTTGTATTTGTCTTGGATCACGCTAAAAACTGCAGATCAGATTTGATTTTTTTTTAGTCCTTTGCACTAAGAGGTGTGAAAGGATATAAATTCAAAATATAAAATTCACAATTAATTAAGGCTCAGTTTACAAGCACTTTTGAAACGTCAGTGGACTATTTTTATTCTATCCACCACCGGTTCGGAAGGCAGGTTTTGCTGAGAAGATGTGGAAAGAAACTCAACAGTTGCTCTTTAAAAATAAAATATACAGTATTATAACATACGTTACAATTTTTTATACTTTTACAGTATGAAGGTGGAAGCTGATCCAGTGACCTCCAAAAACCTTTATCATTAAGACACTCATCAATAGTGTAGTAAATAAAATATAAATAAGGATACATACGTATAAATAAAATGGTAATTAAAAAAGAAACAAAAAGAAACACGCTGTATAACAAAATGTAACAGTAGGTACTTCCCCGATCCCTTATTTGCAGTAGGCACGTGACCTAAAATGGCGTCGTTCGAAAATCGAATAAATCAAGAGGATTGGCGGCTAATCGGCGGCCTCAGGCGCGAAAACAAAGGAAATGCGCTCGGATACATTCACTTAATTCTCACTTACTTAACTATATTGAGTGTTAACTGTAAACAGATGGATATGGCGTAGATTGTAATTGATACAGTTAAGTAGGTAGTAGTCCAAGCTAGTAATTAACTATAGTCTTCGTTTGAACAGTAGTTTAATCTATGTGACTTTGGATGACAGAATGATGATGAAGTTATTTCTGAACTTGAACTTTGTTTATATACCTACGTGTGTGTATATAATCAAAGGCTCTGAATGGGGATGATGACTAGGTTTATAAAAAATATTGATTTTTATGATACATTCGGGTAAATAGGGTCAATGTTAACTAATTTATACATAAAAAGCAAAGATTGTTTGGATATTTGCAAAATAAATGATATTATAAAATTTCAAAATCTATTAAAAATCTTTTATTGTAATTAGATGAAAATTCATACAGTTTTAGCTTCCTTACATTAAATGTGACATTTGATAATACATGAACTATAAACATAAACGCACAATTAACAAAGATATTAGCAATTTTGTTTGAACGCTCATACAGATGTAACGATCATTACATTACCTACGACGTCATTCCTAATTTAGATACAATTTAAATTTCTGGTTTAAATTCTGGGTTGAGCTGTGAAATACCTACTGAGTTTTTTCAGTAAAACTCTCAATGTGGGAAATTGGTGGTGTTAAAACAAGCATGCCTCGGAAAGCACATTATATTAAACATAATAATTCGTCATCAACCCATATTCGGCTCACTGCTGAGCTCGAGTCTCCTCTCAGAATGAGAGGGGGTTAGGCCAATAGTCCACCACGCTGGCCCAATGCGGATTGGCAGACTTCGCACACTCCGAGAATGAAGATATTTCTCTGATATGCAGGTTTCCTCACGATGTTTTCCTTCACCGATTGAGACACGTGATAGGTATTTAATTTCTTATTAAAATGCACACAACTGAAAAGTTGGAGGTGCATGCCCCGAACCGGATTCGAACCCACACCCTTCGGAATCGGAGGCAGAGGTCATATCCACTGGGCTATTCCATATCCCTTATATAAAGGAAAAGAAGCCTCCTGTTGGGGGCCGACAAAATAAGCCGGGAAAAATATCACTCTAGTCTAAAAAGAACTCCGGGTTTCTACTGCCTTGAAATGTTTAGATTCCAAATTCAAATGTTTCCAATTTTCTTGATTTTAACCAGATTTAGTTTACAAGCATTTTTGAAAATTGATAAATACCTATCATATCAAATTCGATAAAGGCAAAAAGACAATCAGTGGCGAGCCGCGGAAACAGAAAAATAGATCAAAGAGGAATCGGCGATGCAAATTCACGCGGTACTAATGCAATAAAATTACTTTTCGGACGGTTCCAAAATGGCGGTAAATTGAATCGGGATGCTCTGCCGGGCCCAAAGACCGTCTTCTTTTGAAAAACTCCAAATTCAATTTCTTATTACTTTGCAATCAAACCCTCAGTTCGCAGGAAAGTGCGGACTCCACTTGTTTCAAAAAAAAGTTGAGTTTCAATGTCAATTTTTATAATCTACCTATTACCATAAACAATCTAAATAGGTATAGTTATGGGTATGGGTATACCTGTAGAAAAAAATGTTATACGATTTCCTCTATTACGTTTTAAAAATGTCGTTGAAAAAATATTAAATATTAGGTACATATTACGATAGTGGTACGATTAGAGGTACCTATTATAGTAGTTAGCTTTAATTAGTATACTTAATACATAATTACATAGTAATAGATCTGCAACGAATCTTAAAGAGATGCATGTTCAACTATGAGTAGGTACATGTTCCTACCTTACTAAACTAAAAAGTAAAAATATGCCTATATCTACACAAAGTGTGCTATTTTCGAAAGTTACTTACAAATCCATAGACAATTTCCACGAGACGTCAAATAGGAATTTGGAAGGAAAGAAATAATGTTCGATTTTCAAAAAACAAATGGGCAAATGACGTTCCCGTGTAAGCTAGGGATGCCAATTCTGCTCGTTTGGTAATTTTCAAACGATTTATCGAATTAAATCTAAGATGCTTTGATGTTCTGCCATTGAGCGAATTCGGTATTCGATTACACGGAACTCGACTTTTCAATTTGGCATCCCTTTTTATAAAGAAATCGTTGGTGTAAGCAACGAATGAATTATTATCATCAATTTAAATACTTATTACAAGGATATTGCAAATTCACAGCCATTTTATCATTTGGCGATAGAAAGAATGTAGACAAGTGGATATATATCTCATCGTGATGGGTGATTTGTGGCTTCGACCCACCACACTACTCCAATGCAAGTTTGCGGGCTTAGTGTTATATAATGTTTGACTTTAAAACGATCACTAGATTTTTATTAACAAAAGTGGGATACATGGTTTAACGTGCTCTCCGAGGAACGGGAAATTTTCTAACTTTGAGTTGATTCTTCGAACGTACACGATAGTATGTAGTACCTTTTTAGTGTAGTAAGTATTTGTATTTGTATTTTTCCAGACTTATTTTGGAACACCGTTTATGTTTAGATTGAAATAACATGATATAGATATTTTTGTGTTTATGTAGGTAATGTCCAAAACTAAATAGGTTTGGACGTTTCTTTTACATGAAGATCGTGTTTGTGTTTTATTTGGTGCAATATATTTTCGGACTTTATTAGCTTTATTGAAATAGCCCTATGAGTATGTATAGCAACTATGTAACCGATTTTTTAACTACTTACTATAATTATATTTGTACTAAGCAATTAGAAATGTAATAATGCACCATTACGATATGAATTTAATACCTTTTCCAAAAAATAATAATAATAATGCACAAAATAGTAATAATGCACCATTACGATATGAATTTAATACCTTTTCCAATTACGCCGTATGAAGTATAAACCTGTGCCCCTCAAGTATATCGAAAAAAAAAAGTTAAATCCCTCTCTATGCTCACCAAAGCAGAAGAAACACTTCCTTGCGCCAAATGTCCGATATATTTGTGTTCAAACGCCCCCCTCATTCGATGGTCCTTACATGTTAAAGAATCCATAAATAATAGAGTTGACGCTACGGATTGTGTTACCGTGCGCCCCCACCCCTTGTAAATTGCGATCACTCTTGTCTATGGTGCCTAATGCCCCTATTGTCTGTGGTACGGATTTATTATTCATTTTCCTAATACATCTGACGGTTATGAGTTTTCGATTGCGGTGAAAAGTTATTTGATACGTTACGGTTAGACATTTTAATGGGGTATCATTTAACTGGCCATTTATTTAGAATGCTTTCTCTATCTTAAGGACACTGCAGCTTGCTGGACAGGCAACTAAAACTCAAAAAAATATTGTTTATAAAATTATGCTAACAGGGAATTAGAAATTAGGACAAAGTTGCAATTGACTCTTTGTTTCAATGATTAACTATTCGACCTTAAAGTCAAAGGTTCGATTTTTACATAAAAAAGAAGACCCACGTAAAGTCCTAGGTTCAATCTACAACATACCTACTGCTAACGCAGGTTTAGCTGGCTTAGGCCAAGACGAAAGGAAGATAGGTATGTACCTACAAATAGATATTTAGCCCGCTTAGATTGCACTTACCATCAGGTGAGATTGTAGTTCAGGGCTAACTTGTAAAGAATATTAAAAAAGTTTACCTTTTGATCCTTTCTTAAATTGGTATTTATTCTGGCTGGCTATACAGAGATTTAGAATCTTGTCCTTACTAACCACAAGAATTAAAACCTATCGATAAAAAAAACCTTTTGCGATCTTCACTAACAATCCACAAAAAAAGAAAATACCTACCATAGATTGTAGACCACAAGGCGAAGGCCCTATAACTTTTTAATAATGGGCCCACAATACAACATTTGTTTGAATTACCATCGAGTACGCCTCGAGAGGGCGCCTGCTGGCTGTTATATTAAATAGTCGCCATGATACGTTAACATTGCACTCGCGAGATGTACGGGGGCCATTTTATTGCCACTTGCGGTTTGTAGGGGCTATTTTTTTTAAAATTTAAATTCACCACGGTTCGATATTTAAAATCTCGTCGTCAGTCGTCGTCCTCAGTAGATTTTGTTTTCCTAAATGTTAGTGTGAAAGGTATCTATATCCTATACAAAGGTGATTATTTCTTTGAATTTTTCTTTTATTGATCATCTTACGAGTATTTCGGGTACCTACAACACTTGCCGACTGCTACGAATTCTGCTACGGCGTTACTTCATTAAACACGTCCACGTGCCTGTAGCGTGTGCATGACATAATGGAAATCGCGACACACGATCAGTTTTATCGGATATCCTGCTGTTTAGCGCTGCAGGCACATGGACTTATTGAGGATGGTGAGAGGCTAGTATTACAAACTGGTCACGTCACGTCTCGGTATAATATTTGGCCTATTCACTATTTTGGTCTTTATTATCAAACTAGCTGACGCCGCGCGGTCTTGCCCGCGTGGGATAATATGTACCCTACAGCCTTCCTCGATAAATGGGCTATCTAACACTGAAAGATTTTTTCAAATCGGACCAGTAAAAAAGGATAAAAGCGCGTTCAATCAATCAAACAAACAAACTCTTAACAAACAAACAAACAAATATCAGTTGAGAAATTCAATCACTCTATGATGACCACCAGTAGGAACCGGATGACATTTTTTAGAATTTAGGGACATAAAATCTCAATTTGGAATATGTCAACTACACGTTACGTCAAATAGGCAGATATAGTGAATTAGCCTGCATAAACGGTGGTGTGTGGAAGTCTTTAAAATAAAATGTCCGGCTGTGGATCACAATCATCTGCAAATGATGTTGATTTTTTCAATAAGTAATATTTTAAAGCTGAAGAGTTTATTTATTTGTTTGCTAGAACGCGCTTATCTCAGGAACTACTGGTCCGTTTTGAAAATTTGTTTCAGTGTTAGACAGCCCATTTATCGAGGAAGGCTATAGACTATATATTATCCCCGTATCCTTACGGCAACGGGAACCACGCGGGTGAAACCGCGCGGCGTCAGCTAGTATACTCGTAGATAGGTATGAAATTATTTTTTGCATGTGTGTTATCTTCTTTTGCGTATTTAATACACATTAAATAAAATTTACGTATTTGTATGTGATCAAAATAACACGTGTGTTCTCAACACCTATTTACTCGACACTAAAACACAAACAATTTTTTTTTTAAATTTTTGCCTGTCTGTTTGTCTGTTTGTCTAGGCTAATCTTGGAACGGCTAAAACCGATTTTAATGGGACTTTTACTGAAAGATAGAGGAGGTTATAGAGCAACAAGCAGGCTACGTTTTATTTTGGAAAATTCGATGGTTCCCGCGAGATTTGTAACAAACTGAATCTCACGCGGACGAATTCGAAAGTGTCTGCTATTATTATATACCTATTACAATAACCATTTTGTAACATATTTCTTTGATATAAATTAAAATGATCTTTTTAACATAAAAATCCTCCTCCTTTTATAAGTCGGTTAAAAAAGAATAACTGGTCGATGAAAAATTACAAGGAGAGATCTTAATTCTTATGAGAGACATTTAAATAAGGAACTGTCATTTTTCATCTTCATACGAGTATGAAATTTCGTGTCTATGGGAAATGGCATTTTGATAGATGGAAATATGCGTAGTGCGGTAGGTGGGTACGGATAGGCTAGCTATGTTTGTGGAGGCTGTACACCGCGGTAGGTATAGGGTGATCTCGATGGCGTTGTAATATATATTGTATGCGGGTTATTCTGCGTTCGTTTGCGAATAAATTTCACGAAGGAAAAATACCAGCAGGCTTCCGCGATTTCATTCCATAATTGCTATTCCCTTGGCAGTACGGAGATAAAATATAGCATAAATATATTTCCTGTGTTACTCGCAGATAACGTAGCCTTTAATTGATTAAAGATTTTTTGAAAAATGGTCCATTACTATCTAAACTAGCAGACCTCCGAGATTTAATTCCATAATTGCCATTTCCAAGGGAGTATGTACAGGGATAAAATATAGCATAAATATATTTCCTGTGTTACTCGCAGATAACGTAGCCTTTCATTGATAAAATAGTTTTTGAAAAATGGTCCATTACTATCTAAAAAACAATCTTGAGGTTAGTGGGGTTAATTTATGGCGATTAAAGTTACTCTAATTTTCCAGTAATGTAATATAACATTTAATCTCATAGTCATACTACAGTGCTTTTATCTTAGTGATATTAATTCTTAGTTTAACCCAAATGCATCCACTAACACACAGCTGTAAATTTCACTATATAAAAAGAGATATAAAGAAAGTTTCTGTTAAATTAAGCTTTAGGATGGTTTTGGTAGTATACATTTCTATTTTTGACTCAATTTATTATTTTTGAAATATTCCGTCAACATTAGTAGAATGAGCCAAGTTACGCGCAGCAGCCGGCAAGGGCGACGGGGCGCGGCGTGCGGGCTGAAGATAAGCGGCTTAGCTCCGCACCCGACCGAGACAGCACTATACATTATAACCACAAGAGCGAAAGAGAGCACAACACATCGCTATATACAGCTGCGTAGTACCAACCTGTAACGAAAACTTACAAAAAGGTTGTATGTCGGGATATACGAATTCGAAATTCAAACGTAATATTCTTCAGTCTATGGTTGCTATTGGTTTCTTTTTAATCGGCGGTTGTAATAGCAGTGTTGCCATATTAAAATAAAAATACATTTTCGAGGAATATCTACGGGCACAACACAACTGTAGGTACTTGTTGTAGCATAGTTATGTAGGGGGCACAATTTAACCGTGCTGGCGTCTAAACAGCTAATTTTAAGAGAACTTTAACCGAGCGAAGATTTTCGTTCTTTACATTATTTTGGCTTGCCTTGTTTAACGAGCTTTTTTCAAAGTTAAAGCCTCAATAGCTCAACGTTAAAGCGGTTGGACTCATCACCGAGGGGTGGTGGTTTGATCCCCGCCCCATTTGACTATTGTCCGTGGTGCTCCGAGGCGCAGTGGTATGCTCGGTGGATTTGGAACAGGACCTCCATCTTGTGATGGAGATCCTGTTCGATCCCCAGCTGGGCCGATTGAGGTTTTCTTAATTGGTTCAGGTCTGGCTGGTGGGAGGCTTCGATCGTGGTTAGTTACCACCCTACTGACAAAGACGTACCGCCAAGCGATTTAGCGTTCCAGTACTATGTCGTGTGGATTTCATCCTACTCTTAACAAGTTAGCCCTCTTCCATTTTAGATTGCATCATCACTTACCATCAGGTGGGATTGCAGTCAAGGGCTAACTTATATAATAATAAAAAAAAACTGCTAATACAGTCTTTCTCGACTAGTTGGAGGGGAATTGGTAGGTATATTGGCTATATTTAAAAATATGTACATAGAACTTTTAATCAAGCTACCTAATTTTTGGAACTGAATTTGAAACAAGGTACCTATATACTTATTCCGAGGCATACTCATCTAACTTTTCAGTTATTTGCATTTTAAGAACTTAAATAACACGTGTCTCAAACAGTGAAGGATAAACATCGCGAGGAAACTTGCATACCTATCTGAGAATTTTCTTCATTCTATACATGTGAGAAGTCTGCCAATTCCCTTTTCCAGCCAGGGCCAGCGTGGTGGACTATTAACCTAATCCCTCTAATTCTCAAAGGAGACTCGTGCTCAACAATGAGCCAAATATTCGTTGATGATGATGACGATATAACTATTAGAATCATTACATATTAGAAGCATACTTAACTTACTGGGCATACCGTACCTATAGTATGCTTCCTGAAATAAAGAATGATCGATCAACTTAACCCACCACGATGCTTCAAAGCTGGTTGGCGATCTTAGAGTTAATAGTTTTTGTATATTATCATTTAAGTATTAGATATCAGTAAAACTATTTATCCCCATTTATTAATCAAACCCGAGACCTCGTATTTCCTAGCCAACAAACCAACTTAAAAACTACTTAAAGGATTTTGATAGGGTTTTACTGTGATTTAAGAGGAAAGTTTTGTCATATAAATTTGTGTCTATTGGTTGAAATATGAAGATAATTTGATGGAAGCGTCGGAAAAGTGACTACAGATGTTATTCTTATATTTTTCTGTCAACGACCTTTCATCAAAAACGCCTAAACCCTTGAGAGATATAACAAAAACACAATATTTTTCTTTTATAGATTTACAAAAAAGTCCGCATTGACATATTATTTCTATCTTTTAAAGATAACTTTACTATTCTCATGTTATCTCCTACAAATAGTTTTGTAATATGAAAATGTATACATCGATTTTCTAGCGGACGGTGTAGATTTGTTAGTTTTACCTGGAAAGTTTTCCGAGAGTTTTGAAAATTGGTAATTTTATAGATCTCGATGTGCTCTTTGCGAAGTTAGGCCAACATTCCTCCACCATGCTGACCAAATGTTGGCAGACTTCACACACGCAGAGAATTAAGAAAATTCTCTGTTATGCAGGTTTCCTCACGATGTTTCACCGTTCGAAACACATGCTATTTAATTTATATTTATGACAAATATTTTCTAAAAAAAATGCTGGATGCATTCAGAATACAGGATGTCTCGGGCGTCCGCAACTTTTTTTATAAAGAACAACAAGCTCGTCATCAATCCATTGCCACTTTAGCTTCGCAACTCGCTGAGCTATGTAACTTTAGTTCTTCTGCGGATCTCCGCATTCCTGATTCGATCATGCAGACTCCAAGCATAACTCGCTCCACTCGCTGAGTGACATTGAGCCTTCTAAAGAGGCTCTTAGTTAGTCACCAGTCTCAGATCCGTAGGTACTAACAACACGAAGACTTTCGTCACAGTAGATATTAACATTAACACGCTTTTATTAGCATCACTTGTTACTAACTATGTGTGTAAATCTTGGAATCTTAATTTGACCCACTTCCCGGTCTTCGATTAGGATAAAATTTTGCACACGCTCTGACTTCTGATGACAATACATAAGTAGCTAAGAAACGTCATTACAAATCCAATATGGCGGCCTCTCCAAGATGACTGGCTGTTTGAAATCCACCCCCATTATATGGATATCAAATTGGTATGCTGTCAGGAATACGAAAATTAGTGCGTGCTAAAAGTGTGTTTTTTTAATAAATTAGTTAGTTTAGATTTTGATATTGAGGCAATCATGTTGGCCCAGTCGTTAGCCTATGTGGCCTCGAATCACGAGGTTCGCGTTCGAGTCATTATTATTATCATTGTGAAGAGTTTTACATTATCACCCTAAACCCACCAACCCGTATTGGAGCAGTGTGGTGGGTCTGAGCTGCATATCCCCTCTCCTATAAGGAGGGAGATTTGGATTTGTTGATTGGACGACTTACAAAGGCATAGCGTGATAGCCCAATGAGAACTCGTGTGAAGTCTGCCAATCCGAGTTGGGCCAGCGTTAATGATAAAGGCATATTATTTTTGCATATCCACATTATTTCTAAAATATACCTATGTTGTCACTTTCTGAAGTGACAAGTCAAAAATAAAATAAATCCATACAGTTACTAATATTATACGAGTAAGTCTATCTGTCTGTTACCATTACAGCTAAACCACTAATCTGAATTTAATATTTCATTTTTTAATTAAATTAATGAATAGTGTTTGGAGAAGAACATATGCAACAATAAAAATTTTAATAAAAAAAATTCAACCGACTTCCAACTCAAAAATTATCCTAAACTAAAAAGCAAAAAATAACATCTTACCTATGTGCTACCTTCTGATCAGTTTGAAGGCGGTGCCAAGCCAGTGATGTTTTAATTCAAGCCGTTTAAATTACACAATTTCTGTGGTTCTTTCAGAAACGGCTTTAATTAAAAATGACACTGGATTGGCACCGCCTTCAAACTGATCAGAAGGTAGCACATAGGTAAGATGTTATTTTTTGCTTTTTAGTTTAGGATAATTTTTGAGTTGGAAGTCGGTTGAATTTTTTTTATTAAAATTTTTATTTTTTAATTTTTAGTGTTAGCACTCCTACTGAGTGTGAACAAACCTACTGACTGTCTGACTGTCCTCCGTCTTTATCACCAGACCCCCTATGCAGTCACAATACATTCGGGTGGAAAGTTCTCATCAATATAAAATTTATCAAGTCCAAACACAAGGTAGCTACTGTGAACCGTCGAGGAGTTCCCTTAACTCTCCTTCATCTTCATCACCAGACCTCTAATACAGTCACAACCTATCCAGGTGGAAAATTCTCATCAATACAAAATTATCAAGTCAAAACACAAGGTAGCTACTGTGAACCGTCGAGGAGTTCCCTTAACTATCCTTCGTTTTCATCACCAGACCCCTAATACAGTCACAACCCATCTAGGTGGAAAGTTCTCATCAACACAAATTTATCAAGTCCAAACACAAGGTAGCTACTGTGAACCGTCGAGGAGTTCTCTTCACTGTCCTTCGTCTTCATCATCAGACCCTTAATACAGTCACAACCCATCTAGGTGGAAAGTTCTCATTAATACAAATAAATTAAGCCCAAACAAAAGGTACCTGCTGTAAATCGTTGACGAGTTCCATCGTCTGTGTATCGGCTCCATCATCAGACCAACTCCAGACCTTCATAAAATTGTAGTGGTTTAAAATACCTTATGGAAACACTAACAAACGCACTAGCCGTCTATACGATTTTCGAAAGTTCCCCTCAATTTCTCCAGGATGCCATCATCAGATCCTGACATGAAAAAAATGGGACCATCCTGGAATCAAACCCTTCAAAACAAAAAAAGAATTTTCAAAATCGGTCCACAAATGACAGAATTATCGCTGGACATACATAAAAAAAAAAAAAAAAAAAAAAAAACATACATACAGCCGAACGTAGAACCTCCTCCTTTTTGGAAGTCGGTTAAAAAATGAAATACAGGCGAAGTCGCCGATAGCCGATATCCGACAAATCCGATAAATAAATATAGTCATCATCATCATCATCATATCAACCGATGGACGTCCACTGCAGGACATAGGCCTTTTGTAGGGACTTCAAAACATCACGATACTGAGGCATCTGCATCCAGCGAATTCCTGCGACTCGCTTGATGTCGTCAGTCCACCTGGTGGGGGGTCGGCCAACACTGCGCTTACTAGTGCGGGGTCGCCATTCCAGCACTTTGGGACCCCAACGTCCATCGGCTCTTC
Organism: Bicyclus anynana; assembly: GCF_947172395.1. Lineage (NCBI taxonomy): Eukaryota > Metazoa > Arthropoda > Insecta > Lepidoptera > Nymphalidae > Bicyclus > Bicyclus anynana. The sequence goes on along the minus strand of NC_069100.1, from coordinate 7,023,429 downwards.
GAACTATGTGCCCCGCCCATTGCCACTTCAGCTTCGCAACTCGTTGAGCTATGTCTGTGACTTTGGTTCTTCTGCGGATCTCCTCATTTCTGATTCGATCACGCAGAGATACTCCTAACATAGCTCGTTCCATCGCCCGCTGTGTGACTCTGAGCCTTCTTATCAGGCCCATACAATAAATATAGTAAAAAGAAAAAAGTCCTATTTCGTGTTTCGTTAATAGGTAGTAAGAGTAAATAAATAAGTAAAATCAAAAGAGTAATTATTTTCCTACTTTGTATTCAGTTCGTCGTGACGCCGTGTCGGGTGTCGCAGTCGGCGCGTGTGGCTTCTGTCGACGAACTATTAGGTTACACCAGCTAAGGGCCGCCACACGCGAGCGACTATACTACCTCATGGATTTCTTTACTATTATTTATTTACTAGCGGACGCCCGCGACTTCGTCCGCGTGGAATTTAGTTTTTCACAGATCCCGCGGGAACCGTGGATTTTTCCGAGATGAAACGTAGCCTATGTGTTAATCCAAAGTAAAATCTATTTCCATTCCAAATTTCAGCCAAATCGCTTCTGTAGCCGCAGCGTAAAAGAGGAACAAACATACTTACACACTTACACACTTTCGCCTTTATAATATTAGTAGGATAGGATTTGTAGGATTAAGGCTCGCACTTTTAAAAATATATTCAGACTATGCCTTAATTTGTAAGTCAAGTCAGGCAAGTTTTTTTTTTGACATTTATATATTTCATATCATATATATGTATACAATAGTTTCATAGACTAGTTTTAAGTACTTTTTACTTACCAGCAAAACGTACCTACCGCTAAGCGATTTCGCGTGAGAGTATGATGCTGGAATACCCATGATGGGTAGAAACTTGTACCTCTACCAAGTTGGCTTGCTATCATTATAGACAGCATCGTGTGATAGCTAACTTGACAATGAATAAAAAGTATATACCGCGGTTTTAGGCAAGGTGCTTCATTTTAGACCTCATCATTGCTTTCCATCAGGAACGATTGTAATCAAGCGTAAGTCTAAACATTAGTAGTTGGGAAGTATAACTCATAATTTATAAGCAGTAAAGTTGCTAAGAGACGTAAATAAAAACGTTTGGGTCATGTTCTGACATAAATATATCTTCATCATCATATCATCCTGATGGTAAATAATGGAGTAAGTATTTCTATTGAGAATAAGTGGCATCGATCAAGCGATGTAGTGCAATTCTGTAAAATATGATTCAAAATTGTGAGTTTCGAATTCGTCGCGATCTCTAGTTATAGTAGGTACCTACGTAACGTATAAGTTTAAGACAGAAAAAGTATCGTGTCAGACAGAGCGAGATGAGACGAATTCTCGCTGTCGAATGTCGAATGCCGAACGTTAAGCGTTTTATTACATAGGTCCGTTTATTAAACGCACGTGTGTAGGAAGCCTTTGCAGGATGCCGGGGGTTAAAGGTAACAGTATCGACACACCGTTCATATTTATTTTATACTAGCGGATTTCCATTACTTCGTTTGTGTGTGTTCCGGCTATCACAAAAAGACTAGGCACGTATGTAGGTACTAGGTAAGTTCCAAATACGAGTAAGTAACAGGTATTTTCTAGACAAACAATAGCTAATATTACGTTATGGAGATTTTTTTTAAAAGAATATTTGCCATTCTTTAAATATGACCATTCCCTCCGACTAGTCGGGAAAAACTGTATTATAAGTGGGTACGACAATAGACCAACGGGGCGGGGATCGAACCCCTCAATGATGAAATCCCTATGTGGGATCTCCGCGTGTTAGTTAGCTTAAATATTTCCCTACGTCGAGTCAGCGCCGGACCGAGGTAAATTTTAGAATGGAGCGAGATCCAATTATGGCGCCTTTCCTGTTTGCTCCTGTGCTTTGAAAAGTTCGTAGCCTAATTTATATCAGAATGTCATACATTTTTAACCGACTTCAAAAAAAGGAGGAGGTTTCTCAATTCGACCGTTCGATTCAAGCCGTTTAAATCATAAAGATTTTAACTGGATTTTCAGATACTTCTTTCAGATACGGCTTTAATTAACACAGCACTAACTTGGTACCGCCTTCAAACTGATCAGAAGGTAGCACATACGATGTTATGTTTCGCTTTTAATTTAATGGAAACTTTTTTATGATTTTAAGGTCGGTTGTTCTTTTTGATTATTTTTTTTAAATTACCTTCATGTTAAGGCTACATTATTCAATGTATAGCTATATTAATAGAATAAAATTTTATGCATTCATTTGCATTCGTTACGTTCCCCACGCGATCCCGTTAAACAAATCGTGACTAGGTACTCATATTTTTTAACATGAAAAAAAATCGAGTATCTTAATCTTAATAATAAACTTAATCACTGCAATGAAGAACTTGAAGAAGAAAGGTTTCGCAAAAAAAAAACATTTATGAAGTCATGTTAAAAACTGAAGGTGAATTAGGGCCTTCGAAAGCCCTATTTCAAACCCCTGGCCGAAGGCCGGTGTAAAATAAAGTTCGCGGCCGAAGGCCGCGCGTTTTTTGCGCTTGGGTAAAATGCCAAGCCATAGTCACAGTCGGAAGCCCTATAACAAACCCCCGGCCGAATCTCGGTGTAGAATAAAGTGCGCGGCCGAAGGCCGCGCGTTTTTTGCGCTTAGGTAAAATGCCCAGCCATAGCCACAGTCGAAAGTCCTATTACAAACCCCCGGCCGAAGGCCGGTCCGATCTTAATGAAACAGCCTTTATGTTGCCCTGGACTATGCTTAATCTATTGGTGAAAACCGCATCAAAATCCGTTCAGTAGAACCAGAGAATAGCGCGAACATACAGACAGAAGGACAGACAGACAGACAAGAAAATTAATGGGGAAAAATGCCCCTAGGGGTGCCGAAATGGTAAAGACAAGATCGAAAAGAAATTTATTTCTTTTCGATCTATGCTTTTTTACAAACGTGTGAAACGTTTGTTAAAAGCATAGCAGAAATTCATCAGTATAATTTAGAATTCTTACCTTACCACCATATTCATATGATCTAGTCTCGTCTCCACCACTTTTATCTATTTCCGAAGCTAGAAAAAGCACTTATCGAGTTCAAAATTTTTATGAAAGTGGTCTATGCATTTTCTAAGAGTTTAAAGAAAAAAAATAGCTGGTATAGAAATGTTTCCAGGCCAACAAAATAAGTGTATTGAGCTCTAAATAAAGTTGAAAAATAAATTAACTAAAAAATTATAGCTTTGTAGTTTCCTGGTTTACTTAGGCTACGAACTTATGGAACGCGAAGATTTTGACCATACTCAGACCAATTGAAAATCAGGCACAATACCGTCTCTCGATCACGTAGTGCCCGGGTGCAATCATCACCCTAGCGCCCCCTAGTACCTACAGAACCCGCGCGGCGAGTGGCGCTTGGGCGCCCCTGAGATCGCGGCACCCGGGTGTAACGCACCCCATGCACTACAGGTAAAGACTCTAGCTCACGTAGCGCCCGGGTGCAATCATCACCGTAGCGCCCCCTAGTACCTGTATATACCCGGGTTAAAATCAACGCACTCCCTGCACCATAGGTAAAGAAAGACGCCTCTATTAGAAGTAAATTCGCGCACGTCGCGTTCATCTCTTCGCTTTAAATATAGACGATCGAAAAAAAAAATTCTTTTCTTTTCTTGATCGCCGATCATTTCGGCGCCCCCTAGGATTTGGCGCCTGGAGCGACCGCTCCGTTCGCCGTATGGACGGTCCGGCCCTGCGTCGAGTCTCCTTCAAACTCAAAACATATTCTGTTACAGTCAATATAGAGAGACGTGATAGCCCAGTAGATATGACCTCTGCCTCCAATCCGGAGGGTGTGGGTTCGAATCCGGTCCGGGGCATACACCTCCAACTTTTCAGTTGTGTGCATTTTAAGAAATTAAATATCACGTGTCCTAACGGTGAAGGAAAACATCGTGAGGAAACCTGCACACCAGAGAATTTCTTAATTCTCTGCGTGTGTGAAGTCTGCCAATCCGCAATGGGCCATCGTGGTCGACTATTGGCCTAACCCCTCTCATTCTGATTGGAGACTCGAGCTCAGCAGTGAGCTGTATATGGGTTGACAACGGTTCTCGTTGTATACTTTAGCTTAAACTGTTCCCTACTTCTAGTTTCCGTGTGTAAAAACTTAACTTTTCCCCACGTCAGGTTTCATTGTGTAACTTAGCCTTAACTTTTCCCTACGTCGGGTTTCCTTGTGTAACTTAATCTTAACTTTTCCCTTCGTCAGATCTCCATGTGTAACTTACCCTTAACTTTGCCCTATGTGAGGTCTCCTTGTGTAACTTAGCCTTAACTTTACCTTATGTGAGGTCTCTTTGTGTAACTTAGCCTTAACTTTGCCCTACGTCGGGTATCCTTGTGTATCTTACCCTAAACTTGACCCTGTATTGGGTCTCCTTATGTAACTTAGCATTAACTTTACTATACGTCGGGTCTCCTTTTGTAACTCAGCTTAAACTGTTTCCTAAGTCGGGTCTCCATGTGTAACTTAGCCTAAACTTTTCCTACGTCGCTCGGGTCTCATTGAGTTACTCAGCCTAAATTTTACCTAAGTAGGGTCTCCTTTTGTAACTTAGCCTTAACTTTTCCCTACGTCGGGTATCCTTGTGTAACTTACCCTAAACTTTACCCTGTGTTGGGTCTCCTTGTGTAACTTAGCATTAACTTTACTATACGTCGGGTCTCCTTTTTGTAACTCAGCTTAAACTGTTTCCTACGTCGGGTTCCAATGTGTAACTTAGCCTAAACTTTTCCTACGTCGCTCGGGTCTCATTGCGTTACTCAGCCTAAATTTTACCTAAGTAGGGTCTCCTTTTGTAACTTAGCCTTAACTTTTCCCTACGTCGGGTATCCTTGTGTAACTTACCCTAAACTTTACCCTGTGTTGGGTCTCCTTGTGTAACTTAGCATTAACTTTACTATACGTCGGGTCTCCTTTTTGTATCTCAGCTTAAACTGTTTCCTATGTCGGGTTCCATTGTGTAACTTAGCCTAAACTTTTCCTATGTCGCTCGGGTCACTTAGCCAAAATTTTATACTCCTACTCTCCTTTTGTAACTTAGCCTAAAGTGTTTCCTACGTCGGGTGTAACTTAGCCTTAACTTTTCTTTACGCCAGATATCCTTGTGTCTAGAGAGACCCAGGGAGCGGAAGAGTTGAGTGCGCAAACACTTGTTGCTCGCATGTTAGCGAGCGAAGACGAGTGGAACAAATACGCGAACATGCTCCGCAAAATAATGGTACGGAGAGAAGCAAGAGAAAGGCAGGAGAAGGGAGAGTATGAGAAACAATACCTGATCGGTCAGCACGAAGTAATGCTAGGCGGTTCCGTGCTGATCGAGGAGTTGGGGAGGTTATTTTAATCCGTGCAAGTCGGACATGCCCTGCCTTCCGGCAGAAGTCCGAAGGGATTTTTTCCTCCCAGAAAAAAAAAAGATATCCTTGTGTAACTTAGCCTTCTTGTGTAAGTCTAAATTTTTCCCTATGGTCGATCTTTTGTTTAGCTTTGCCTAAACTTTTACTACCATCTCGTGGTGTACCTTAGCGTGTCTTTGTAATTTACACTACGTGTAAATGTGGCGTGCGCAAGTTTTTTAACTAGGGTAAGCACTAGAAATACAGATTATTTATAGTGAGAATATTCCTTCTCCATTTTACATTCGTAACTAGTAACGTAACAGGGCCTCGGGGTAGGCAATGCGTTTATGCATCTACGAAGTGAACGCCACTGACTGCAAGGTTGTCTCATAGGTTCAGTGTAAATAAATAAATAACAGATGAGAATAAGAGGTATTTCTTACGCCGGATCTCGTACTTTTCGTAAAGTATTCATCTATACTAATATTCTAAAGCTGAAGATTTTGTTTGAACGCGCTAATCTCAGGAACAACTGGTCTGATTTGAAAAACTCTTTCAGTGTTAGATAGCCGATTTATCGAGGAAGGCTATAGGCTATATATTATGCCCGTATTCCTACGGGATCGGGAACCACGAGGGTTAAACCGCGCGGCGTCTGCTAGTTTACGATACTTCAGCAATAGTGATGTGCTGTGTTACCAACAAACAAATTAAAAATGAGGGTATGAGTCGCTAGTCATTTCAAACTTAATAATAATTATAATCAACATGTTCTTAAATTAATGAAGATAAATTTGATTAATAAGCTAAGAACAATTATTTATAACTAGAAAACATTCGTTTTCTTTCTACTTTCATTTCAAATTTATTTGTTAGTAAACAGTACACATCAAGTATGGCTTTGGTAGTTGATACTTCCACCATCATCATTATCAACCCATACTCGGCTCACTTTTGAGCACGAGTCTCCTCTCGGAATGAAAGGGGTTAGGCCAATTATAGTCCACTACACTGGCCCAATGCGAATTAGCAGACATCACACACGTAGAGATTTAAAATTCTCTGGTGTGCAGGTTTCCTCACGATGTTTTTCCTTCACCGTTTGAGACACGTGATATTTAATTTCTTGAAATGTACTTATAACTGAAAATATATGATATATACTTTATTTTACTATTATAGAATAGAAGTAAAATAAAACACAACATTTGTATTTTATATGCATATATTCGGATTCAATATTTCAATTGCTATGATTTAATAATAATTAGTACAACTTAAGATTAAAAAAAAATACACTGACTCTTCGCCGAAAAACGGTAACCACCGTACTTACGCTACCTTAGCTATGTTCAAGCATATTCTATAACTTACAAATTTTCAATACATTTCCATCTACAATTTTTTTGATAAAAAACAAAAAATATAGAACTCATTACTTCATTATGTTTAAATTAATAAAACAATAATTCATTCATTTAAATAATATTTAAAAGTTATACGCAGTTATAATAATAACTCATTAAAATAAAAAAAAAACTGTGTTACCAGTTAAAAGGTTAAGACATAATTTTACAACTGCGTAAAAACTTTTTAATGATCAACTGTCAATTTTTAAAATATTTCTCTATTTAAATCTAGTAATCTCTCTTTTTCAATTTCATTAAATTATTTCATGTTTCGTCCAGAAATCCAGTTTGTCGAAAATATTTAAACATAAACCGCATACTTACCAAAGAAGAATGCGACTTCAGTGCGCATAAATCATCTGCTCCCAAATTAATTATAAATTTAATCTATTATAAATTATTTATACAATAACTGTACACTGTTATTTGCACTAGGTAATGATTTGATTTCATTTATTTTTTTACAATCACTGTGCAAAGGACTTTCCAGGAAAAATCGGGGTTTATATCATAGTTACGTATTACATAATGAGCTCAATCTCATAATTAACTACTTATTTTAATTGAACAGTGGCAACACTGGGAACAAATAATAGAAATTAAATTCAGATAATTAAAAAAAACCATAGAGCCCAAAAGAATACGTAATTATGATTCGCTAATAAAATAACACTTATAATACCATCTAAACAATTTCTTTCACATATACAATAGTAGCACGCACATTTACAAATTTATTTAAAAAATAAAAACTCTTACACATATATTTTTTTATTTACAATAATGATAATAAAATTTACGCACATCCTCCGAGCGTCGTCATATTCTAAAATTATTTTCTTTAAATATAAAGTGATATGACTCAAGGGAATGTACAAGCAAAAAACCTTAAAATTGCATAGTTTTTTTTCACATGGCAACTTTAAGCCATCATTAATTAGGCCACCGCGAGTTTATTCCATTTCGTTGACAGTCGTTATATTCATTTAATAAGCAGCTTTATAAATTAAAGTCTTAATTGAGTACCAAATTGTAAATCAAAAATTGGGCAAAAATTAATATCATTCTTGTTTGATTAATAAGGTGATATAAATTAAAACAGGCATTAATTATTTGAGGAAATTAAATTGTTTGGTGTTGCCATGATGTTGAAAACTTTGGACCATAGAATGAGTTTAGATTTTGCCCAAAAAATTTAATTACAAGAAGACCTAACTTTCTCCCTTAAAAAATTATAGCTTAAACCATTTGTCCAAAGGCAATTTGCTTTGTAAAACGCGTTTGGTTAAATAAAACTAAATTTGATATGTACTTAACTCGCATTTTCGGGCGCATTCAAATCTAATGGAACACTTCATCGAAGTAGCAAAACCGAAATGTAATAGAAAGTGTTCAAACCAAACTTGAATGCGACCGTTAATGCGACGTATTTTTATTATAAATAAAAGATCATAGACAATTTTTTTTTGTTGAAACAAGAGCAAAAGCAAAGAACTTTGAACAAACGGTTTAATCTTACACACCCACCCTTAAATTAAATATTAATTAATAGTTGAATATTTACAATAACCTATTGGAAAAGACTAGAGACACTACACCATATTTATACCGTATTTTTCGGGGGCAAAGTAACTGTTGCCTGTGTTAGAAAAGTTCGTGATTTGCGAGGCTTGCAACATACTTAGATGTGGGGAGTTCTGGGACTGGTTCTCCGGGGACTCCGGGCCTGATGATAGGATGTTGTGGTGGGACGGCCAAGCCGCCGGCGGCGACGGGTTGCCGAAAGACACCTGGTTGTACAACTGGTTGCCATTGGCGGTTAGGTTGTGAGTGTGATGACCGCTGTGGGACTGGTTGACCGACGAGCCGTTGAAGTACTCCATCTGGAAAAATGTGCTCGTTAGATGTCTCGTATTTCAAAAAACGTGGTTCATACAATGGGTAGATGTCGATATCTACGTGTGGAAGTATGAAGATCATCATTTTCATCATTATCAACCCATATTCGGCAGAATGAGAGGGGTTAGGCCAATAGTCTACCACGCTGGCACAATGCGGTTTGGCAGACTTCACACACGCAGAGAATTGAGATAATTCTCTGGTATGCAGGTTTCCTCACGATGTTTTTCCAACACCGTTTGAGACACGTGATATTTAATTTCTTAAAATTCACACAACTAAAAAGTTGGTGGTGCAAGCCCAGGACCGAATTCGAACCCACACCCTCTGAAATCGAAGGCAGACGTCATATCCACTGGGCTATCACGGCTCTATAGTAGATACGTCCAACGAAATTTTAGTACTCTTTTCCACACTACACGTATTAGATATATTTTGATATGGAATCAAAGTAAGTAATGATAAAATTATTTGTATCTACATTGCTATGACCTGTATTTACATAGAGACCACAAACTAACTCTAGCTATTTGCTGTTGTGTTTTTTCCTCAATGTCCTTCCTTGCCTAATGGTAAAACGAGGTAATCTACCTCGGTACCATTCTTAGGACATGATAAGAATATGAAATCTTGAACATGGACCTGCCATTTCTGAAGTTTAACAGAAACAAAGAGAAACTGCGCAGTTTTCACATTTGGATGTGCTTTCTATATTGGTTAGTCTTCAAAGCACATAAAATCTAGAATCAGTAACTTTAACTAAATTAATTATCTTAGTCAAAGATACAAACTGGCAGGCAGTGTTCCTTATATAAGTGAGATTCAATTGACAAATTCGAATTGGAATCTTACCTGACTAGGATAGTACGGAGAATTGTAGGCACTCTGCCCATATCCTTGGTGATGGTGCGAGCTCGAGTAACTCCGGATGTAGTCCGAGCTGCCAGGCCAGTGGAAACTGTTGTAGCTATCCGGGTGGTAGACGTTCCCCGGACCATTCAGACTCTGCGGAGTTATGGGAGGTGACGGGGTAGTCATTATGGACGAGTTAGACCCCAACGGGGTCAGGTTACCCGTCAAACGAGAGCTGTACTGGTCTTTCACAAGGTTGCTGCCAAAGGACTTCTCTGTGTAGTCCACTTTGCTGGAATAGTCTAACCTTTTTGGGCTATTGTAAAGCTCTTGTTTAGGAGTCACTCCATAATTGTGTACGTTAGATAGATTATCCGATGGAGATGATTCTTTGTTTGTAATTCTTAATGCATCGTTTGAATAGTGGTGGGTGGATAGGTTCTTGTTCAAAGGAGAAGCGTCATAGGAGGGTGCTGATTCTTTTTTACATATAACATTGATTGGTGGACTCACGGAGGTCGTAGGGGTTGGAAGGTTAGGGGATGATGTTGTTATGCTTGGTGTGTTGTTGGTGTTGGAGGACGCTTTGGATGTGGTTATTTTGGACGAGTTGCTCTTGATCGAGTTGGTGGAGGAGATGGATTTGGAGCTGGATGATGTCTTGCTGGAGATCTGCGTGTTGGTCTGTTGCTGGAGTTGTTGTCGGCACTTCGCCCGCCGGTTTTTGAACCAGACCTGTTGAAGAAAGTTTTACTTTAATAACTGATTATCTTATCGTCAATACAAAATACATCACAAGCGAATTTTAAGAGCAAAACACAACTATGTAATGAAAGTCTGTCAGGTCTAACAATTCCCCCAAAGAATGTTACCAATAAACCCTCGAGTGGCAGAGAATAACCTTGAGTGAAGTCAGCTGAGATAGTACGAAGGTATCCTAACTTCGTACTATCTCGGCTCATGACGACACGAGCCGACCGATCAAATAACTCACTCGCGCCGACAGTTATTTACTTACTGGATATAAACAAACTTTTTAAAATTTCTGGTCAGTTTATCCGGTTGGTTTGCTAGCAATTGTTTAAAAGATTGCTAATTTTTCGAACAGCTGAACATATTTAAACGGGACTGTCTCTGGAAAATAGGGGAAGTTATTGAGCAACATACAGGCTACTTTTTATCCCGGGAAAATCCATGGTTCTCACTTGTGAAAAACGAAATAAGTCGCAGGCGTCCGCTAGTATAAAATAAAGTTTAACCATTTAAATGGATGGATTGGATTAATAAATTAGGAACACATACATAACACAAGCAATACATATGCAACTTTTAATCCTGATGATATTCCTAACAAAATGAAATACGCAGGTAAAACTACAATGGGTGTTAAACTTTATACTGTAATTACACCAATACTATAATATATACTGTAATTACAATTTTGACGGCCTCCGTGGCGCAGTGGTATGCGCGGTGGATTTAGAAGACGGAGGTCCTGGGTTCGATCCCCGGCTGGGCCGATTGAGATTTTCTTAATTGGTCCAGGTCTGGCTGGTGGGAGGCGTTGGCCGTTGCTAGTTACCACCCAATCGGCAAAGACGTACCGCCAAGCGATTTAGCGTTCCGGTACGATGCCGAGTAGAAACCAGGTGATATTGTAAGTGATAAAAAAAAACACCAGCTACCATTAATGACCGTATAGGAAAACAATCCACGATAACGTCATTTCGGTGGATAACCATGACACATGATCGCAAAAACGAAAAATCGCTGTCATTTGATGCAGTAACTGTGATTTTGAATTACACACCTAGTTATATAATAAGCTTGCAGATCAAAACGATGTTCTACGCGACAGAAAAGCACTGCGGTAGTACTTCCACCGTCCTCCGTCCCAAAGTCCTCTACTACTAAAATAGAGTCAGTTATATTATTTAGACTAGGGGCAGATGTTACACCGCTATTAACTTAATCAGCGGCAGCCATTACAAAAGTTATTAAGCACTGAACACCCGCTGACACGCGTGAGGGGTGTGGAGTTCGATTACCGCTCTATTTGTTTATGGGCTTATATAATGTGATTTGTATGAGATGGCGTGAGCTTTGCAGATTTGCGGACTCGCCTGCGAATGTTAATAAATTGTATTAAAATGGAAGCGATTTTTACAGTGAACATATAAAGTCCTAAAAGGATGAGAACTTAGATCTGTAAAAATGTGATCCACGGAGTTATTTCTTTTTATTTCATTATTAACCCATTTTTTTCTCACTGTTGAGCACTAGTCTCCTCCTCTCTGAAGGAAAAGAGAGTGCATCTGTGCCTGCAAGCACACACTTGTGCACTATAATATCTTCAGCGAACTTACATGGTTAATCTCACCATGAGATTGGCCTCCGAGGCCGAAAAGAAAAAAAAACGCTTGGGAGCATATTAATCCAGGTAAGTACCCAAGGATATTTACAGTAAAACTATTAAGAGTATACGACAATAATCCATGGGGTTATGTCCAGATAATCAAGAAGTTACTAATCAAGACTCAAGTTACAGATATTATGTTTTTTTTTGGAGTTATTTGTTCTGTGGTAGGAGTTAGAGCTACCATAAACTAGATAGAGTGCATTTTCCCCCAAAGTTCGTAAATCCGTGCGCGCACACACTGGGTCCGGCTTATGGGGCCCTCTTACCATTGTGACTCAGTTAATAACTTTGCAAAAGAGCAAGCAATGAATGAATGAATCGATTTGTATTTTGTAACAGATGCGCTGGCGGTCGCCATGTTGTTATAATTATGCATGACTTAATTATTGGTAACAATTAATAGGCGGTTTTCTCTTGAGTAATAAATAACCAGTCTAAGTTGTGTTTTTGTTTGTTGATCTATACAATAGACAATAAGGAGTATTTGAATAAACTGACAACTGAAATTATAAAATAATTAAACTAAATATTTTTTATACAATTTTGAAAGTAATAAAGCTGTGTGATTAACTTTACTATGTTTGAACCTCAACGTCAACACTGAAATGATCTAAGCTAATATTATAGAGAGGTAAGATTTGATTTTTTGTTTGTTTGTTACAATTTAACTCAAAATCTCCTTGGACAGTGGTAATTTGGAAATTCTTTCCGTTAGAAAACTACATCTTCACCGAGTAACGTAGGTATATTTTATCCCCTCATACATAAAGGAACGGGAAGTACATGAGTTGAACCGCGGGGCATCAGCAAGTTATACATAAAATAACAAAATCACGATGAAGTTACAATAAATGCAATGCAGCAAATAACTTGATCAAAATAAGCCCATCGAAAAGATGACCTTCGTGAGACCTTCGCGAATAATATGGAAATAAAAAGGCGTCAAAGTTATAATTTGAATTGTAAGTAGGTACATAGTTAATTAATTAAATATTTATAAATTAAGATAAAATAAGAATTTTACATCAGTAAATGAAAATGCAGATAAGATAACATGATAATTCTACACAACATTATAAAATAAGCGATATAACATCATACATAGTACTAAAAAAAAACAAAATTAGCATCTTGCATTAATTAAAAAAATAAACAACAAAAAACAGCTCAATTAAACTTTATCTGTGAATGCGATCGTAGACCAATTACAACGACCCTGCAGTGCACAGATTATAATCTGAAGAGTCAAAGAGAATAGACTAATAACCAAGATGGCCGGCGCAGATTTGAAATAATGAGCGAAGAAAAATCGCTGTTCATCTCAAAAATAAGGGAATTAATCGCGTTGAAGAAAACATTTTTATTAAAAATATAATTACTCATAATTTGGTATTTTTATTAAGCTTTTTCGTTGTTGGCTTTTTGTTATTATTTTATTTGCCGTGAATTTTGCTTCCAATGAGGTAATTTTAATTTTTAACCGACTTCCAAAAAGGAGGAGGTTCTACGTTCGGCTGTATGTATGTTTTTTTTTTTTTTTTTTTTTTTTTTTTTATGTATGTCCAGCGATAATTCCGTCATTTGTGGACCGATTTTGAAAATTCTTTTTTTGTTTTGAAGGGTTTAATTCCAGGGTGGTCCCATTTTTTTTATGTCAGGATCTGATGATGGCATCCTGGAGAAATCGAGGGGAACTTTCGAAAATCGTAGAGACGGCTAGTGCGTTTGTTAGTGTTTCCATAAGGTATTTTAAACCACTACAATTTTATGAAGGTCTGGAGTTGGTCTGATGATGGAGCCGATACACAGACGATGGAACTCGTCAACGATTTACAGCAGGTACCTTTTGTTTGGGCTTAAATTATTTGTATTGATGAGAACTTTCCACCTAGATGGGTTGTGACTGTATTAAGGGTCTGATGATGAAGACGAAGGACAGTGAAGAGAACTCCTCGACGGTTCACAGTAGCTACCTTGTGTTTGGACTTGATAAATTTGTATTGATGAGAACTTTCCACCTAGATGGGTTGTGACTGTATTAGGGGTCTGGTGATGAAGACGAAGGATAGTTAAGGGAACTCCTCGACGGTTCACAGTAGCTACCTTGTGTTTTGACTTGATAATTTTGTATTGATGAGAACTTTCCACCAGGATAGGTTGTGACTGTATTAGAGGTCTGGTGATGAAGATGAAGGAGAGTTAAGGGAACTCTTCGATGGTTCACAGTAGCTACCTTGTGTTTGGACTTGATAAATTTTATATTGATGAGAACTTTCCACCCATATGGATTGTGACTGCATAGGGGGTCTGGTGATGAAGACGGAGGGCAGTCAGTTCACACTCAGTAGGTGTGCTAACACTAAAAATTAAAAAATAAAAATTTTAATAAAAAAAATTCAACCGACTTCCAACTCAAAAATTAACCTAAACTAAAAAGCAAAAAATAACATCTTACCTATGTGCTACCTTCTGATCAGTTTGAAGGCGGTGCCAATCCAGTGTCATGTTTTAATTAAAGCCGTTTCTGAAAGAACCACAGAAATTGTGTAATTTAAACGGCTTGAATTAAAACATCACTGGCTTGGCACCGCCTTCAAACTGATCAGAAGGTAGCACATAGGTAAGATGTTATTTTTTGCTTTTTAGTTTAGGTTAATTTTTGAGTTGGAAGTCGGTTGAATTTTTTTTATTAAAATTTTTTATAGGTTATTTTCATTAATCTGTCTACAAAAATGATTTCAAATTAACGGCTTATTAAGTTTGGAAAAACAGTATTCTGAGGATAAGTAACATTACAACAGAATTTTAAGAAAAAGAAAATCGGTATTACTACTGTAAGTAATTAAATTTTCTACCTAATTTAATACCTTATTGAAAGTATGTTTATGCCTCTATATGTATAAAATTCATCGTTGAACGTAATGGATTGTAAAAGATCTTGTTAGTCTGAGAAAATGGCCCCCTTTAAACAATGGCGCGGATTGTGTGATTCGATTTTCAAATTTGAAAATTTGGAACGCATAATTCGATTCCGCGCTAATGTTCTATCCGTGTTGATATAAATTAGACGTTTGAACGAATCAGAGTTCAGTGAGACGTGAACAGTCGTGAGGCTGTTGGAATTCCAAAGATACTTCTACTTCTATTGAAAAATTATGTCGAGAACTAAAATTAATTATTAATATCCATGTTCTTATTTATCAGAATGTCTGCTTGTTAGTGTTGCATCACAGAACAAATCAAAATTTCAAAAAAAAGAAAAAACTAAATTGGCACAGGTTTGGTTTGGAAAGTCGTCAAAGCAACGCAACTAGCAAAATCTCTACCGATCTAACTCTACGACTATCATATTCATACGAATAGTATACAGACATATTTGAAAATCGATTTTTAATCTTATAATAAGTTAGTTATCTTATTGAATCTTATTTAATATTAGTAAGTAATTTAGTGGGATATACAGCATGGCTGATAAAATCGGAGTTATAAGTTATTTAGAAAGATTATGTAAATCACCTTTCATCCAGACTTGATGTATCGGAGCTATCGGTAATTTGTTAATTAATGTGGGTAAACAACTATTAATGGGCGATCGGGGTTTTTGAGGCCGCGCTTCATACTCGTGTACAGATAATCCGTAAATATCTATTACCAATCGCTCAATCAATATTACTCGTATCTACTGGATACTCAGCCCACTGTTAACTATAGGTTTTCCGTCCACTTAAAATTTTATTTTTAGAATAGTTAACTTGAAAAATTGTATAAACAGATCAGTTATGTGTATTTTAGGAACTAAATATCACGTGCCTGAAACGGTGAAAGAAAAACAGCGCACGGAACGTAACGAAACGGTGTCGTAACCATTATAAATACAAAATTCAAAAACGAATACATTCTCGAGTCAGTACGACACGAAGCATCAGTATTTTTCACTATTATTCAAGCAAAATAGCGTCTTTAGTTTTTAAATATTTTAAAAACTGTTTTCAAAAACTAAAGAAATAAGATGGAGTGTTTTTTTATTGATTATCATTGATTACCATATTAATTTACGTATTTGTTGTTAGTGTTAAATTTTGAAATACAAATTATAATAAAAGTTTGTTTAAACGGATGTCAATTAGACAGGTGACCTTTGTTTTTTTATGGGTGTCACCGGACCATTAATAGTCCATTAATAGTCTATTCCAATCCGCATATTAGGCCAGCGCAGCGTGGTGACTGACTCTGAGAGGAGACTAGTCGACGTCCATGGCTGTTAATGATGATGAAGTGTATCAAGTTACCTGCACTCTGGACTCTGGCAGGTTGATCTTGAGCGCCACCTCCTCGCGCATGAAGATGTCAGGGTAGCGCGTCTTGCCGAAGAGCGACTCCAGCACGTCGAGCTGCGCGCGCGTGAACGTGGTTCGCTCGCGACGCTGCTTGCGAGGGTTCACGCCTGCGGACAAGTCACCATCATTATGAACTATTCATAGAGAAACAATTGTATTCATTGTCTTCATCATCACCATATCTATATATATCTATACTAATATTATAAAGCTGACGAGTCTCTTTGCTTGAACGTGAATCTCAGGAACTCCTGGTCCGATTTGAAAAATATTTTTGTTTGCTTAAACGCGTTAAACTCAGGAACTACTAGTTCGATTTGAAAAAATATTTTAGTGTTAGATAGCCCATTTATCGAAAAAAATACCGACCGAATTGAGAACCTCCTCCTTTTTGAAGTCGGTTAAAAAGGCTACAGGTTATATAGTATCCCTGTATTTTTACAGGAACGGGAACCACGCCGGTGAAACCGCGCAGCGTTAGCTACTTCTAAATGTGGACAGGTCTCTCCTTATAGGGAAAGGAGGATTTGGAATGGTAGGATACAAGTCGATTAAAGCTAGAAAGTAGTGTTTGTCGACCCCCCACCAGGTGGACTGACGACATCAAGCGAGTTGCAGGGATTCGTTGGATGCAGGCGGCTTAGGATCGTAATGTTTGGAAGTCTGTAGGGACTTCCAAACATCACGATCACGAAATCCTAGGCCTATGTCATGAAGTAAACACAAAATTATGCATGTGCGCGCTCATTGGAGTAGCTACTAATATCGGATCACTTTTTACTAACTGAGTAGAAAATCTTTGGTGTTCCCCCTGATTTCTACGTATCGGAACGCTCTATCGTCTCGTCTTTGCCAATCAGACTCAGGTGGTAATTAGTCCATACCTTCTGAAGTATCTGATCTGATAACATTTCAACACTATGGCGTGAACAGTCAGAAGTATGAATAAACCTTTCCAAGAGATCACGATACAATCTTTATAGCATTGTCATTTGACATCAGGTTAGATTGTAATCCAGCGCTAATTTGCGTTGAAAAAATGGTAAGTATTTTTTTTTTTATTCTTTACAAGTTAGCCCTTTACTACAATCTCGCCTGATGGTAAGTGATGATGCAATCTAAGATGGAAGCGGGCTAACTTTTTAGGAGTAGGATGAAAATCCACACCCCTTTCGGTTTCTATACGCTGAATCCCTTGGCGGTACAGCCGGTAGGGTGGTAACTAGCCACGGCCGAAGTCTCCCAGCTAGACAAGGACCAATTAAGAAAACCTCAATCGGTCTATCCAGGGATCGAAACCAGGACCTCCGTCTTATACATCCACTGCTCATACCACATGGAGGCCGTCAAAAAATAACTAAATTCGTACCAGAGACCGTTGGGTCAGCAAGGTAGGTGATAACAATTACAATTTCATAATCTTCGTCATCTTGATCGTTCGTCAATTAGCAAAATTCAATATCACGCACCATCGACCAGCGTGAGAAGTTGTATGCCATTGAAATTACATACGTCTTTATAAAAACTAGTTCTAATTATTGTAGTTTTATAGGTATCGTATATGACTTAAACAAAAAAACAAGGCGACTTTTTTGACATTCCACAAAAGAAAAAATCCTTGTGTAACCTGATATATTTAGGTATCTACAAAGACTAAGTACATTTTCACTAACACTATCTATAGGGTAAAGATGTTTTTATGTTAGTTTGGCTCCGAAAAAACCTAGATCTTTCACCAAGCTACATTGTCTGCGAGTAACATTTTTTCATGTATTCCTATTTCCTACGAGAATGTCTCCTAGTTGAAAATAAATACTCATGACCAAAAATTAAGAAAACCCCCCCAGACCTATTATAAGTATAGGTACTTATCTATACTTATAATAAATCTGTAGAGAAGTCAATTATGTACATTAAATATTTTTCAAAATAACTATCAGGGAGTGATTAGTGATCGATACTGATGCCAAAAATGCAATCAGTAAAATTTTTGTCCATCTGTCTGTCTGTATGTTCTGTCTAGAAACAAAACTACTCGACGGATGTTAACGAAACTTGGTACAAATATTCTTCATACTCCTGGGCAGGTTATAGTATACCTAATTTTTATCACGCTACGATCAATAGGAGCAGTGCAGTGAAGGAGAAATTACCTATTCCATTTTTACAGCGATACTACCTACTGTAAGGGCTGGATTAAAGAGGTCAAGGGTCGGACGAAGTCGCGGGCGTCCGCTAGTATAAAAATATAAATGACTGACTGATATATCAACGCCCAACCAGCGTAGAGAATATAACTCTTTTATAACATAGAGAATAACTGAGAGAGGAATGGGAAGAAGGAACTTTTTATGAATATCAATTTTTCAAGTTGGAAAGGTCAGTTCGTTTTCGTTTGACGTTTATTGATATTCAGTAAGTTTGTTTTCATTGACACAATTCCTCGGACAAAGTTCTTTGTTCTCTATTGAACTACAAAACATTCTTTAAAAAGCAGGCACTGGCTATTCGTCAACCGAAAACGTCAACCACTGATTAGAAAAACAAACAGACATTTTCAAAAAACGTGTCGTACTATAGCTGACATTTGTAATCTCTTTGACTAACACTAGACATCATTAGTCAACACTAAATGACACAAGGTAACGTCACAAAAAACAAAATGTCCGACATTGTGAAGAGTGTTCGGGAAAAGTTGATGATGAATTACAGTGAACGAATGAATGGGTCGGACAGACAGCTTGGCTGCTCTCAAATTGTTTGTATTGTATTTAATAATATGTTACAACCTTGTTAACACATAAAACACTAGTAAACGCCCACGATTCTGTTAGCATGGAATTCTGTTTAATTACAAATCCCGCAAAAATCATGGATTTTTAAGAATCAAACATAACAGGTAGTTTTTAAGAGTAAAACGTAGGTAACATCTGTGTTTATTATCTATGTTTTATTTCAGCCAAATTGGTTCATTAGTTGCGGCGTGAAGAAGTTAAAAACATACACACACACTTAGGTAGGTACTTATTACACACACTTTCGCGCATATTACTTAGTGTGGCATTATAAATAAAATGGGCGAAATTGTGAAGAGTGTTGATGAATTACAGTGAACGAATGAATGGGTCGAATTGTTGGTATTGTATTTAATAACATGTTACAACCTTGTTAACATATAAAACACTAGTAAGCGCCAGCAACGCTGTTCGCGTGAAATCTGTTTTTTTTTTACAAATCCCGCGAAAATCATGGATTTTTCCAAGGATGAAAGTAGGTAACATGTGTGTTGATCTAGGGTATATTCTATCTCTGTATCATTTCAGCCACATTGGCTTATTAGTTGCGGCGGAGTAAAAAAACATACTCACACACTTTGGTATGTATTAATACACAAACTTTCGCGCATATTAGTGTGACATTAGAAATAAAATGGCCGAAATTGTGAAGAATGTTCGGGAAAAGTTGATGATGAATGACAGTGAACGAATGAATGGATGGAACAGACAGCTTGGCAACTCTCAAATTGTTTGTATTGCATTTAATAATATGTTAACCTAACCTAGCAACCTTGTTAACACATAGGTAAAACACTAGTAAACGCCCGCGATGCTGTTAGCGTGATATCTGTTTTTTTACAAATCCCGCGAAAATCATGGACTTTTCCAAGAATGAAAGTAGCATGTGTGTTGATCCAGGGCTCAGAGTAACCAGAGTGAGTACAAGCAACGTAATGTCGTATTGACTCGAGAATGACTTATTGAATTTTGTATTTGGAGTGGCTACGACACTGTCGTGTTCCGTACGCTCCATCTGTAGGTATATTATAATTAATCTGTGAAGGTAACGTTGTTTTAACAATACTAAACACATTAAAGAAAATGGCTGACATTGTATGACGACTGGGTTTAAGTTCATGATAAGTTAAAGTGAACAAATAAGGCAGGAGACAAAGCTTGGTTGCCCTTAATGTATTGTTAACATTGTAGCAAATATTTACAACCTTGTTAAAAGTATAAAAGATAAGACTTTCTTTTTGTCTGAAAACTTTGAAGTTAAAGGGTAAAAGTACCATTTTAGTCACTTTTCCGATTCAATCTTCAATTTATTTATATGGCGGATATTACGAGCAACTATAACTTCGTTATAAATATTAAATAGCTTATTCAAGCATAAATATTACGTTATACCTTAATTTAATATTAAAAAATTCTATTATTGAACATCGAAATTCAGATTTGAACGAGGGCCGACTCATGTTCAATCAGCCGCTTGCTTTCGGATTAAAAAAAATAAAATAATGCAACAACCATTTCAAAACCTCCGAATCCGTCCCCCATTCAGCCATTCCAAACAAACATTTCATACGAAAACTGTCACATTACCCATAGCATAGAAAAGTGAAAATAAATAGACATACATCTGTCTCCCTCTACCTTACACGAATAGGGCGAGTGAAAGAGGGACAGATGTATTTCAATTGTCATCGTTGACAATGGGGGCTTGAGCGGTAATCCTCGTGACATGGCTTTTTCTTCTTTTTTTTTCGAGAAATCTGTATGATTTCTGATAGGGATAGTAGCTTGTTTATGCGCGCTTGTCTATGAGTGCTAATGGTATAGTCGTGTAGATATCTCGTTACGATTTGTCGATAATTCCAAAGGTGATATAGATAAAGGTTCTGCTTTCGAAAGCGGTCTGGTAATCGGTTTGCGGGTGATTCATCTTAAATTATCTCGAAACGGTAGTAATATGAAATTAGTCGCTGACATTTTGCAGTGTCTTTAATATGGTTAGATAATTTATTGTTACCAGGAACTGATCTAGATTTTTAAAGATTAGCTGTTGTGTCTAATCAACGTCTACAGCATTCATTATTTTTTTTAATTTAGGTACATAAATTGGTTGGGTTACCCTAATTTCTACATAATTATATCCACAATACTCATACGTAAATAGTACTAAGGATATGGCATGGATATGTCATTAAGTACCAGACCAGTTAAGTTTCAGAAGTATAAGTATAATCTCTGAGGTCCCTAAAATCATAAATACTTAAATAGATTCAGTGGTTTAGGCCAATCAGACAGGTTTTATTTAATTTAACTTTTAGTGTTTTGTAATAATCTATACTAATATTATAAAGCTGAAGGGTATGTTTGTTTGATTGAACGCGATAATCTCAGGAACTACTGATCCGATTTAAAAAGTTCTTTCAGTGTTAGATAGCCCATTTATCGAGGAAGGCTATATGCTATATTTCATCCTCGCTATTCCTACAGGAACGGGAACCATGCGGGTAAAACGAAACCACGCGGCGTCTACTAGTACCTTTATATTTTACAATCATTGGAGAGAAATATATAACTATAATTTTATGAGGCCTAACCCCTCTCATTCTGAGAGGAGACTTGTGCTCAACAGATTGCCGAATATGAGTTGCTAATGATGAATATTATTCGCAAGGATAATGAAATAATACCACTTTTGATGTTCAAAAATCCAAAACCAAACAATGGCAAACAGATAGCTATTGATATGCTAAATTAGCCATACAATCTCCGCCGCGTGTCTCTTAGCCACACCACAACCGGTAGCCGCTCGTTATTTTCCCGCTTTTCACGGCGTTTGCCCGCGCCGCCCGGCGCATCTCGCGTAATGATGTGTAAAGTATTTCAAGGGGAGATACCTACCGAGCGACGAGTCGAAGCGAAGACATCTTTTTGCCAGCGTTTGACTGCAATCGTGAATGTGAGCGATGCAGCGTATGGCGACTAGCTTACTTTTAGGGTTATTCACTCTTGTCTTGAAAGTACGTAAAGCAAAACGTTTGGTACGAATCCAAGAGACGTCATCCACGTAAGGATGTAGGTTAGGTACTACGAATTTCGTATTTTTTAATTAGATTAGTATTAGTATAGTGATTTTTATTATAAGTATTTTTCTAGCTATTTCTCTCTAGATTTAGGACTACGTACGGGATACCCGAAACGCTCTTGATTTAGGTGACTATGTACGGGATACCACAAAATGACGGCGTTCTTCAAGCCGTTGTCCGCTATGCTTCACTCTCATTACTCAAAATAGACTCATTGATCGTTTTCCTGGTTGTGTAAGTGCCGCAGGCTGCTTAATGGGACTTTAGCGACGTCACCGGGGGTTTCGGGCGAGCGCAGAAGCATCGCCTTATGAGGCCCGAAGGCAGAAGCAAATGTGGGCGGATCGACTCTCTAAGGGCTTTTCCTCTGAGACTCGGGAGGGCTTATTATCTATGGTTTAAGGTATAATGGGTAAGTATGTAAATGTGCGATGATGCACTCTAAATTATTTAGACCACGTGGTCCTGTATTTAAGCTTAACAAAAATTTAAGCAACTCCCCTTGTTGGGTATAGAGCTAGTCGCTAGTTAGGGGCAGATGTGCATTGATAACGAAATAAAAAAACCTTATTACCCCACAAATAGGGGTCATTTTTGTCTGGCAACCCTGAACTGGGAACGTCAACTGTCAATTTGACAACATCAAAGGGGCGCGTAATGGACGCTCGTGGATTTGCGATTGTTGTTACAGTCTAGTTTGCGTAGCGGAGGGATGTTTTCGAGTAATTAGCCGCCAAAAATCTTTGCGGAATAAAAAATTAATAATTTCATTTGCATAGATAAGTTTATAAGATCTAGATTTTTTCATGTTATTAGATAAGATTTAGATTAGATATTATAATAGAAAATGCATCTATATCATAGAAATTCCTTGTCTAATATAGGTTCTGAAGCTTTCTTAGAGTATGCAGTGCATGTTTGCATCAATAGTCACACGCCATTGGGCCGACGTCAAAGTGACGTCATCAAAAGAACAGACAAAAATTTAGTAGGTATATAATATAATCATGTAAAAAAGATGCTCGTATTTATCTAAATTAAAGTTACTAGTTCTTCTGTTTGTTGTGATGGGTTTCTTAGATAAAGTTGCCTTTGGATTCGTAACTTTTGTTTTAGACAGTTTTCCTTAGCACCATTACTTAAAGAAATAGGTAAATACCTAGGCACTATATACTACTTAACAAATAGGTAAATGCCTAGGCATATCTGACACTATTATAGATTTTATTTGAATTGTGTTTCTAGTCTATTTATATATTTATACTATACAAGATAGGAAAGGATTTGCTATCGATCTAAAAATAAAAATTACCCGACCTACCTAAGGTAGGTGTAGGTCTTTTTTGGCTTTGGTGCCTCATACAATGTGAATATGTAAAAGGTATATACTTTATCTAATTTACCATATATTATGTAACACTGCAAGCTACAAGCTATAATTCAGGCTAGCACCACCCACCGTAACGCTTGTAAGGAGGGTAGGCAAAGCATAAATCATGTTAACACATAAATTGCGCTGGCAACACAGCCCTAGGGGTTGGCGTACAAGTTGTGACAGATTACCACTAAGGGAAACAGTTATTATACCCGTACAATGCATTCCCAACCTTAACCTAATTAAAATAGAGTATATTTTTCGGGTTGGAGGTGTCCCCTAAAAATCGATGAGTTATTTTATTACCATGATAATGTTGCCAGTGCTAACCGTAGGGTCTGCTGGAATTGTTGGTAAATTGAAATTTATCAAATAAATTATTGTAACTGAGAATGGGGGGCGTTAAATATGATTGAATGGTTATTTATTTGTGCCATTATATTTTGTAATTGTATGGGAGGATGTTGGTTATGAAGTTTTTTTGTGAACTTGCGTGGTCTAAGTTAGAGCATGGCTTTTGCCTATTTGTGTAAGCTGAGCTTAGAAAAATATTATAAATTCATGAATACATCAATCCTAAGATTTTCTACGAGTAGTTGTAAGTAACCGAATACCTTAAGAGGAAGTTGTAAGTAACTTTTATTTTATTCTTTACGCCCTTCCGCCGCAGTGTCACCTAATGGTGAGTGATGATGCAATCTAAGATGGAAACGGGCTAACTTTTTAGGAGGAGGATGAAATTCCACACACCTTTCGACACGACATCGTACCGCACCGAACGCTTAATCGTTTGGAGATACGTCTTTGCCGGTAGGGTGGTATCTAGTCACGGCCGAACCCTCCCATCAGCCAGACCTGGACCAATTAAGAAAACCTCAATCGGCCAAGCCGGGGATCGAACCTAGGACCTCCGTCTTGTAAATCCACCGCGGATACCACTGCGCCACGGGTCGTCACAATTCGCACCCAAGACCTCACTCTAGATCTAGAAAACCATAGCATTACTAACTACCAGAGGAGTCGTCAAAACCCGATGCACTTTGTTCATCATTATCAACCCATATTCGGCTCACTGCTGAGCTCGAGTCTCCTCTCAGAATGAGAGGGGTTAGGCCAATAGTCCACCACGCTGGCCCAATGCGGATTGGCAGATTTCACACACACAGAGAATTAAGTAAATTTTCTGGTATGCAGGTTTCCTCACGTTGTTTTTCCCTCACCGATTGAGACACGTGATATTTAATTTGTTAAAATGCACACAACTGAAAAGTTGGAGGTGCATGCCCCGGACCGGATTCGAACCCACACCCTCCGGAATCGGAGACAGAGGTCATGTCCATAGAGCTATCACGGCACTTTGTTACCAACACGGCCTCCGTGGCGCAGTGGTATGCGCGGTGGGTTTACAAAACGGAGGTCCTGGGTTCGATCCCCGGCTGGGGAGATTGTGATTTTCTTAATTGGTCCAGGTCTGGCTGGTGGGAGGCTTCGGTCGTGGCTAGTTACCACCCTACCGGCAAAGACATACCGCCAAGCGATTTAGCGTTCCGGTACGATGCCGTGTAGAAACCGAAGGGCGTGTGGATTTTCATCCTCCTCCTTACAAGTTAGCCCGCTTCCATCTAAGACTACATCATCAATTACCATCAGGTGAGATTATAGTCAAGTGCTAACTTATAAACAATAAAAAAAAATACTATATACCTTTAACCAACAAATCGGTGCGCATCTTAAAGAGTGCGTAATAAAGTAAAGTAAACAAAGTGGAAGCTTCCTCGGAGGCTACGGACCCTCCACTTATCTCCCCCTCCCACTCGCCGTGATAAGTTAATCCCTATATATCCCTCTCGCTTCATCCCCATTACGCTATGGGGCTAGAAATACCTCCGATTTGGACAGGAACGCTTTGCGGTACCTATTTTTCTTAACGTCATAGAAACAATTTTTTTTTAAATTTAAAAAATACATTTAAATTTTAGATATTTTAGTATCGAATTAAAATAAAAGACTAAGTAACAATCAGCAGTTACGTACCTACAATACGATTTTTCGACCCACTGTAACTTCGTTATGAAAAAACCAAGAAACCTACATCTCAAATGAATACCTGCTTTGATAATACAATGTCGCCGAGACCTTACTCTCGTCGTGATGAAATGAAAAGAAATTTTGGCAATTAAACCCACCACATGGAGTTCTTGATTTTGGATCGTACCGCGATGCAAGAACCAGCTCATGACTAAGGGCCCGGTATGGGATCGAAACTAGACTGGCATACTGACGTATTACCAAGTGAGTTTTATCCGTGTTTTATAATCAATTAAGAGATATTATATGTATATGCAAAGGCGTGCAAAGAGATATTAACTAGGGTAGGCAATATAAAATCTGTACAAAATTTAAAATTTCGGTTCCAGTAAAGGTTGGTTATACTAATAAGTCTTCAGGATACGCAGTGTATTTTGCATCTATGAAGTACGCGCCACTGTGTCTATGGCTAGAAGTAGTTTATAATCTGTGGAGGGAGCCGCATGTCAGGCACGTGCCGCCCATTTATCTGTTTTCACAGCAATTCACACTTGACGATAAGTGACTTTACATGTTCGATGTTTGAATTGTAAAGTTTGAACGTTAGTAACCTGATTAACAATAAAGTAATCGAAGGTAATCAATAGGAATGAAATGATAATCGAATGATAGATAATAGCCAAATGTATTCTTATAGTAGCTATTCTTGTCATTAGAAAAACGGTTAGATGAGAAACTCAATTTGTCAAGAAAAGAAGTTATTTGTAGATTAATTTACAACTTTTTTCAAGAAACTACGAAGAGTGTCCACACTTCACACTTTCTTTACTACCTACTAAAAAATAAACATAGGTACCTTGAAAAAATAATGTAAGGAAGTATACGGTTCAAAGATTTCGTTAGATACATACAAATTACAAATACATAAATGCAAAGTACACACTTATTTCTATATATACATAATCAGCCCCCTAGCCAAGTGGCACGTCGATTCTCTTTCTATGATCGCTAACGCTTCGAAAACTAGAAAGATGTATGGGAATGACATTTGCTATCGACAGGTCACGTGATCAAGATCTGTCATTCCCATACATTTTTCTAATTTTCGAAGCGTTAGCGATCGTAGAAAGAGAATCGACGTGCCACTTGGCTAGAGGGGCAGATAGATAGAAGTGTAGCCAATAAAAAAGTGTTAATATCAAATAGGTAGACTATCCCGAATGTTCTGCGCATTTACAAATCCAGTTACTTACTCAACAATAGCAAAGGAATTAAAAATAATTTCCACACATTTCATTTTCACACTGACATGTCAACAATTAAAAAAACATGAAAAAATATAATGGTAAATGCAAATCGACGGTCGGAATACCGGAGCGGAGTTTTATTCGATTTTTATACGCCGCATCGGACGCCATTACGTGATACGTCACTTTCTTCGTTACAAAAAATGGCGACGATGGTTACGCGCCTAAAAACGCTTCTATATTTCTAGTAGGGCTGTGTAGCTGCGTTTTATTTTTTATTTATTTATTAATCACATCACACGTCACACTAATATTATAAAGGCGAAAGTTTGTGTGTAAGTGTGAAAGTGTGCAACACATAGACTTTTCATCCCAGAAAATCCATGGTTCCCTCGGGATTTGTGAAAAACTGAAGCGGGCGTCCGCTAGTTAATAATATATATTAATAATATATATCTAAACACTTTAATAACAAAGTTAAGTTTAGGTATATTATTTGTTACAGTTGTATGTAAATTTGTAGAAATACGTATACTGTATGACGGTTATTGTTGAGTGTGTCGAAAATATTTAAAACCGCCAGTGAGTTTTCGACGAAACCGCCTAATCCTTCTGAGATTTAAGAAAACAATGCATGGCAAGATATTTTTTTTTCATCTATCAACAAAAAAAATCAAAAAACCTTATCTATTTTTTGTGGAATAATGGAAATATCATAATATAATTAATAATTATAATTGTTGGAATAAGGAATATTTTATTAGCAATTTTTTTTCAATAATATCTGACTTAAACTTGTGGCAACGCAACATGTAGCTGCGAATCAATGAAAGTCATGGTTAAGAAGTTTTATAAAACTATTGTCGTAGCCACTTCTATAACAAATCTTCCATTTAGTTTCAGGGGAAAAGAATATCAGTTATTTTAAAGACATGGCATCTAATTCTTAAAAAAAATCATAATTTCAATATACTATTCCGTCCTACTTCCTTTTGCCAGCCCTGCGTAAAATAAGGCAGAGACATAAAACTGAAACGAGATCTGTGTTTTAATAGATATGATAATTTTGGTTTTTATTGTTTTATTATATCTCGCGGCGCGGTTCCACGCGTTGTAACATCTCGGTTAATTTGATTAGTGTTGCAAGTCGTAAAAATATAATTAATTTGTATTCGTGTTAGCATTTTAATTAATTTATATTTGTGTTTAACGCTTTGCTAGGTTCCCTTATTTCCATGTTATGGGTCTTGGAGTATTTTTATAAAGATTTTTTTATAGCCAATAAGCTTCTCTACCTGATGCCTGATGGAAAGCAATGATGATATTTCGATGACATTAGATATGTTTATACGATGTAAAATAGGTTCAGCTGTTCCAGAGATTAGCCTGGACAAACAGATAGACAGACAAACAGACAAAAATTAAAAAAAAATTGTTTATGCTTTAGTAGGTATAGTGTAAATTTTTTTTTTTTTTTTTAATCTTTACAAGTTAACCCTTAACTACAATCTCACCTGATGGTAAGTGATGTTGCAGTCTAAGATGGAAACGGGGTAACTCGTTAGGAGGAGGATGAAAATCCACACCCCTTTCGGTTTCTACACGGCACCGTACCGGAACGCTAAATCGCTTGGCGGTACGTCTTTGCCAGTAGGGTGGTAACTAGCCACGTAGGGTGGTAAATAACTAAGACTATTAGAACTTGAGAAAACACAATTAGTTTGAAATCACAGACAGACACTTTTTGATATGTATGTTGTATGTTTAAATAAGCTACATAGCTACAATATGGTTATGTCATCATCATCATTATCTACCTATATTCGGCTCACTGCTGAGCTCGAGTCAAAAACGGACGAGACGGGTTAGGCCAATAGTCCTCCACGCTGGCCCAATTGGCACACTTCACACACGCAGAGAATAAGGAAATTCTCTGGTATGCAGGTTTCCTCACGATTTATTTATATAATTTAAATAAAAATAAATTTCCAGGTTAGTTAATTAGGCTTTCAATGAAATCTCTTGTAGGTAGGTATACTGTATTCAAAATTATAAAGTACCTAAACTTAATAAAACTATACGTTATGAGAAACTTCTTAGAAAACATAAATTGGTTTTGCGAGTAAAACAACTTTATTAAATCTCTCAGTGACACAAAGTCGAGGGCATAACATATCCAAGTACAAAATATTTTTAAAAGCACTTTACAACAAACAACCCATAAAACGTTTTAGCAACAAATTCACGGGCGGTGTTGCCAGAGGCAAAAAATAACAAACACTAAAACAGTCGGCGCTGAGTGCTGTTGACTTTGCAATTAACTGGCAACACTGGGAGGATGGGGTGCAACAAATTGTGCTAAGAATAACTTGCGGCTGATTGTTTTTTATCCGACTGCATTAGATGGAGGGTAATGTTTTTTTTATCAAATTACAAGAAAACACATATCCTTAAATCTCATTTGATATCAATTAGTAATCTTTTTAAATGTAGTTTAAAAATACTACATAATTAACACGTTCGTTAATTATGTATCGTTTATTTTAAACTAGCGGACGCCCGCGACTTCGTCCGCGTGGAGTTCAGTTTCTCACAAATCCCGCGGGAACCATGGATTAGTCCGGGATGAAAAGTAGCCTGTGTGTTAATCCAGAGCAAAATGTATTTCCATTCCAAATTTCAGCCAAATCGCTTTACTGGGTGCAGCGTAAAAGAGGAACAAACATACTTACACACTTTCACACTTACACACAAACTTTCGCCTTTATAATATTAGTCCGATTAGGTTAACTAGCATATTTGTTTTTTTTTTTGAGAATTTTTAACCCTACTCTACCCTACTATATTTTGAGCAGGGCCCCTCCAAGACACACTACGCCACTGCGTAAGATTCGATATAGTATACATTCTACATTCGTGCGACAAAGCAAATGTTTCTACAATGGAAAGTTTACTGTTTAGTTGCCATCACAAACATTTGATTTTGAATCACATCCCCGGTAAAGAGGGTGTGACGAAAAACCGGGTGATGATTTTCACACGCTTTCCTTATAGTATAAGAGCTTCACTTTCAAATGCTTATCGTAAAGGTCTTAGACTATTTAATTTGCCATACCATAATCTATACTTTATTATTATAAAAAGTTTAAATTTGAGGTATTATAGAGGGTAGGTTATATCTGTATCTACTAAACCGATTTTGAAAATTCTTTTACTAATAGAAAGCCACATTATTTGTGAGTGTTATAGGCTATTATATATATATTTTCGTTCCGTATTGCTACGGAGCAGGGAACTACGCGGGTGAATCCGCGGGGCGTCAGCAAGTAATATTTTAAAGACGTAAAGTTTGTTAGGGGTAATCTCTGGATCTGCGAAACCGATTTTGAAAAATATTTTACCAAAAGCAAGCTACATCTTTACCGACTGAAATAGGCTATATTTTATACCTGTATTCCCATGGAAACAGGAACTACGGCTAATTTGAAACTGACCAAATATTAGTAGGATTTTATATTTAAAGGCAAGTTAGACTAACAGGCTGATTTAGCCAAGTCCTAGCGTCGATCCCCGATTGAGGTTTTCCTAATTGGTCCAGGTCTGGCTGGTGGGAGGTTACAGCCGTGGCTAGTTACTACCCTACCGGCAAAGTCGTACCGCCAAGCGATATAGCGTTCCGGTACAATTTCGTGTAGAAACCGAAAGGGGTGTGGATTTGTATCCTAACAAGCTAGCCCGCTTCCACCTTAGATTGTATCATCACTTACCTTCAGGTGAGATTGTGGTCAAGGATTAACTTGTAAAGAATAAAAAAAAACTGCACTTTGCTTCTTTTACACCTAGACGATGTTTATTTTATATTTACTTTATCTACAGTTAGAATGTTCATCTAATTTGTTTGTACGTTTATCCAATGTGGGAAAGTTAACACCTTCCTGTTTGTGTATGCAATGGGTCGTCACCCCCTATTCCCTAGACCCCTTCGATTTGATTTGCGAACCCCGCGGGTGCTTCGCAAAACAAACTAACACACTTGCTACGAAGGATATCCATACTAATGTTATAAATGCGAAAGTTGGTTTGTTTAGCTGCCTCTGCGGTCCAGTGGGTATAATGTCTTCGGTTCGTGAAGTCCAGGATTCGAGACCGGGGTGGGGGTATGAAATGAGCGTTTCTTCCGTTTGGAACTGGGAATTTGGTGGTGATACGTCCGTGTCACTGAGAGCACGTTAAGTTGTCGGTTTGGGTCACTATATTATTAACATCTGATAGTGGTCGTTAAAAAAATTAAACAGCATCACTCTAGACCCGCCAAACCGCATTGGAACAGCGTGGTGGGTCTAAAGTCATATTGCCTGGAAGCGATTGTTCCTATAATGGATGGTTAAAATAGGCCGATAATGATGATTATAACTCACTCCTACCTTATTTTTAACCGACTTCAAGAAAGGAGGAGGTTATCAATTCCTCGGACACTTATTAATAATAAAGTTTACCCAATCTGGTTAAAGCTGAAAAGGAAAAAGTATCAAAATATTTGAGTCAACTATTAATATTCCGATAGTCGTTTCGGTCAATGGTCTTATAGCGAAAAGCTTCGACCAACACCTTAAGAAGCTTTAGCTGAGCTGGTGGATCAAGGCTCGGATACAGAAGGCAGTTATTCTCGAGATGGTGCGTATTGTGAGGAGGTTCCTCATTCTGGAGCCCTAACCACCGGTTGCTTGGGCACTCAACTGTCCCGCAGCGGGTTTTTATAAATTTTTAGTGTTTTGTATTATATATATTACCATTGTTAAAAATTTAAAATAGGGCAAATAAATAAATAAAGATTACCCAAATAACACAAAAAATCAATGGATACAAATTAACTATACCTACACGAAAAGGAACAAACGGCATTCCAAAGCTCAAAACGGATCTACAAATCGATGTCACTATTAAAAACCGTCGTAAACCCTGCATTCTAACCCGCGTTCCAACAAAACATCGATCTATTTCACCGTAGTAGCAAATTCATTTCCTTAAATGACATTTCCTTGATAACGCCTGACATTGACAAGAGCATTGCATTAAGTTTATAGAAAAAAAAGCAAAACAAACATGGCGGTTCAAGATGGCGTCGAGTCAAAGGCCGCCGCCGGTAGCGGTGCGCTTGGTATTCATAAATGATAAATTTAATATTATTTATGATGGCCCCAAACGGTATAGAGATGATAATACCGGATTTTGTGATTATAATTCGGTAGCTTCTGTTCGTTGGTGTTATTGCTTTAGTTAACGAATGAGAAATATTATAACCATCTAGACTATGTACATATCAAAGGTGGCCGTTATAGCCACATTTGAATATTTTTGATTTGACTGTCTGCTGTTAAGTGTGACATATAATAATTTTTGAAATGTATCAACATAAATCATTTGCTGCATCCACATTTTGAGTATTTTTAACCGTTCTCTATCTATCTATATCTAAACTTATAGTTAAACTGTAACAGGTCAAATTTTTAACAAATATTGAAAATTTTTGTTGGAGGGCATTATATAACAGTTCTTTATCTGATACTGAATACTGAGATACTGAAGCCTAAAATGTTTTTTGTTATATTATTTATCTGTCTGTCGGTCTGTCAGTCCGTGATTTTCTTATTGCGAAAATAAAATAAAAAGAGGGTGAAATACGGGTTGTGTAATGTGTGTAATAAAGTTTGTATGAAAAGTCCTTAATTTATAGAGTTTTAAATATATGTTCATAAATCATAAAAAATAAGAAATATTAACAACCCCTCATGTGGTGAAATAGGGTTTGGATTTACATTGATTTCCATGTGGACGAAGTCGCGGGCGTCCGCTAGTATATTAATAACGAACATTTATTTATTTAAAACATGCTACTTATGTCTGTTACGACTAAACTTAAAAATACATGGTATCTATTTTACGTTAATAAAGATTTACTATTACGAGTAATAAAGGTACGAAATAGCTCAATTTGTTACATTGTAATGTTCTTAATAACATGCCAATATTACAGTACATCAACACTTAGAAGCACATTCTAAGAACACGTAGGTACCTACAACGCGCTGTCTTACTCCCATCAACCTATGGTTCTCTAATCTACATGTGAGCGTAATTACACTGGCATACCCTTTAGATCGGAACATATTAAAATTGGTACAAAAAGCACGATTGAAATAGAGTGTATAAAACATTGGAGCATAGTGTTATTGGCACAAAGAAATTACTGCTGCTATCTCACTAGGGCTGAAAGTGAGCCTGTTTACAGTACGCTGAATTTTCACGAATTATGAACACATCCTTATTATAAATAAACCAGCGGTATCCGTGATGAGTGAGTGACTTTTCTCATTTAGATGAATAAAATGATCCTTGCTATTATCGGAAACCAGGACGTTAATATATGGTACAATGCGATTACTGCTACAAACTCACTAGGGCTAAAAGTTAACCATTGTACATATGACTCATGTGCAGGCACCCTTACATTAGAAATACGATGCATGTTGCACGATCTGCATATTAGGTACAATTTAGTTATTTCAACACATAACGAAACAATGAATGATACATTGTATTGACAGACATCTGAACAATAATCGGATTATGATATTAAAACGTTTTCACAGTAACAAATGACAATTGCGAGCTTGCGTTTACTTACCGTTTCTTGGTATTTTTTTTAAAATGTGACGAAATAAAATTTGCGGTGATTTATTACAACTTTATTTAAATACAAGTTGTTGTACGCGACTTCGTCCGCGGTTTTAACCTAATTATATACCTATAATACCTAGGTATAAGGTATTCGCCAACGGTGTAGTTCAAAACGCACAAGTGTTTTCCAATCTAGTGATGTGTGGCACACATTTCTTTTTTTCAAATATGTAAAACACATCCCTTCATTAATATATTAGCATGGAAACTAAAATACAACAATGTATATTTTGTTTTTGAATACTAATTCAGCGTTCTCCGGTTTAAAAAGAATTAAAAAACAGATATTTTTTTAAACGACGGAGAAAAAAGCATAGAATATTCTGTGCTCTATTCGTTTATTGGTTTTTCTCATTATCATAATTAAACGACAACACTATGCTAGTGTAAGAGATCCTGGCATTACTGTCTACTTTGTCTATTCCATTTTAACCATAACTCTCTGTGCTCTATCCGGTTCTGTCCAACATAATTTAACATAGATTTATTACTTCTATGTATTTTAAAATATAAGTATTGATAAATATTTTTCAAATTGCCTTGTTTTGTAGCAGGAAACGAGTACTTACAACTTAGAATTATGTAAAAAAATCTTCATTTTATTTTTTGTCACGTGATTCCCTCAATAAGATAATGATGTTTAATCGATTTTGACAAAAGCTATTAAGACTTCCTGAATTTAAATTTACTATGCACGCACAGTAGCTAAGTTGTAACAAATAATTACTTTTTTATTACTCAAATCCGATCAGTGTTTTCGTCTTGATTGAGTAAGTAATAAATATTGGTATATACCTATAAGGATTATAAAAATGTAAAGGGCATGCACATCTAACGTCACTTTTAGCCCTTGTGTGTAAAACACATAACTTTGATCAGTTTTAATGTGCCACTTTAGGCAAGAGAGGTATGTAATGTCATATATACTTCCTAGAGTCCGCAGACGCACATGTATAGCATTAAAGCGTAGTTTTATATGTTCAGTCTGTAGGAATGTGTAATAGATTATGGAACACATGTAAACCTTCTTAGCCGTAGATCTCGTTCTTGGGAATACATCGGGATAAAAAGTAGCCTATAACTATGCTAGTACAGACTATAATCTATTTCGGTGCCAAATTTTATCCAGATAAGTTTAAACATTCAGGCGTGGTTGAGTAACAAACATCAATACCTCGAAATCTTACATCTACACTTAATATTAGTTTATGAATTAATGTGAAAAAAGTTCAACGTAATATTGAATGTTAAAGAAAACTTTAAGGTTTACTGTATTACTTTATACGTATACTTATAAAGATAGATATATGAATTTTGTACAACTTACATAATATTTATTTTACATTTTTCATATAAACTTAATTACATTTACAAGTATACTTGTAAGCGGTATTAATGTCATCTGCGTAATGTAATTAGCATTACACATGTTTTATAGTAATTGACGACATTTTTTTCTTTTTATTCATTTATTATTACCACCTTATTGCATTAACATCAGGTGATGAAGAAACGTCAACGATGTACTTACTTAATTAAAGATTAAAAAAAGATATACAAAACATTTGCTTGTGTTGTGCTCGTTGTAAAAAAAGGCTATTTAAAAAATAATTGCTTGAAAAATTGTACCAATTTTATTTTTACTAAAATGTCTATATATTTTATCTAATATTTTTTTTTGTCGAATGTTGAAATTAGGATCTAATTTCGACATTAGACATTCGACATTTGAGATTAGGTAATATATTTCTTTTTTCATGAGGTAAAGATATGATTTACATCGAAACTACTGTTGAAATTTGTTTGAGATTTCCGGTAATTAAAAACAGTGTGGTATCCACCACACTAAGCTCCATTTCCTCTCTCCTAAAAAACCTGACCCTGTGGTGAACCGTTGAAATAGGCTAATAGGCTAATCCTTTATTATCCTATTTCAACGGTTCACCACAGGGTCATGTTTTCAGGCACATGAAAAATTTTTTTTTTTATTTTTAAGTTACGGTGGTAAAATCATCTCCAGTGGTATCCAGACAACATAAAATATGATAGTTAATTTAGTGAGCGCGTACGGCGGTGTCCTGACCTCAATTTCACGCGCTTGAAGGACCCTCATTTGGAAAAAAATGTCCACCATTATTCAGAGTTATCAGTGACCGTTTTATAATGTACTGGCTTCTGCCGACTTCGATTTCTTATAATACGGGTCATAGTTCTATAAGTAGTTGTGTTGTATTATGTTTTGGGTTTTAGGACCACAACTGAGTACTAGGTTTGAGTCCCGGATCGTGCCACAAAGCTTTTAGAAAAACCTAGCCTGGATCACTTAATGGAAGCTTAATGTTTCATTGACCGAATCAAATTATGGAGTCTAATTTTGAAGCCCTTTTTAAGTGCTCATAAGTTATGGATGGGTTACATACAAACACACGCATACTGCATATCTTATATATGTATAGATAGACACCATCGCTAAAATACTCATAATAGTTTCCTTGGACTTCTAAACATTGAGATTCAATGAAAACTCCAATTCCTAAAAACGGGGGAAATATTTTCCCTATATCTACTTACTCACAGTACAAGTAGGTACTAAGTAACTAGCAGGAAGTTAAAAGTATTTGATGCACGGTATAATTATGATATGACCTCAGCCTTTGACTCGAAAAACGTACCTATGTTCGAATGCGGTCCGGGGCAAGAACCTTCAACTCTTCAGTTATGTGCATTAAATATCATGTCTCTCCAACGGTGAAGGACAATCGTGAGGAAACCTGCATACCTGAGAATTTCCTAATTCTCTACGTGTGTGGAGTCTGCCAACCCACAATGGGTCAGTATGGTGGACTTTTAGCTTAACCCAACCCTTTCTGAGAGGAGACTCGTGCTCAACAGTGAGCCAAATATGGGTTGTTAATGATTATATCATTAGAACCTTTATTCGTAAGTAAAACATATGACAGAGCGAGCGGGCGTATGTCACGTGTGAGTGCTCATAAATCAATGATACGCCCCAGACCGCGCTGAAAGGTTTCAATCGATAACACTAGTGATGGCAGTAGCTGGGCATACCGTTGTTCGTGATATCCATTGCGTTTTTGGTATGTAATATTGTTTTTCTTTCACTCAGTTGAAGAGCAATGTAAGGTTTTAAACGATGTGGTGACGGGTTCTCTGTTCGCTGATTCCGCCGAGATAGTCTAACGTTTAGTTTTGATATCCATTGCGTTTTTGCTATGTTATATTGTTTTTCTTTCACTCAGTTGAAGAGCAATGTAAGGTTTTAATCGATGCGATGGCGGGTAATCTGTTCGCTGATTTCTCCGAGCTCATGTGGAATATGTTCATGATATCCATTGCGTTTTTGCTATGTTATATTATTTTTCTTTCACTCAGTTGAAGAGCAATGTAAGATTTTAATCGATGCGATGGCGGGTACTTTGTTCGCTGATTTCTCCGAGCTCATTTGGAATTTGTTCATGATGTCCATTGCGTGTTTGCTATGATATATTATTTTCCCATCACTCAGTTTAACAGCAATGTAAGCTTTCAATCAATAATACTCTACTAATAGTGATATTGATATTCATTGCGTTTTTGCCATGTAATATTATTTTCCATTACTCACTGTAGGAGTAACGTACCTACTAATATCATATTGACTCGGATGAATGATCATCAAAATTTCATTTGTATTATTATTATCAGCAAATATTGAAAATGCAAAGGGGCCAGCCCCCCTAGCCAAGTGGCACGTCGGTTCTCTTTCTACAATCGCTAACGCTTCGAAAACTAGAAAAATGTATGGGAATCACAGATCTTGATCTCATGACCTGTCGATAGCAAATGTCATTCCCATACATCTTTCTAGTTTTCGAAGCGTAAGCGATCGTAGAAAGTGAATCGACGTGCCACTTTGCTAGGTGGGCAGTTCTTTTACTATGGGAGAGAGGATTTCGAGCTAAGACACACAATGCTGCTATAATGCGGATTGGTGGGCTTAGTTCATGTTTAGCTCTGTAACGATAGCAGATGTTCAATAAAAATAACAGAGACAACGATTTAAAATTTTCTCTGAAGCACAGGGTTGTTGCATTGCCAACCTCCCTGCTGCCACTGAGAATGTCTCATAAAAAAGAAAACTCCAACATTTTAACAGCTTGCCTCTGGACTTGAACACAGAACCTCATACCTCGAAGCCGCACAGTATAACAACTGGACCATCAAGGCATAGTAGCATCATCAGATATTCTCTTTCTCCTCTTGCATAAACTCCTGAGTGATACAACAACAGTCCTACAGACGAGGGTCGAACTCACGACCATCTCGTTGATAAGTTTGACCCTTTAACCACAGAGCCATTGAGGCTACAAATTGGAAGTTTTAACCGCTATAATCGATCAGAGGTGTAAGGCTTCACCCCGGCTGACACGTTGGCCGACTTAAAAAAGAAATTTGACACCTGCGGGTGACGTCACTGGGTCACTGACGAACTCACCGTTTCGGCGGTCGATAACTTATATATGTATTATATTAAGGCAGTCTTAATCAATACATCAATACGTATAAATAAATTTAAAGAGTCTGTCTGTTATATAATACTAGCGGACGCCCGCGACTTCGTCCGCGTAAATTTCGATGTCAACTTTACTACTACCCCTACCCTACCCTACCCCTACCCTACCACTACCCCAACCCTACCCCTACATCTACCCTACCCCTACCCTACCCTACCTCTACCCCCACCCTACCCCTACCCTACCCCAAACCTACTCCTACCCTACCCCTACCTTACCTACACCCTACCCCCATCCTACCACTACACCCATCCTACCCCTCCCCGTACCCTATTTCTTTCCTACCCCTATCCCAGCCGTAGGTACCCCTATCTCACGCCTATCGTACCCCTACCCTACCACTTCCCTATCCTACCCGTACCTCTAGCCTACCACTACCCTACCTCTACCCCTACCCTACCACTACCCTAAACCCGGCCCTAAACCTACCCTACCCCTACACTACCCCTACGCTTCCCTACCCGTACCCTACCCTACCCTGTAACTTCTCTATCTTATTCCTACCCTTAGCAAAATCGGTCCAGTCCTTCGAGAGTGGTGGTATGACCAAGAGAAATAGAGACTTCTATGCTAATAATATAAAGAGGTAAAGTTCGTGTGGTTGTAGGAGGTAATCTCTGGATCTACTGGACCGATTTGGAAAATTGTTTTACCAATAGAAAGCTACGTTATTTGCGAGTGTCATAGGCTATGTTTGATCCCCATATTCACACGGGAACGGGAACTACCTAAATGAAAGCGCTGGGCGTCATATAGCGGAATTTCTGCGTCTTTTAGAAATTTTGTATTATCTCCGAAACTATTTAAGTAATTAACATACTGTAAAGGACAAATCTTATCTCCATAATATCCTTGTGATTATTAAATAATTTATTTTAATAAGGATTAAAGTTTAGTTGTATAAATAATGACGTAAACCTAAGTATATAAAATTAATAATTTTTAAAACACAAAAGGTACTATATCTGCTAATATATAGAAGATAGATATATGGTGTCGCGGACTTTTTTGTAGAACTTTTAAAGATATATAAAGTCCCCATACATTAATTTCAATTTTACACAATAGTTAAGGCAGCGCATGCGAATAAGTCTGTTTAAGAGGATTTTCAGTCCGACCTGTATGATAAAAACTGTGATAACTCTGCTAATATATATGATACCAATATAAAATATAGCCTATAGCACTCCCCGATAATGTAGCATTCTACTGGTGAAAGAATTTTTAAAATCGGACCAGTAGTTCCGAAGATTACCCCATTTAAAAAATGTGACAAACTTACAAACTTACAAACTTTACCTCTTTATAATATTAGTATAGATAGTATAGATAACATTAGTTATTTTTTTTTTTTCTTTACAAGTTAACCCTTGACTACATTCTCACCTGGTGGCAAGTAATGATGCAGTCTGTGTCTGTGTTCTTAACACGATACTAAAACACAATCGAGATTTTTAAAGTTATCGTCTGTTTGTCTGTTTGTCCGGACTAATCTCTGAAATGGTAGATTTTAATGAGACTCTCACTGGAAGATAGAAGCAGTTAAAGAAGCAACATACAGACTATTTTTTATCCCGGTAAAAATCTATGGTGTTTTTCACACAGACGAAGTATCTGAGCTACTAGCAGACGCCGCGTGGTTCCTGTTCCCGTAGGAATCATCATCATCATCATTATCAGACGACGGACGTCCACTGCTGGACATAGGCTTCTTGCTATGGACTTCCAAACAAAACGGTCTCGAGCCGCCAGCATCCAGCGGCTCCCTGCAACCCGCTCGATGTCTTCGGTCTAGTGGAGGACCAACACAACGCTTTCCGGAGTTCCCGTAGGAATACGGGGATAAAATATAGCCTGTAGCACTCGGGGATAGTGTAGCTTCCCAACAGTGAAAGAATTTTTCAAATCGGTACAGTAGTTCCAGGGCCTATTGAAAACATACAAACAAAGAATCAAATCTTTCCTCTTTATAATATTAGTACAGATTGTACAGATTTAAATGACTTCCTTGACGAATACTGCCTTGTTGGCCATTGGTGAGCCCTTGTGACTTCTCGAAGACCAAAGTTTGAGTACTAGTTAGGAGTATAAAACCATTCTTTTCAGAGATCGTCATCATTCGGCTCTCAGCTGAGCTAGAGTCTCCTCTCAGAATGAGAGGGGTTAGGCCAATAGTCCACCACGCTGGCCCAATGCGGATTGGCAGACTTCACTCACGCAGAGAATTAAGGTAATACTCTGATATGCACATGATTTCCTCACGATGTTTTCCTTCACCGATTGAGACACGTGATATTTAATTTCTTAAAATGTACACAACTGAAAAGTTGGAGGTGCATGCCCGGACCGGATTCGAAGCCACACACTCCGGAATCGGAGGCAGAGGTCATATCCACTGGGCTATCACGGCTCTTTTCAGAGATATTCAGTAAAAATTCTGTCCGGAGATGGTTAAAAAAACGTGCCTCGGAGAGCAAGTTAAACTGTCGATCCTAAACATTGTCGTTAACATAACATAAAGATTGTTAAAGCCGTTAAAAAAACATTAATATACGCATTAGTATAGCGTGTTGGGTCTACACTCCATATCCCCTCTTCTGTAAGGAGAAAGGCCTGATCCTCTAGTGGAACTTTAAAAGAGACTGAATATGATGATGATGAATATTCTAAAAAAAAACATCATGTGGAGTGTAGCATTGATTCATCTTGATTAGAAAATCTCTCATACAAAAGACATCAACGCGTTCGTTCGTCTCTACACTAACAAATCATTTTATATGTTACTCACTTTTTGAATAAATCGTAAATTTGTTAAAAAAAATTGACCTCAGGATCTGGAATTAGACAACTTAATACTGTACAAACGACGCAACTAAGCCTAGATATGCATTACTTACATACTTATCTATACCAATATTATAAAAGGTAGGTAAGGAGGTAAAGTTTGTGGTGTTGTAAAGGGTAGGTAATCTCTGGATCTATCCAACCGATTTTGAAAATTCTTTTACCACTAGAAAGCTACGTTATTTATAAGTGTCATAGATTACATTTTATCCTCGTGTTCTTACGGAGACGAGAACTACGCGGGTGAAACCGCGGGGCGTCGACTAGAAACATAATTTAGAATTGTATATTTTTGCTAATATTTTCTTTATTGTTAATTCGTGATGGAAAGATTGTAATGATAAGTACCGCTTACATCCAAATTTATTCAGGCATTTAGAAGTTATGGTGAAATAAAGAAACTCACCTTCATACATGTAATCTGAAACAATAGGTACACTTTTCTTTTAAAACAGTCGTGTAAAAAAATATAGAGAATAGATGTCCAGACCCTACGTTATGTTGTTATGTTATGTTGAGAATAATTTGAAAATTAAAGACTTTGACATGATTTAAGTTAACATAAAAAGTCAGTCACCCATCTATACCTATATTACTTGAGCCAACGTGACTTGAACAGAGAAATCGACTAATTTACACTATCACGGCTTTTAATCCAAGCTTGACTCTGTAACGTTCAGAAAATACGATTAACTCAATAAAAAAAAACAATTAATTATAACAACTAAAGGATAACGCACATACAAAATAAGGGACGCCAATAATATAATAAAAATTAAAAAAAAATACAATAAAAAGTACCCAGCTGCCGTAGTTACGCGTCTAGGGTGCGAGCGAGATAAAAATATGATTAATACTGTAAGAGCGACAGAGAGAAGTACAGGGATTAGGGATTATTTCTGGGCCGACATAAAAATTGGACTTTAAATCAAATAGGTCGCGAGTCGTTAATTTTGTTTACGGATTTTTTTCGATGACTTTTATTGGGAGGTTTTGGGATTTTCGTAAGATAGAACCCGTCTGGATCAACTTTCATCATTTGGACCGGTTATTATGAATTTGAAATAAGACATCCTAGTAGTTACAAACTTAATAGTTTGTAGGAATAATAACTCTTCAATAATAATGCAAAAATGGATGACGATTAAATATGATGCACAACGATTTTATTTACTCTTTATTTTTAGACCACAATAACAAATTTAAAACAAGTAAGTGTAAAGTACATGATTTTGTAAAAGTATGATAGAAAAAGGCAGCCTTATCGCTAGAAATATGAATCTAGCTTTAAAATTTACTATAGGTACTGATTTTTGTATTTTTGATTATAGGGATGATAGCCCAGTGGATATGAACTCTGTCTTCGATTTCGGGCGCGGAGGTTCGAATCCGTTCCGGGGCATGCACCTCCAACTTTTCAGTTATGTGCATTTTGAGAAACTAAATATCATGTGTCTCAAACGGTCAAGTATAAACATCGTGAAGAAACCTGCATATCGGAGAATTATTTTCTTAATTATCTACGTATGTGAAGTCTGCCAATTGGGCCAGCGTGGGGCTAAGGCCTAACCCCTCTTATTCTGGGAGAAGACTCGTGCTCAACAGTGACCCGAATATGGGTTGTTAATGATGCTGACGATGACAGATTTTTGGATCAATGTACAATCAACTTATAATATATAAAAAAATATAATAAATTCGAATGTATAAGACTCAAACTCGGGTTTCCATAGTTACATAGGTATATGCTAACCACTGAACATACGAAGAAGTCACCGTCGGTTGGTACCAAAATACTTACCTAAGTAATTAAATTACAAATGTCAAAATTTACGAGTAGAAATGTTTTTATGTTCCTTTATAAAACGGTGTGAATTTACATGACTTGTAAAGATTATAAAAGAAATTTGCATAATTACATATAATTGGGCAACAAATAACCTTTTTGACACTAAAATGTACGGAACAACAAGCTATCTTGATGTTAAGTAACCGACCTTTATTAAAATATCATACGAGGTATGTTAATACTCAAATCTCTGGTTAGTTAGGTATTTGCTGTATCTTTGAATCTTGATGATGATGGTTCTGAGACTTGGTTGGAAGAATCAGAGTCTCTCTATGAGCGATGAAGCGAACTATATACGGAATGATCAAATCAGAAGCGACTATTAGTTATTAAAATACACGGAGTCGCAAAGCTAAAATGGCAATATTATGGACTTTAGGGCCCTAAGGTGCTACAGCCTGCAGTGGCAAGTGGAAGGTATAAGAGTGAATAGACAAACAAAACACTTCCCCGTGGGGAATCGCTCTCTGCTTTGACCGCTGAGTGACTCTGAGCTTACTTAGGACGTCCATAGCAACCATGTCTCGGAATCATAAATCATCATTAGCAACAAACACTAATATTCAAACATTCAACATACTGGTTTCATTTTTGTGTCAGTTGCCGGAGGGATATAGAGGGTAGGATCATCATCATACCAGCCTATGGACGTTCACTGCAGGCTTTTTGTAGGGACTTCCAAACATTACGATCCTGAGCAAAACCCAGTGATTCACTTGATGTCGTCAGTTCACCTGGTGGGGGGTCGCTTTCTACTGCGGGGTCGCCAGTTTAGCACCTTGGAACCCCAACGTCCATCGGCTTTTTTAACTATGAGCCCCGGCCATTGCCACTTCAGCTTCGCGACTCGTTTAGCTAGGGTAGAGTATATTAGGGTAAAAGCATGTGATGACCAGACTTTTGTCATTCTTTTAACATTAGTAAGTACCTACTGTAGGTTACTGTGGAATTTGGACCTTGGTGGATTTGGGAAGTAGCAGGTTTTAAGGGACCCTAAATAGTTCAAGTATATATCTAGGTATCTATTTCCCAGATTTTCCA
This sequence comes from Bicyclus anynana, assembly GCF_947172395.1. Classification (NCBI taxonomy): domain Eukaryota; kingdom Metazoa; phylum Arthropoda; class Insecta; order Lepidoptera; family Nymphalidae; genus Bicyclus; species Bicyclus anynana. The sequence goes on along the minus strand of NC_069100.1, from coordinate 6,979,540 downwards.
TTATTTTTTATATCAACTTTTAATAAATATGCATTTGGTTTTTGTGTGTAAACAAACATCTACCTATAGGACTAAAATATAACTTGTAGTGGGTATTCGATATTCTGTGCTTAAATACCACAAATTCAAGAGAACAAAGCTGTAACGATGCTTGAAAAACCCATGAAAAATTAACGAGAAACATTATTTGATTATTCTTCATAAGCTTAATTAACCTAAAGGTTAAGTTAATGTTTAATAAATAAGTGTAAATACACCGCAAACAGATAAAGCAATGATCGATCTAGGCTTTAAGTTAGGCATTAACTGCGGACTTAGATACGGTGTAGCGGCGGCTTCCCTTTGAAGATTACGCCCGCCACGCGAGACACGGTGACTTGTCTTATTTATTAAGTGAAAATAATTTTTATCTTCTACGCTATTTCTTTTTATTAATCAACTAGCTGACGCCGCGCGGTTCCACTCACGTGGTTCCCGTTCCTGTAGAAATACGGGGATAATATATCCTACAGCCTTTCTCGATAAATGGGCTATCTAACACTGAAAGAATTTTTAAAATCGGACTAGTAGTTTCTGAGATTAGCGCGTTCAATCAAACAAACAAACAAAAAAAACAAACAAACAAACAAACTCTTCAGCTTTATAATATTAGTATAGACTAACTGATGCCGGGACTTCTTTCCTTAATACGGCCCTGCCGAAAAATACATTCGACGTCTCCTAACTATTAACTAACTCTCTGCCAAAGGGGAATGTCCACCAGCCCATACAACTTTGGCCCAAGAAACCCAGTTACGCCCCCCCATAAAAGTATATGGAGATGATAATATGATGTATAAATAAGGATTTGGTTAAATAATTTTTTTAATAAAAGTTTGCTAGACATAAAAAAAAAATATTTTATTTTATCACTCTCACTGCTCAAAAGTACACCGGAGATGAAGTAACATTAAAGCTGTACATGAATAGATTTATTGTTTTATGTAACCAACAAGCTTAACAAATAAATCAATAAATGAAACAACCAACCAACCAGGCAGTGGCGTGCATATGGTTGTCGATCAGGGTATGCACTAGTAATAAAATTAAGCAAAGTGGAAAAATCTGTATTTACTAATGAAGACAACTCTTAGGATATGCAGTACTTTAATGCATGTATGAAGTGCACACCACTACTTGGAGGCCATTGGATCAGCTTCTACTAGAAGAAATTATTGTAATGATGTTAACAATTGTAAATTATAATATTGTATTACTTTTCTAAAAAAGAGTGACTGTTGAGTTTCTTGCTAACTCTCCTCAGCAGAACTTGTCTTCCTATCTGGTGATGAGGCTTGTCTGTCTGTCTGGAGATGGACAAATAGTCAACCTTATTATTTCAAAAGTGCTTGTTTGCAAAACCAAGGCTTAGTTTACAAGCACTGTAAATAAATGAATTTACAAATGTATTACAGCGAGGAAAACAACATTGATTTGGAGTGTTTGTCGCTATTACATGATTATTTTCCGTTCTTCAGTTGAGCAAGATGCTGTTTTATCAGTCGTTTTCCAGCAATTTTGACAAACTTGGGATGACTCTGGATAACTGAAATAGTAATAAAATATGAAAATCCAGCAAATAACTTAATCAGTGTTTTAAAATTGGTTTACTTAGTGGATTTAATAATGTTATGTTATTCCACAATTTATTCGTCGTCATCATCAACCCATATTCGGCTCACTACTGAGCTCGAGTCTCCTCTCAGAATGATAGGGGTTAGGCCAATAATCCACCACACTGGCCCAATGCGGATTGGCAGACTTCACACACGCAGAGAATTAAGATAATTCTCTAGTATGCACAATTTGTTACTGTTTTAAAATTGGTTTAGGGTGTGAAAATGTAGCAAACTGACATACAAACTCACAGTTCACATTTAATATTAATCAGGAAAGTAGGATAAATATACTATAATACTTCTATGCACTAAATATTGCTTGAACAAACCATCAACAATGCAAGAAAACCTATGTGCTGTCCTACATCTGACTAGATGTTATGCCTTCTATGCCAGTAATTACACAGTAAATGTACTTTTTAATACAGCAATATTGGTTAGTCATAAAAATACACTGAGCGACACTTCAACACTTATATGGGAAACTACACTCAGTTGTGACTTGACACAATAACATGACAAAAATTATTAAAGTTATACATATTATTTCTTATGAATAATAATCGTTTTTCACATTAAAAATGGATCAAACATTATTTATGCTGCCTGCACCTGCTGTGTACTTGTTTACGAGCATGTTTCAAACATAATGTATTCGTATTTTCGTGACATTTTATTGACAATTGATGCCAACTATAATAATTTTAATATTGATATTAACATTGATTAATGCAGCGTAAATGTCCTCTTGTATTTACATCTGAGAGCTGAAATAAACTTGTAATTTTTCCGGTTCAGGGTCAACATTATTCGAATTTCGAATTTAACTTCGTGCAAGTTTTATTTATATTATAGCTGTGGTTTGAAAAATTATAATTCGGTTCAAAAAATACTGAAGGTAAACAGAAAACAGACAAAATCAGTAAATTAATTCAATGACATTATCTAATTAATAAAATGAGAATGACATTGACAATTATTGACATCAACAGATTATCTGTCCAAAAGTCAAATCGATGTTGCCATACGAAACACGAAAAATCGAATAACTTCGTATCGATTTCTAATTGAATAATTTTATTACTAGAATAACACGTCATTGTTTTCACCATCTTTTACACGACGCAATGGTTTTTTATTGGTTTTCAATAATAAATAAAGTGATTCAAGAAGAAGGTTTATACAAGTACTTTGTCATGATATTGCGTTTTCACCCGGACAAAATTGCGGACGCCTGCAATTTTATGTCAATGTATTATGTAAACATAATATATTATCTACAATATGTATACTATTTATACATACATAGAAATATATAGAATTTGATTTAGTTAGATCGGATGAAAGGAAAAAGTTATCGGAAGAAAGGGATTGAATATCAACTATTAAGACCACTTTGACCACTTATTTATATCAGCTTAGTATAGCTGTAGCTTGCGCGTTGGCCGATCGTGAAAAACCGCATTGCACGCGCCGAAGTTACGGGCTTGCGCTACTACTTATATTATATATTATACTAGCTGACGCCGCGCGGTTTACCCGCGTGGTTCCCGTTCCCGTAGGAATGCGGAGATAATATATAGCTTATAGTCTTCCTCGATAAATGGGTTATCTAACACTGAAAGAATTTTTCAAATCGGACCAGTAGTGCCTGAGATTAGCGCGTTCAATCAAAAACAAACAAACAAACTCTCCAGCTTTATAATATTAGTATAGATAGTATTTAAATGGCGCAGTTGGTAATGTTTCTACGCAGTGATCCTAGGTTCCTAATGTTATGCTCGATTATTATTATTATCCATTTAAATATCGATTAAACTAAAAAAATCAGTTGAGTTCTTAGTGGTTGGTTATTGCGAAAAATATAATAGGTACTTTGATATCAAGAAACGTTTTATAATGTCGACTATGCAATGGTTTTTAAAGAGTGAGGCAGATATTATAATCAAAAATATTATAATCTATTATAACTTATATACAACTTTTGCTTTTCCAGGTGATTTTGTTGTAGAAAAAGATCGATTATTATTATTCGGTTAAAATATTGATTAAAGCAAATAAATCACTTAGCTGGCAACACTTCATGTTCTTGTCTTCAAAAATGTCATACAACAACTATAATATTGTCAAATATCGTTGTGAAACTTATTTTTTGGGGAAAGTTATCGCAAACCGCTATGGATAAAGTAATTTATTCATTATTAAACAAAAATTATCAAGTATTTTTTAGTTTTATGCAAAGTGGGGGGCGGGGACGAAAGGTCTGGGCCGGGAATGGACATTCCCCTTTCATACATATTTAGATAGATACTCAAAAACATGACAATATTATAAATATGAAAGTCTCTTGTTTAATAAAAAACAAGGTATTTTGGTGATAGACTTCTTGAAGAAAAAAAAAGAGAGAGATTATTAGACTTCTGGTTCTAATTTTTTTTTATTTATAACGAAATGTAGTCGATAGTCGCGAAGATAGTTGCGTGTTAACTTAGCACTTTTGGTACGTTTTCGCCGTAATTACTAATTAGCTATCCTCTGAAGTCAAGTAGAAATCAATAAATATGGTTAAATGATATTCCTGCTAAGTTAGCGCTCTGACTTTGACCACTTTACCTACAATTGTAATTAACTACCCACCTTTGATTTTGCAGCTAACTTTTACGCTAGCTTTTTATTGGAAAAAGTCATACGTTTAAAAAAAACTTGCCTAAAGAATGTCAGATGGCATACATTTGTCGTTAAATAAAAATAAACAACTCGATCGACCCAAACACCTGACCGATTCAAATTCAAAACAAAACAAACCAGAAACGGAGCATCAAAACTTAAACTCAACTAATTAAAACAACTAACAAGCGCGTTCTCCCACACGGCGGGGAGATTCTGCCTACTGGCAACACCGCTACCCATGGGGTGGGGATAAGCGGCTTAGCGGGGGGGCCACAGGCGCGCGGGGGGCGTGTTTTGATTATTTCCAAGGATGTCTTCTTGGTACGTAAATTATGCAATGCTCTGTTGTCGCTCTCCCCTCGTCGGGTTGCCAGCTGGTTGATATTTTATTTATATAGGCTTTATAGCGTCTTACAACTAATATATTTATGAAGACTATATCATGTGGCTTCGTGGTAACTAGGTGCTCAAGATTCTAGAGTAGATTGTAGAATTGTGTAAGAGCTTTTAAGGGTAATCAAGCCATACTTGTGGCATTGTGGGTTTGAATGGAATTTTTATATAGGCTCTTGAATTGGACTGCCGGAGATGAGCCCGAATGTTAGACGAATGTAAAGGAGTAAGGACATAGGGACAAAGAGTCCAAAAAGTCGTTCGTCGTACATTAATCTAACCATCGAGTTGATTCAAAAATGCACTGAAGAGTCTGAATTTGAGGAGAAATTCTCCAGAGAGAGAAAAGAGGGACGATTTTTCATCGTCGTTAGAAGTAGTGGCGAGCACAATGTCTTCATCTGTCGTCACAATGTCGTCTTCAAAGACAGATCTTGATCACGTGGCCTGTCGATAGCAAATGTCATTCCCATACATCTTTCTAGTTTTCGAAGCGTTAGCGATCGTAGAAAGAGAATCGACGTACCACTTGGCTAGGGGGCTGGTTAAGAGGAATTTCATCCCTATCCATCACTAACATTTGGTTAAATTCTTTGAAAGTTTTTCATAGTGCTACACTGTAGCATAAAAGGATACCATGTTGCTAATTTTTATGGTAGGTACTAACTCACAGCTGAGCTGTGATAGCCCAGTGGATATGACCTCTGCCTCCGATTCCGGAGGGTGTGGGTTCGAATCCGGTCCGGGGCATGCACCTCCAACTTTTCAGTTGTGTGCATTTTAAGAAATTAAATATCACGTGTCTCAATCGGTGAAGGAAAACATCGTGAGGAAACCTGCATACCAGAGAATTATCTTAATTCTCTGCGTGTGTGAAGTCTGCCAATCCGCATTGGGCCAGCGTGGTGGACTATTGGCCTAACCCCTCTCATTCTGAGAGGAGACTCGAGCTCAGCAGTGAGCCGAATATGGGTTGATGACGATGACTAACTCACAGAACATTACAACAACAGAACATAAGCTACCTACGTTTTGGCGCTGAACTCCATTAGTTTAGAGTTTGACCTGTGCAGTCAGTCAGTTTCAAAATGATTTTGATACGAGTACGAATATAAATTGACAAGAATGAAAAATTGACCTACACAAACGATTTCGACGTCAAAAACTAGTGATAATAATCTACCAAAATATGGCAACACAGGCTTCGTGAAATATAAAAGCACGGGGAAAGAGGGAAAATGACGAAATCAAATTTACATCGCGTCCGCCATATTTCGTTCGAAACGTCGAGTTCTCTAATTTATTTCCAAGTTCTCGTGTACTCGCGACTACCCGCGTAATGGAATTTTAATGGGAAGCAGTCGAGCTCTAATATTGCGAGGGTAGATGGGGATTTTTTTTATAAACATTGTTATTAAGTAAAGATTTCGAAAGATATAAATTAAAATTTTATATTTGGGTCTTGTTGATTGCCATTTTTGTTATGTAGTCGTGTTTCTTATTAGGTATAGCTATGTAAAGTAGAAATATTGTAGGGGATTTATATATTTTTTTCTTCAAAGACTAGTCAGCCCTTGGCAGCGATCTCATCCGACGTTGGTTGAGATGTGTGACAGTCTACGATGAAAGAGGGTTTACTTGGGAGAGGTACAAGTTTATATTACCTCAGATGGTTTCAACGTGGGCATCGTACCGGAACGTTAAATCGCTTAGTCGTACGTCATTTCCGGTAGGAAGGTAATTAGCAACGGCGATGTATAACACCAGGCCAGACCTGACTAACTTATAAAATCCTAAACTAACCCGTTTTGGAAATCAGGACATCTGTATTTAGAACCACAGAGCAGTTCAATTAGAGCAGTTTGTAGGAGGTACCTAACCTCCTACAAACTGCTCTAATAGGAACTGATCACCCATCTGATCTTTTTCTCTATTTAGAACCACAGTAGTTACCTCCTACAAACTGCTCTAATTGAAACCGATCACCCATCTGATCCTGTCAGACGTCTCCTATAGAAGTATATAAGGTAAAGATATAGATAGTAGACATAATGCAGTTTATATTAAAATATAAAATTGTAATTGTCTCCAATAAATAAATTAATAAAATTCTTGCTTAATGTAATGTAGTAACCTAATATTTAATAATAATTATTTACCTAATATATTATATTTTACCTAATCTAATGTCATATTACATTTTATAAATATAGAAGCAATCAACATACCTTGGGGGAAACCGACAGCCTCTAGCCCGTGGTGGGTCAACCCGAAAGGTCCGAGCCCACCGAGCGGCCCAGGGCCCATGCCCATGTGATGGGCGCTCGAGTGATGCGCGTACGGGTTCTGGGCTAACGGTGAGGGCTGCTTCAGGTAGTGGAAGTAGTGATGCAACGGCGTCGTGGAGTGGTGGGCCTGAGGCGCAGATGGCGTGGCTGTGGGACCGCTCGCCGACGAGTTGGTGAGCAGCGCCATCTCTTGTTACGACACGAAAGCTAGTCACCGGGTCGACCTCTTCCGCGTGTGTGTTGTCATGTTTGTGGCGCGTCTCCCTATTTTAGTGCCTGTTAGTTTGTCTGTGGTTGGACTGCATTGTTTTTGGGTTGAGCTGAAACAAATAGAATGGATTATTTTTTTGTTGGTCAGTAATATTGTTGGTAGTTAGTTTTTGTTGGTTAATAATATTAATAGATTTTTTTTTCATGTTAATACGGTTTTTATCACAGAATCTAGATAAACAGCAGCTAGCGCTTATTTCTTATGTTAGTCGTTTTTTATATTACCTACTTAACAACCTAAGTGGTCCACTTGGTGCAAGGGGTAGGTACAACCACTGCCTACAGTGCTATTCCACTATTTTATAAATTCATAACGTTTACTCGTTCATTATTAACCCATATTCGGCTCACTGTTAAGTTCGAGTCTCCTTTCAGAATGAGAAGGGTAAGGCCAAATAATCCACCACGCTGGCCCAATGCGGATTGGCAGACTTTACACACGCAAAGAATTGAGAAAATTATAACCAAGTTTTATTCAAATCTGAACTTTATTTCTATGGGATGCTAAAATTATAATGTATCAAAATTTCCATGCAAACCAACGATGTCACAGCGCTGTAACTTTACAGAATGCAGGGGCTGAATAGTAGGTATAGCGTTGATGTGTACTTCCTGCATAGATAACCTGGTTGGTAATGGTAATGTCAAGTTAAGACTGTACATTATTATTATAAGACTACACTCGCTACTTCGTAAAAGTCAAATTTAGTTTTTCACAAATCCCGCTTGATTTTCGGGGTTAAAACGTAGCCTTTATGTTGCTTATCAATATCCTCTATTTTCCAGTGAATGTCCTATTAAAAATAGTTCAGTCGTTCCAAAGATTAGCCCGGCTAAACAGACGGACAAAAATTTTAAAAAGGTAGATGAAATTTTTTTGTATCGTGTAAATAAACACAGTTTTATTTTATATGTTTTTGATGTTTTAACTGATCAATTATTTAAACAATTTAAATATGACTCTTAACTTTAACTTTACACAACAAAAGAAAAACGTTTCAAGACGAAGTGAAGTGTTAACACACCGAAAATTGAAAAACCATATTCAACTTTATTAATTTACACGCACATTTTATTGCCAGATCAATTAACATTATAAAACATCAACATATATAATCCATTATCCAATACACTAAATCATTATAACAGGATATAACAAGTTAATCCAATTAATTTTTGATTCCAACAAAACGTTACGCGAGATAAAATACACCTACACACTTTTATGTTATGTAAATAATTAAATATGTATATATAAAAACATACGACCTTACATAGATACATAGAGGCGTCAAAAATTGAGTAATAAATTAACATTTTTTTTATTAAATGATTGACAGAGCAAGCAGTGATTGAATAGCAAGAGGATAAAATAAGACTATGAAGTGGCAACACCGTCAGTGTCACTTATGTCAGTATATCATGAGACGTGCAACACCATTTACTTCCTAGATAAACTCACTTTGCAGTCCTAGTACCTACTACTAATACTATCTACTACTAGACTTCGCTTATAACTGCATTTAAAGAAGATTAATATCATTAGGTATCAACATCATTATCAACCCATATTCGACTCACTGTTAAGCACGAGACACCTGTCAGAATAGGGAGTATTAGTCGACCACGATGGCCCAATGGCGGATTGGCGGACTTAAGAAAATTCTCAGGTATGCTGGTTTCAGGTTTTTCCTTCGCCCATACGTCACGTAGATAATATTTAATTTCTTAACGCACGTACTGAACTGAAAAATCGGAAGTGCATGCCTTGGATCGGATTCGAACCTACGCCTTCTGAATCGAATGCAGAGTCATATCCACTGTGTTATCAATTCTATTACTCATTTTGAACTTTTATTGCTATTTACTCTTCCATAACTATAAACTACATCGCTTCCTGAAAACTTCATTGAGGCCATTGAGACAAAGTAACTAAAAAGAGACTCAAACTGTCACATATTGAAGGTTAACAAGCTTCTCTGTCACTAAAGGATTAATTAAAATATTTGGCCATGCAAACTTTTTGGTAGTAACTAGTAACGCAAATTGTGTTTCAATACGAAACTAATACAGGTATCAACATCTCTTTACACGCGCCTCGGGCATTACGTTCATGGTTAATTCGCCATTTAATATTTCAATTGAACTCCAGTCCGTTTCAATTATAACACACGTCAATCTATATTTTTTCTGCAACAATCATAAAGTACTTTTTACGATTATTATCCTCACAATTACCCCGTACAATGGGAAATTTTCCGCGCTATTGCAACTTTGATACACAAAAGTCAAAAATGGAACGCCTTCGAAATTCAAATATTGAATTCGTCACGACCCGCGCGGATACCGATTGCGAATTGTAAAGTTTTTTTTTTAAATGCACAGGCAGAGGTACATGTTTACAGACATTTTGTCACGTTTTTATTTTTTTTTGCTTGTTAGGGTTGTTACCTGAGATTCTTTTGGCAAATTGAGGGGGCTATGATCGCGCTAGTGATGTTTTTGTGTCGAAAGTGAGTTGGGTATCAATGTGATGACATTTGAAACGAAATTTTATGAAAAAAAAATCTTTTTGCGTTCGAATTGTTTGATAGATGAAGGAATTCTGTACGTGGTCCTTAGTAGACGTCTATAATGCATGTGTGTTGATTTAAACTGAAGTACACGATGTAGAATAACTTCTTTGTATTCATAACAATGTGACCTAGGCCTCATGAAATGAAAATGTTTTTCATAAATGATATTTTATTAAAGTCACTAAAGAGTTTTATTTAAAATCTTAACTCAACCTATAACATAAACCAAAGGAAGAAAAAACTTGAAAAAATGTACAAGACTTATCTATACTTATAATAAATCTGTAGAGAGGTCAATTCTGTACAAGAAATATATTTCCAAAATAACTATCAGGGGGTGATTAGTGATCAATACTGATGCCAAAAATGCAATCAGTAAAATTTTTGTCTGTCTGTCTGTCTGTCTGTCTGTCTGTCTGTCTGTCTGTCTGTCTGTCTGTCTGTATGTTCTTTATAGAAACAAAAACTACTCGACGGATTTTAACGAAACTTGGTACAATTATTCTACATACTCCTGGGCAGGTTATAGTATACTTTTCATTACGCTACGATCAATAGGAGCAGAGCAGTGAAGAGAAATGTTGAGAAAACGGGAGAAGTTACTCAATTTTTTAAGCTTCCGTCGCGTGTACAGCCTTAATGGTTAAAGCTACATGGAAATCATGTATTACGGAAATGTTCTCCTTAAAATTATCTATAAAAACACAACAGCATATATATGTCTATCTTTTATGGTTGACTCACAATAACACGTGTAACTCCCGACAGCTTAGCAGTTCGGCGCTTTCTAATTATATTTGTCTACTCTTATGTTTATAACACTCATCACTCATTCCTAACTAAAAAAAAATAAACATTATTACCTATTCAATAAAAAAAGAATCACATAAATCGGTAAATAAATACCAAAGTTATACAAGAAATATGCTAAGCCATCGCGCGTGAATACTAATTCATGCTATATGGATTATTTTTGTGTAACGGTTGCCGCGCTCGATGCGACTCGCGGGGAGGGGGGGGGGAATAAATAAAGAAGTGCAGCCTTAATGAGTAGGGTAGGGGTAGGGTAGGGTAGGATAGGGGTAGGGTAGGGGTAGTGTAGGGTAGGGGTAGGGTAGGAGTAGGGTAGTGGTAGGGTTGGGATAGGATAGGGTAGAGTAGAGGTAGGGTAGGGTAGGATAGCGGTAGTTAAAAGTTTAGAACGACTTTCACGCGGACGAAGTCGCGGGCGTCCACTAGTGAATAATAAATAGGTAACGCCTTTCCAAAAAAACAAAAGAAAATGGATTATATTCAGAACTGATTCATTTTGAAACAGGAAATAAGCTCTATTATTATATGTAGGCACTTATTTTCATCTACTGTAGAAAAACAATTAAGTAGAAATATAGAAACTTATGATTAATTATTATAATTATCAATAGGTGGAATTGACGTCAAACGCAAACCCGGCGCAACTAACAAAAATACCTACACGTATGTAAAAATTTAATAATTATGTGGCTTACCAAATTTTCTCAAACGAAGTAATCATTATTACCGGAAACTACCGACTCATTTTAAAATAACAAAACAAAACGCCCAAAAAAACCACTTTCATCTGTTGTTCAAAAACAATTGGATGTGGTTTCTTTTTATCAAAAATTGTCACTTTCTGCAAAGGATCTTGTTTCTCAGAAACCGTATTTTACTTTCCACCTTCTTGTCAACAAAAGATTATCCTAAAACCATAGATAAGATCCGTCCTTTTATAAAGAACCTTCGTTTCGTTTTTAATCTGGAGGTAAAGCAACCTCACGGTACGGATAGGGTTGCCACCTACTTGATATATTAAACTTTTTTAATAATTATTTTGAATGTTGACATAAAAATGAGAATATAGGTATTTTTTTATGCTCTACAAGTTAGCCCTTGACTACAAACTCACCTGTTGGTAAGTGAGGATGCAATCTAAGATAAAAGCGGGCTAACTTGTTAGGAGTAGGATGAAATCCACACTCCTTTCGGTTTCTACTCCACATTGTGCCGGAACGCTAAATCGCTTGGCGGCACGTCATGGTCGGTAGGGTAGTAACTAGCCACGGCCGAAGCCTCCCACCAGCCAGACCGGGACCAATTAAGAAAACCTCAATCAACCCAGATGGGAATCGAATCCAGGACCTCCGTCTTGCAAATCCACCGCACATACCACTGCGCCACGGCCGTCAATTGCATTAATATACATATAATCTTATTGTCTCATCTTCTATTTAGCCTAATTTTAAATTTCTAAAAATAATATGATCCGTTCGTACCATTGTTCTTAAATTGTGTCAGGTAAGAAGTTTCTATAAATTTTGCCTTTTCTAATTTAGGTATATTTTCCGTATATAGTAGAAGTAGAGCTTTTTGTGACATAGTTTGTCCGGGAAAATACCTACTATTGAATATACTACTAAATAAGATTATTAGTATAATACTGAATACACCTTCAGGGTGGTATTCGCAATATATTCCGTTATGGTTGCCTAAAAGATATGGTTGCTGGTTACATACTTACCGGAAAAGCTGTGTAGGTTGGGAAATTTTGGCTCATTTAACTGACTATGGAACTGGATATTGGAATGCAGTAACCAAAAAATAGACATTCCGGTCCGGTCCGGTCTGGTTCCGATAGTAGGTACTTCACCACGAATTCTGTCACAGTGGCATGTAATATTGAAATCAAATAAATATATGCAAAGCCGATCTTAAAAACAAGTTCGTTTAGAAGTTAATTCAAATTCTGCTATTTCAAGTAGGCTTATTTTACAAGTGATTTTGATAAGTCGAGTAAAAGTGTCATTATGTATGAAGTGGTCTACATAGATCCCGTTTCTGTGAGTATAACGGAGTAAAAATGGGTTATGCGTACTGTTCCACATTATAATCTAGCCATCTTTGTGCCATTCATTCATCCAATACCCTTCAACGGTTCAAGCGTGATTGAAAAATAAATCACTCCACACTAATTTCCACGTTCATGTGGGAATGTCGGGTTAAAAGTAACCAATAAAAAAGTTCGCTATTTCAGACAGTTTGTTATCTAAAGCGTATCCAAAGCTGCTCTAATAGGATCTTATCAAATTTGGCTAGGCAGGGTGAACAACACGAGCAGAGAACGGGGAGTGTTGATCGATCGTCAAGGAATTCCTTAACCCTACATCCTGTCGTCACAAGTTCAGGACTCTGCTCGGAGTTCTTCTCTCTACCACGCGATGGACCCGGCACCCGCACGGTGAAACAATGGAATGCTAAGATATTCGTCTCTTAGTTACAAACATCCCATCAAAATTTCTCATTTATATCAATAACTAGCGGACGCCCGCGACTTCGTCTGCGTAAAATTCGATGTCAATTTTACTACTACCCCCTAACCTAACCTAACCTACCCTACCCCTACCATACCCCTACCCTATCACTACCCCAACCCTACCACTGCCCCGACCCTACCCCTACCCTACCCCTACCTTACCTATACCCTACCCCAATCCTACCCGTACCCTCCCCGTACCCTATCCCTTTCCTACCCCTATCCCACCCGTACCCCTATCTCACGCCTATCCTACCCCTACCCTGCCACTTCCCTATCCTATCCGTACCTCTACCCTACCACTACCCTACCTCTACCCCGACCCTACCACTACCCTAAACCCGGCCCTAAACCTACCCTACCCCTACACTACCCCTACGCTTCCCTACCCGTACCCTAACCTACCCTGTAACTTCTCTATCTTACTCCTACCCTTAGCAAAATCGGTCCAGTCCTTCGAGAGTGGTGGTATGACCAAGAGAAATAGAGACTTCTATGCTAATAATATAAAGAGGTAAAGTTCGTGTGGTTGTAGGAGGTAATCTCTGGATCTACTGGACCGATTTGGAAAATTATTTTACCAATAGAAAGCTACGTTATTTGCGAGTGTCCAAGGCTATGTTTGATCCCCATATTCACACGGGAACGGGAACTACGTAAATGAAAGCGCCGGGCGTCATATAGTGGAATTTCTGCGTCTTTTAGAAATTTTGTATTATCTCCGAAACTATTTAAGTAATTAACATACTGTAAAGGGCAAATCTTATCTCCATAATACCCTTGTGATTATTAAATAATTTATTTTAATAAGGATTAAAGTTTAGTTGTATAAATAATGACGTAAACCTAAGTATATAAAATTAATAATTTTTAAAACACAAAAGGCCTTTTTTCTTCTATATATCAGCTAATATATAGAAGATAGATATATGGTGTCGCGGACTTTTTTGTAGAACTTTTAAAGATACATAAAGTCTCCATATATTAATTTCAATTTTACACAATAGTTAAGGCAGCGCATGCGAATAAGTCTGTATAAGAGGATTTTCAGTCCGACCTGTATGACAAAAACTGTGATAACTCGGCTAATATATAATAACCTATAGCACTCCCCGATAATGTAGCATTCTACTGGTGAAAGAATTTTTAAAATCGGACCAGTAGTTCCGAAGATTACCCCATTTAAAAAATGTGACAAACTTACAAACTTACAAACTTTACCTCTTTATAATATTAGTATAGAGTATAGATAAGCGTACGCCCAGTAGATTCACTCGAGTAGAGTAGAGTAGAGTTCCCCGTTTTCTAAGAAATACTCACTAATGACGTAGGTTTCCATTGGTGGAAGAATTTTTAAAATCTGTTCAGTAGTTTAGGCGGGGTTTGACGTAACAATCAAACTCAAATTTGCATGTATAATATTATGGCTAGGATGAAACAGATTATTATTTTTAGAAAAGGAGGCAACCCTGTACACTTAGATACGCTATCTGCGGCCACAGCCTACGACGTTGCAGTCTATTCACTTTTGCGAAATAGGACTTTTTTCCAAGGACTTCTGCTCGAACGACTATCTGCCTCGAGACTTGAAAGGTGTTCAATTGTAAAGGCACCGAGTTACTTGGAGTATGGGCGGTGCGGTTTTGATGTGACTACGCGTCATTGGTTTTTACAGATTTAAATAACACTGTATTGGGTTATTTGGTTGTTAAAAGGTACTTTTGTCCATGCCGATTGCCGTTTCAAATTACGAGTATATATTTATTTATTGTAAAAAATTTCTGCTCTGCTGTAGGTGATGGATTCTTATGCGCAATATGTACCTACTAGTCCGGGATCCGCAGAACATTTTTTACAAGTGATTACTAATAAAAGTTGAACGTCTCACCGAGATGAAGCTACTCACGAAAAATTAACTTGATAGTAATCAGTTGTACAAAATGTTCTACGGATCCCTGACTAGTAGGTACATATTGCTGGAAATTTCGAGATTGAGGAAGTAGCATTGATTGGAAGAGATTGTTAGAAGATTTTGCAGATGGACGAACAAATCTACAGTATGCCTAGAGAGCGATGATTTTGTTGCTAGTCGACAATGCCGTTACCTAATACTCGTCACGAGCCATTTTAACATTTCACCGATTTGGTTTAATTCCATACCGATCGAAAGTATTAAGACTATAGAATTTAAAAAAGTTGACTATTTTGTTCCCGTCGCAACTCTTGGTTAGGCAGGTTTTTTTTCTGGTGAAAGTAGGCACTAAAATATATATTCTCTGTGATCTAAGTATAATAAGTATAGTATCACCAAATCTCTCAATTCCCAGAAATGGGTTCTGCGCAGGTGAAACTGCAGGCACAGATAGATAGATAGAAAAATAATAATAATAAAATTACATTAAAGTATTTGAATGATCTGAATTAAAGGTTATTATTACTTTATAGGCAGAGTCAATTTGAGAATTTACATAATATTCTAATCGAGCTCAGTTTGCTTTGGTAGTATGCTTCGACCGTGGCTGTTTATCATTCTACCGGAAATGGCGTATTGCCAATAGATTTCATGTTCCGGTATGATGCTGCGTTGAAACTTGTCAAAGTTTGAATAAATTATATAAATTCCAAAAAAAACATAGATTAGACTCGTAAAGTATACATTTGTATCTACTAATATTACTTATTTTTATTTTTTTAAAGAAAATTTGCCATGTTTTTTATAATATGACCTATATGCCTATTCCCCTCCAACTAGTCGGGAAAGACTGTGCTAGGAGTGGGTACGAGAATAGACCATCGGGATGAGGATCGAACCACCACAAATCGGTGATGATTCCAACCACTATTACCGTTGAGCTATTGAGGCTTCATACCATGTGAATATTTACTATCTAACATTTTCCAGATAGGATTTATAACTTTATAAGGGTGTAATACGACAAAATACTTTGAGAAAAGATAGGTAGTGCTTTGGGACCTAAACAGTGCCCCCAAATAAAAATATATTTTTAAAAATTCTGAAGTAAAACGTAATAAATAGAAATTACATTCATAAACTATCCGAAACTGCTATCTAAATAATATATATTATCAATAATGTGACAATGTGTATCCACCATAGACAACAAATAGAATCGCAAATGTCTGCTACCATAGACTCAAAAAAAAAACACCGCCGACAGATCTTTGTGGTTCCGACAAATGGTTACTCGGAAATTTTCGAAAAAAAAGTACAAAATCAGCCATTGTGCAGTTAATAGAGTGTTACGAAGCGAGAAATTTGTCACAATACAGCGGCGGCGGACTATTATCACGCCTGGAATTAGTTTTTGTCACATCTATGGGGGGTTTGTGTATAATTTGAAGGCAATTATGTTGCCCATATGGGGTTGTATGCAGAGATATATAATAAACTAAACCAATTATCATAAAATTATGTATATAAGTTTTCAGGGGAAAAGAGCGTAGATTACCTTTCATCCACAAGAAAAGTAAGTAAGGTTTCCGAGTGTATTTCTTTAATTAAAGAATAAATAAACAAAATAAAAATAAAAAACTTTTTACGTAAAGCGGAATTCGAACTGAGGTTCATTAAGTTTTGCCCCTTAGTTTCAAACCACTTGTCCAGTTGAGTATTTAAGATAACGTCGAAATGTGTTAACATAATGCACGGCTTGGGTGTTAGGTTTTTTTTCGTTACGGAACTTTTTGATTTGGTCGCCGCGATAAAAGCTATGCAATAGCTTGAAAGTTTTAGATTAAAAAAAAGAAACGAAAAATGAACGGTTGTTTTATAAGTAATTTAATGACTAAAGTATAAGCCTGTATGGTTACTGATCGATGTATATCCCGAGACAGTAAGTTATGTAAACGAAACAGGTGGCAACCCTATTGGATTAATGTATAAAAAATATAAATAAAACCTTTTAAAGTGTTGCGTAAAATTTAATTAAAGAATAATTTTACAGTTAACTCGCTAACAAGATGTTTCGACAACTTACTGAAAGTTTTGTAATAAAATTGTAATCACATTATGAAGGTTTATACAAAAACGCCATTGCAATAATTATAATCGGCACATTACATGCAATTACCACAATTACGTAGTACGAATGAAATCCGTGACCTTTTAACAACTCATCGTTGATATAAAAATACTAAGGATGTTTAAGTAAAAGTACAGTCGCGCACAATAAAATATTAATTTAATTCGAGCAGAAAACAGAAGAAATTGTTTATTCGAGTATATATATAGGGCTTTTTGTGACATAGAGCTGTAAATTGGGAGATAGGCTAATCGACATCTAGAAAACAGTGTTAAATACTGATACGACGAATAAAAATATGTGAATAATAAAATTTCAGATCCGCACATAATCAACAGGGTAGATGACTCGTATCAAATTTAAAATACACAATATTAATTTGTATTTCTTTGTATATATGTATGATGTAGTTAAGTATAGTCTATGTATTATTATTATGTATTATTGCTTAATATTTATGTATTTAAATTACTTAACTTTTCCTATTTTTTATGTGCGTATACTCGAATCGGTGCTTACGTTTTTTTTTTCTCTTCCACAGTGGTTGTCTGGAAGAGATCGCTCTTTAGCGATAAGACCGCCATTTGTACATTAGTTTCTAAGTGTATAAGTTATTGTTTATTTTTGTTTTTTATGTACAATAAAGTATATTTCTTCTTCTTCTTCTTCTTCTTCTATTAATTTTGTGTAGTACCTATGTAAATGGAATAAGGGTCCGAAATATATCGATATCAATCAATAAAAGTTAAGGATTTCTTTTGATATTTAATTTAAATATCACATATATTTTTTAAAATTTCGTCTGTCATCCATTTTGTGACGTCACTAACACCCTTGTATTAAACGTCAAAATAATTGTTTACTAATATTTTTGTGAAACGCTCCATTTGTATGGGATTTATTGTAGTGACGTCATGAAATAATTGAAATATACACTAATTCACATGGCCGACAGGCGTTTTGGCTCGTATTGTCAAAATCATATTTTCATGTAACCACGTCTCAAAAAAATATGAAAATAAACTTTTTAGTCTAGTAAAACGATATTGAACTATTTAAGACCATTAAAAAAACTAGCCTATTGCAAAAGGTATTAACGATTAAAGATTTTTAATTGTTTTAATTGTCTACATTTAATGGGAATTACTCCAAAATATGTATTGTTGTTAGAGAATTTTTACATTAAGATTTCTAAAAGAAGAGGAAATTTCATAATTAAAATATAAACTCGTGAAACTTAGATTTCTATTGATTATTGATTAATTGAATAGATCCACTCTCCTTCGCATCTTTGTTTTTTATTCAAATGGTTTTTTTTTTATTTAAATTACTCCAAAACTATATTGAGGTGTTAGAGAACTTTTACAATAAGATTCTTATAGAAGAGGAAATTTCGTAATTATAATATTAGCTCGTGAAACTAGAGCTCTATGGATTATATTGATTAATTGAATAGACTCTCCTTCGCATCTCTGTTCTTTATTCAAATTGTTGTTTTTTTAATTCGTTCTCGTCAAAGGTCGATTTGTCACGTTCGCGTTGACAGCCAGTGTTGCAGTGTTGCCAACTGCGCAAACACAACTCGCCCGCGCGTAGGGCGATGTTTGTTTCCTCAACACACAATATGCCCTGTGTTTGCACGATATTATTTATAGCTGTTCATTGCGTTGACAAATAGATTTAGCCGGCATTTCGGGGGCTATTGACACCAGGTTGGGGAGATGTGTCAATTTTGTTATAAAAACAGTTGCGAAACAACTGTAATTCTATTTAAAAAAACAGTCTCCTTATAAAAGTATCCTTTATCATTATCATCCTTTGTTAACGGCCCTGTACAGAGTCAGACTGCCCACCCTAAAGAGGAGGAATATTTCATCTTTTTTAGGGCTCACAACTTGATAATGAACAGGGATGATAAAGAATGGGACCACCAACTTCCCAACTTCGGGCTGAGAATTTGCACTGAAAATTTGTAGCAAGAAAGAAAAGCTTATAATATTTCGAAGGTCAACCCAGGACCAAAACGAAATACCTTGTGATCTAAAACGACAGAGGTTGACAACTGGACAAACGATATCTAGAAGATAATACCTTATTTCATAGGATCATTATTGTAATAGGAACTCTTTACCAGAATTCTATATTGTCTAGGTATAAAGTATAGGTCTAACACATAATTTTATCTTTTTTAAGAAACAATGGCTACTTTCCTATCTATTAAAGGATACTCTATTATCATCATCATGAACAACGTATATATTCGGCTCACTGTTGAGCACGAGTCTAATCTCAGAATGAGTGGGGTTAGGCTAATAGTCCACAACACTGGTCTAATGCGGATTGGCAGACTTAAAACACGCTCAGGTATGCAGGTTTCCTTCACCGTTTGAGACTCGTGATATTTAATTTCTTAAATGCACACAACTGAAACGAGCTATGTTTGGAGTATCTCTGAGTGATCGAATCAGAAATGAGGAGATTCGCAGAAAAACCAAAGTCACTGACATAGCTCAACGAGTTGCGAAGCTGAAGTAGCAATGGGCGGGGCACGTAGTTCGAAGAGCTGATGGGTGTTGGGGTTCCAAAGTGCTGGAATGGCGACCTCGCACTTGTAAGCGCAGTGTTGGCCGACCCCCCACCAGATGGACTGACGACATCAAGCGAGTCGCAGGGATTAGCTGGATGCATGTGGCTCAGTATCGTGATGTTTGAAAGTCCCTACAAAAGGCCCTGCAGTGGACGTCCATTGGCTGATGTGATGATGATGATTATGACATAACTGAAAAGTTAGAGGGGCATGTCCCGGATTGGATTCGAACCTAAGCCCTCCGAATTAACATTAAATCTTGTTTATTTAATAAATATTAATGAACTTGATGGTAAGGAAGTAATCCAACCGAAAATTAATATACTTTCAAAAACATCGCAAACCAATTCCCAAAAGATATAACCTATTACCCGGCTATTAGGTTACTGAAATAACTAAATCTACGGTATAAATGCACGCAATAAACGCGCTAATGTCTATCACTTTAAGAGCCAAGTGTTTGAAAGAGGGTCTGCGATGTCCCAGAGGAGGTAATTTAAGCCTTGTGATTTCTTGTACAATGAATGAGTAAATAGATGTATGGTTTGTTTCATAAGCTTTAAGCGAATTTAATAAGAAGCACTTAAATATCTATTAGAGCAAGAATCGAGAATCAAGAAGAATATAAATATCTGGTCTATAATGACCAGACTGAAAGCCCAGTGGATATGACCCCTGCCTCCGATTCCGGAGGGTGTGGGTTCGAATCCGGTCCGGGCACCTCCAACTTTTCAATTATGTGCATTTAAAAAAAATAAATATCATGTGTCACAAAAGGGTGAATGAAAAACATCCTGAGGAAACCTACATACCTAAGAACTTTCTTAATTATACGTGTATGAAGTCTGCCGTGGTGGACTATTGGCCTAACCGATATCATTCTAACACTCGTGCTCAACAGTGAGCCGAAAATGGGATAATTGCTAATGATGATGATGAGATTGTTATCGGGCTACACTTTTCGATCCCATTTGGACGTGACTCAAAGCTATATAGTCTCACCACTGAACCAACAGCTGTTTATCGTTAAGAATATTCCTAAATTCAAAATTCATTTATTTCAAGTAGGCTCAGTTTACAAGCACTTTTGACACGTCAGTTGACTATTTGTAAAGATTCTACCACCGGTTCGAAAGGCAGGTTCTGCTGAGAAGAAACCGGCAAGAAACTCAACAGTTGCTCTACTACTCTACAATATTATAATATACCTACAATTGATGACAACATTACAATTTCGGATAGTTTTACTTCCTGTGTGAAGGTGGAAGCTGATCCAATGGCCTCCAAGCATCTTTATCGAGGAACTCATCAATGGTGTAGTAACCTCGACTAAAGTAAATGTTTTTTGACGCATTGTCTAAAGCTATGCATTGGCAGGTCCATCACAGTCTTGGGGATCTTGTACTATCTAACATCTTGTAGTTTGCGCCGGGAATTCCCCGGAGGATAACTAATGGGCTGTTAGCGCTGGCCGCCCTCCGCCCTCCGCCCTCGCGGTCACAGAGCGTGCGGCGGGAGATAACAACATTTTTCGCTAATCATTCGCTTCATGTACCTACTTATTTGATTGAATCTAAGCAGAGTTACTGACTGCTTCTGTGGTCCAGGAGCATTGGCGTATCTAGCATTATTTCTTAGGGTGGACCTACACTGAACAGAGTCGACAATCAATATAAAAATTTCGATAGCAATATTTGTGGACGCAGACGTCTGAAACGGCTCGACTTATTTTTTTTTTTTTTGTATTTATGGTAGGTATCAGAAAAAGTGTTAATATATATTTTTAAAAATCTTTATTGCGGTTTTTCTTTGTTATAATTTGTAATTGTTATGATTTGATATTTTAAATGATATTTTGTGTACAATTATTAGTATTTCGGCGACTATCATAGAATTTCAAATCGGTAGCCCAGTACCTATCCTAGGGTGGGCACTGGACTATTCTAGGGTGGGTCCGGCCCACCCGCCTATGTCCAGGAGTTATTCTATGTATAGCTTCGGATCTCGTAGGTTACCAACCTACTGGTTCTTTCTTTGAAGACATTTTCATTAGCAGCCCGGAATTGGGAGGTTATTGGTTACACCATCACCTCGGAAATCACGTTTTTTTGCACAAGGCACTCCATGCTCAAGACACGAATATTTCCAGCACCAACTTCCTAGCTTTCGGATGCTATTGAAGATTTTTGTACAAAAATAATATAATATTTCAGGATTCGAAACCAAGACCTATCATAGGTATATACCTATCAAGAAAGAAAGATGTAAATTTTAAATGGTGAAATTGTCATTTGAATCATTAAATACTTAATAAAAAATATCTGCAAAGAAATAAATTGATTGATTGATTGATTGATAAGATATCATCATACCTATCTATAATGTAAAAAAACGGCAAAAAAATCTCGTTTGTTATAGGTTTGTTACCTATAACAAACGCTATATAGGTATCTATAGGAGGTATCGCCTAATATGTACCTAATATGTACTTATATATTTTCTGTTTGTCAGTCCACTCAAATATTAATTTTTAGCATTTGTGAATAGCATCTATAACTACCTACTTATAATAAAACTGTAACAGGTCAAATTCTGTACATTGAAGATATTTAGAAAATTTTAATTTTATTATTTTTTTATTTTATTTTAATATAATCGATACTGAAGCCAAAAATATTTTTTTTCGATTTCTTGTCTGTCTGACTGTCTGTCTGAATGTCTGTCCGTGTTTTTTGTTGACAGGGCAAAACGCTGAAACTACTGAATGAATTCAAATGAAACTTAACACGGTTTAAGACCATAATACGTAAAAGGTTTTAAGATACTTTTTATTGCGAAAATAAAATAAGGAGGGGGTAAAATAGGGGTTCAAACTTTGTATGGAAAGTCCATCATTTTTAGAGTTACAGTGTTAAAAATTTGTTCATAAATCATGAAAAAAATGCGAAATATAACGTGATTCAAAAATGTTTAAAATTCAACACCTGAATTGGTGAAATAGGGCTTGAAAGTTTACATTGATTTCCACGCGGACGAAGTCGCGGGCGTCCACTAATTTGTGAATATAGCGTCAACGGAAATACAATTTCTGTAAAAATGTGTAAAAAAAACTATCGTACATACATGTCGACATAGTCTTAGTAATAGGGTCTAGTTTGACCCTTCGGTTACGGAACCCTAAAAATAATAATGGAATGGTTTCCCATACAAAGATGCCTTATAATTCATATCGTATTTTCATATATCAATTCAACACATCTTGGTGGGGTGATAACAATAGCGTCACGTGTCTGCCATTGTTGGCAGGAATTAATGTAGCAAATTGATATGGTTTAATATTGGTGATGGCATACAGAGGTCCTGGGTTGTATTCCCGTCAAGTTCAGTCTCATCGCATATAGGTACCTATACGATACGATTCTAGAGATAATAATTAAGATTTTATATATATATTTGAAGGGCTGGCTCATTTTTAGCGCAAAGGATCAGCCTACCTGTCCAGCGCGGAAATGCAGCCAGTATTCTTGCCACCATTCCACGTGGGCATGATTTGTATAGTTATTAGGATAAGTTAGCTTAAGTTCCGTTTATTGTAGGTATTCTTACTCAATAAAAAATATATATAGATATATTAGATATTTAAAAATATATGTGAATGTGAATTATAATGCAAGTTTCAAAGCATCTATATTCCGGGGACTGGAAGAAGAAGTCTTCTGTTTCGACAATATGAAAAAGAAAAAGGTAATACCTAGAGACTGAGAATTTTCGGGACTTAAGGCTACTGGTCTGTATGACACACCTATTGCAAGTTATTCAAACTATGTATTTCAAATATCTATAAGAATTCTTATAGATATTTTGGAGAGTGGGTAGGCCAAATATCGACTAAATATTCCGAAAATTTTTATACCTAGGCATACGTAGTAAGTACTCGTTTTAACTGGGCCTTTCTACAAACGCTAACGCTTCAAAAATATAAAAATGTTCTGGGAATGAGAGCTTTGATTGATAACTTGATCACGTGACCTGTCGATGTCGAATCAATCCCATACATTTATTTCATTTTCAAAGCGTATGCGATCGTAGAAAGAAAATTGTCATGCCACATGGTTAGGTACATACTCTCTTATTTTAGGAAAATTGGTAGCTTTATAGCGGACCAGGTCAAACTTCGCTTTGACTTATGTGCGCTTCTTACCTACCCTACGCCTACCCCTACCCCTACCCTATCCCTACCCTACCTACCCCTATACACACACTTTCACATTTATAATATTAATATGGATTTTGATAGATAGGTAATTCGGTGAAAGTGCAGGGACGCAGACATAGAATGCGTCAGGTTATAAGGCGCAGGATATAAGTCAGACAGACATCATGTTCCTTGTAGATAATATGATACCTACCTCCTACCTACCTACCTACCTAAGTGTGTTCTTACAATAGGTAATTAAATATTTATTACCTATCTAGACTTATACAGGTGCCTAAGTTACCTGCATTCTAAAATATCCTCATATCTCGTTAGATATTATAGGCGAAAACATTTTTTTCAAAGCTACCTACCAGGATAACATAGCAGACCTTTGGTGTGGCGAACATAAAATAAACCACTTCAAAATTCGAATATCGCAAGTTGCGAATAAAATACTCTTTCTACTATAAAATACCTACAGTCGTTCACATTTATAAGCCGACCGTTTTGAGTCAACACGCATTTATTAGTACCCGGCTACCAACAGACCGGCAACGCAATTCAACAGAGTAAACAAGCGAGAAAATCGATAGCCGAGCGGTGCGGCGCTATACGCGCGAGCGAGACAGACGACCGGGGGATATGGGGCGTGGCCTAAATCCCCGCCTAGTAAACAAACGTTAAGGTCCGTTCATATCTTTGCGGGATATTAAATTGTAAGTACACGGTTACAATAACAGTTATACGTATAACGTTATACAGTTATGGTTTTACAAGCGATATCACAGAGTCAGGCGATATGGCGTGTTTTTAATGAAGGCCTTTAACTACAATTGCTATGCCCGCCTTATAATCTGGTTACCTATCAAGATAAAATTTTACGCAACGATTCTTTCTTACCTGAGTAAAATGAGTTTAACAAGATAAATCGAATTGTTTTGCGTAAATTGTTCGAGCAATTTATTAGCCTGTGTAGGTTCTATGTAAAATACAAACGGGATTTACGTTTAATTATTTTAACGAAAATAAAACTGACTATGTACCTACCTAACTCTTATTATGTAGGTAATTAATATTCATTTAATAAAGTGATTGTTTTGATTAGGTAAATGTATATTAGTTACCGTGGGTACGTGGGTTTGTCTAGGTAGGTAGGTACTATAGCGACATTCAAATTAAGAAAAATGTTTTATTAAAATAGGTAATTAAAAAACAAAAAAATAAGGAACTGAGGTTACCGTATCGATTGCGGGGTCCTGGATAGGTACGTACTTACCTACATTTCCCAGAGAGAAAAAGGTGTGGTAAAGTTCTTGTAGAACAGAAAAGAAGATATATTATCTTAAGTACGAGTAATATTAGCATAAGAGTCCCGATATATTTTCCTGCAAATTTTCAAAAATACAAATTTTATCTGTATATGTACCTACCTATATGCAACCTAATGGGTACCTTAGGTGCTTCTAGATATAGGTACTTACCCTACCAGAAAAAAAAATAATAAAAGAGCTCGTTTGCTGATGCATTACCTACGTTTAAAAAAAGAACAGCATGGAGCATTTTTTCTGCATCCTCAAAGCGTAGATTTAAAAAGAGAAACAAAAATGACGTTGCGTTCTGAAATCCAATTAAACGTATCCTCTACGTGACTTTTTCGAATTTAGAACGCGCATTGGGTCATTTATCGTGCAAGTTTCGCTTGAATATCGAACGTGATTTAAACAAATAGAATGAGCGATTGTGCTGCCATAGAGCCAATAGACAATAGAGAAGTAGGTGGGTTAGTATGAATTAGCAATGTGTGTGGGACATTAACAATACACATAAATCTGCCTTAAGTGACGATTTTGGTTAAGGTACCTACATGAATCATGTTTGAACATTAAATGGGTAGAGGACCCTAAGCCTGATGGTCTTAAATCGTTCAATATCAAACTAGTTAAAGGTCCAATTACAGTAATTTATCCAATGATTAATTTATACTATCTATAGATATAATGTTACGTGCTTATAAAATCAACAAAAGTGATTCGAAGTTAACCACCGCTAGGTGTCCACTTTGGGAATCAATAGTCTAGACCTTGGAAATTATGGTAGCATATATTTCGACAAATTTTCAGCTTTTATACTAAGTCACGAAGGTCTAGCTACTACAGGCATTTAGTCTTACATACCTAATAACCCAGGGAACCTACGGAAGCTGAATTTTCATATTGTTAAGTGTAGGTACATATTATTATGTCTAGCTGTGGCATTCAAAGACAATTTAGAACGGAGCTTGCATCTAAAACGACCTCGTTTTAAAGCCAAATGGCAAATCATCTAATTCAATTGTACAATCACTTCGACAGGCTAAAATATATACCTATCTAATCAATAAACCAACGAATAAGCATCCGCCAATAGTCCAACGACCAACCTTGGATCTTCAGGATTTATTCCAGTATGTTAACTATGGAGGTATTAAAGCTTTTTTAATAACATGATTTTTCCGACTACTTATTAAATACAAGAAATATAGGATAGGAGGAGTTCTAAAGCCTAATCTCTTGTAGGTAACCTAATAGATAAAAACAAAGCTTTCAACTTTTATAGGAAGGTTTTCACGCTTAGTTCTTCTAGATTTTTTACAACTATTTTTGATAAGATTTTCACAATCAGAGACTTATCTTTGTGAAGGTTACATGAAATTTTAAAATGTACCTAGGTAGGTATATGTTTTTATAGTAGGTACCTACTAGCATTAAAAGGGTTGTAAAGTGACATGTTAATTTCTTTATACGGGAATTAATATTTTAGAAATTACATAAGTGGCCAATCAAATTCATGATCATCATGATCAGCTTCTTTTTAGTCCATTGCGTCATACCAATTTTTTTTTACAGAATTGCGGATTTGGTCCTTAAACCCATCACGCTGTTTCAATTGGGGTGGACGCGCATAATGTTTGATTACTAAGGTTTTCTTGAAAGAAACATCACAAAGTATCATAGTCTGAAATAGCATAACCACTAGACCTACGAGGCATTTTACCCTACAATGGGGTAAAAGAGTTGGACCATCCACACATTCAAAATCGACAATCAAAATAACTCAAAATGACTGCCAGGACTCGAACCCAGGGTAGAGCATGATCCGAAACACCATTACCTAATAACAATACACCATCGGGGCACTTTTACCCTACTATAGGGTGAAAGAGTTGCATCATCCACATATTCAAAATCGACAGCCAAAATGAGTCACCTCATCTCGAACCACTACTACTAATTACGGTTATTGTGTCAAAACAGAACGGGTGACAAAAACCTCTTTTTGCCCCCAACTAGAGGGCGTCAAAGGGCGTCATTCAGAACCCTAGGGGGTAATGCAAGGGCGTACCACTACTTATTGTTATTAGGTACCTTTATACGGTTTTACCCCAGTAGGCAGAGTAGAACATCTGCCTTTTGGTGTTGCGAGTATAAGTTTGAAAAAAAAGCGATTGTCTATGGTTCTTTTTTAAATAATGGGTGTTTTATTGTGTCGTGATCGGTTATGTGCAGCAGAATGGGTTTAATTTTTTTTATTTAGATATATATTTATGTAGGTGTATGTTTTTATTTAAATCAGTAAGTACATAAATATGAAAATGGTATGCAATCTATGTATAAGGGATACCTTTTAACATGAAGCTTTTTATCATTTTTAAATTTGTTCTTTTTTAACAGTAGTAGTTTAGTAGATTTTTTGAAAAATTTTACTCCAAATGTAGTGAAATACCTAGTAGATAAGTAGTATGTACCTAATAACAAAGGGATGAAAGTTTGTACCTATGAGATTCCATCACCAATTGTAACTATCTACATAAGTAGATGGACATTGGCTACATTTTTATGCTAGAAATCAAAAAGTAGGTACCCCAATGATTTAAAACCTTAATAATCTTCTACAAGCAGAGCAAGTTCTTATTGGGCTCACTGTAGAGCACGAGTCTCCTCTGAGAACGAGAGGGTTTAGGGTAATAGTCCACGCTTGCCCAATGCGGATTGGCAGACTTCACGCACGTAGAGAATAAAGAAAATTCTCAGGTATGCAGATTTCCTCACGAATGTTTTCGTTCGCTGTTGTGATATTTTATTTCTTAAAATGCACATAACTGAAAAGTTTAAGATGCCCCAGACCGGATTCGAACCTAGGTACACCAAGGTTATAGTCACTGGGCTATCACGGCTCCCACAAGTCACGCCAATAGTAGCTAATAATGAAAAATAGAATAAAAAAATCCATAGACAACACAGAAGTCTCTGGTCATAGATAATAAACTCGCAGGTATGTAACAGAAAGGCCATAGAGCATCCCGTAGCGAAGGAAGCCCCACGCGACGTCACCGTCGGCACTTAAGGCTTCCCTTAAACAGATTAACTCGACGATAGCCTTATCAACTTAGTAGACAGGGCTAAATGAGCAGGTGAGTACAAACTTCTCACATCCTTTGGGCATTTTCTAACGATGACTATGTCTATCCAAAGTACCTATCCATTTACCTGTTTATACCTGCCTACCCATGAGTTATGACGGGAAAAATATAGTCAACCTAACGTTTGAATATTCTATAGGTTTCATACTAGCTGAAATGGAATTAGTCTTTTAACAAAAAAAAAATTGTTAATTTAATCTTGGTAGTGGTAGAATCTTTACAAATAGTCAACTGACGTGTCAAAAGTGCTTGTAAACTGAGCCTACTTGAAATAAATGATTTTTGATTTAGATTTTTTTGATTTTTAATCATAATATTTCGGACTGCCAATTCACCCCATTTGCAATGATATATTTATTGGCATAGGTATTACATTTCATATATAAAACTTTTTACCCCATAATCAGCACGGTAAAAGTCCCAGACAATAAGTTATCTTAGTTATGTATGGTTTATTCGCTACCTACCTAAATACTATTATATTCTGTCCCCCGCAAATTGCCTCCACAGCTTCGCGACTCACTGAGCTATGTTGGTGACTTTGGTTCTTCTGTGGATCTCCTCAATTCTGATTCGAACACGCAGAGATACTCCGAGCATAACTTATAGATGCGACTCAAACAACATGTTATATAAAAGCTTGTAATAACTGACGGAAAGACAAAACCCAAATATTTCATACTTCAATCGTGATGAGATAAAATCTAACAAAAAAACGACGTAACCCGTTTTCCGTTTGGAAGGAAAAAAGTCTAGCCATTCATATCTCCATACACAAACAGAAGTATGGTTGCCAACTTATAGGAAACAAAATCGGGACCATTCGGTCTTCGAAACCGAAAAGTCGGGCTTATAGATGAAGTTCATCAATGTTTATAAAAACAAAAAAATGTTATAAAAATAGGCTAGACAGTAATTTTTAACATATTATTAGTTGCTTGGTACTAAATAGGAAGATAGGTATCCCAGCAAGATATTTCATGGATTTCATCAAATCTCGACATTTCATAGATTTCTTAAAAAAACGAAAATATCACCAAAATTGGATTTCACATACAGTTGAACATTTGAGCCGAATCGGAGTCCGTAGATTTTGAGAAATCGAAAAAACAAAAATTTCGTATTTCACAACATAGTATTTTTTTTGGGCTCAGACAGAGACCAGATACCTAGGTACCTACTGGGCCTGGCGGCTTAACGTGGTCAACACACCAACTTCATAATTATGGTTCATATAGATATGGTGATGTTTATAATATGGTTTTTTCAGTTACCTAACCTGATTGTTGCGACCACTGGTCGTGATCATGGTCGTGGCCGCTTAGTGTGCGTGGTCCCTAAGAGGCATTTAGATCAATAGTGCGTCGAGATCGCAGTACATATAAAACGCTAAAGCTGACGTCGACTACGCTGTATTATTTAAAAAAAAACGTTTGGAGTTTAATCTTTAAGAATCGATGCCACCAGTATGAAAATAATATGGGCAGTAAAATTCGATAAACGAACATACAAAAACGTTTTCTGCGCACCTTTCAACGTGCGCTGCCGCCAACAGCGTGCACACCGCGGCCTGCTACTCCTCGGTTGCGTACCTTTCACTTTTCAGGCGTTAGTATAGAGACGTAAACAGTGTATGCTGCGGGGCAACATACACCTATTTAGACAGTCGATCTGACAGAGTAAACTCCATTCGTGCTTC
The DNA here is from genome assembly GCF_947172395.1 of Bicyclus anynana. Lineage (NCBI taxonomy): Eukaryota > Metazoa > Arthropoda > Insecta > Lepidoptera > Nymphalidae > Bicyclus > Bicyclus anynana. The sequence goes on along the minus strand of NC_069100.1, from coordinate 6,949,368 downwards.
GGAGCTGACACACACTTTTTTTATTTTCTTTTTCTTTCTAGAGAGAGACGAATATCTTATTCCATGGATTCACCGTGCAGGTGCCGGGTCCATCGCGTGGTAAAGAGAAAAACACCAAGCAAAGTGTGACTTGTGACTTCTGGGTGTAGGGTTAAGAAATAACATAGAAATCGGGACTTTCCGTACAAAATAGAACAGTTGGCAACACTGCAACTAAACAACTAATGATGTCTGTAAATACAAGCGGGCAGCGTAACTCGGTAGCAACAAAGGAAAACGCTGACTCAGCGACGTCATGTCCAATTAAGCGAACGTGAATACGAGCTTAAAACTCAGTTAGGCTATAAATAATACCTACTTCGGCTACAATCAATGGTTTGTTTATATTCTGTGAAGATGTCTCATCTTTAACCAACTTAAAAAAATACCATTTTAACATGTAGGTATTGTATGTACGTATATCCGCGGTTTTCTTAAAAACTATAAGTTAGGAAAATCCTATTCAATTCACCTTTCGGTTTCGGCAACGTTTCTTTTTTTTTTTTTTATTCTTTACAAGTCAGCCCTTGACTACAATCTCACCTGATGGTAAGTGATGATGCAGTTTAAGATGGAAGCAGGCTAACTTGTTAGGAGGAGGATGAAAATCCACACTCCTTTCGGTTTCTACACGGCATCGTACCGGAACGCTAAATCGCTTGACGGTACGTCTTTGCCGATAGTGTGGTAACTAACCACGGCCGAAGCCTCCCACCAGCCAAAACACGTACCTAATTATCGATTTTAGGATTTCTCTGGTTAGGGGAATATCGACCTACCTAGTAACTATCTCTGGTTAGGAAATACTGACTTACCTAGTCCCTATCTATACATAAACATCTATTCCACATAGATATTTATATAGGCTTTGATGTTAATATTTGGATTTTTTATTTTAAGTTTACGACTTTACTTATCAATGTAACAACAAAGGTTTTACATACCCTGATGTTTCGAAAGTGATTGTAAACTGAATGGTTATTAGGTATCATCATCATCATCATATCAGCCGATGGACGTCCACTGCAGGGCATGGGCCTTTTGTAGGGACTTCCAAACATCACGATACCGAGCCGCCTGCATCCAGCGAATCCCTGCGACTCGCTTGATGTCGTCAGTCCAGCTGCTGGGGGGTCGGCCAACACTGCGCTTACTAGTGCGGGGTCGCCATTCCAGCACTTTGGGACCCCAACGTCCATCGGCTCTTCGAACTATGTGCCCCGCCCATTGCCACTTCAGCTTCGCAACTCGTTGAGCTATATCGGTGACTCTGGTTCTTCTACGGATCTCCTCATTTCTGATTCGATCACGTAGAGATACTCCTAACATAGCTCGTTCCATTGCCCGCTGTGTGACTCTGAGCCTTCTTATGAGGCCCATAGTAAGCGACCAAGTCTTTCCGAGACTTGGTCGACTTATTAGGTATACTTGAAATAAATGAATTTTGAATTTGAGTATGAAGTTAACAATACCCAATTCACATGCTAGTCATACTTCAAAACGCTATTGTACTTAGGTATACAAAAATAGTTTAAGAAACTAAATACACGTTTTTAGCACGCACTAAAAATTTTGAATGGTTTTTTCGTATTCCTGACAGCAAACCCTTTCATTTGATACCCATATCATGGGGGTGCATTTCAAATAGCCTGTCCGCCATCTTGGACTTCCGCCATATTAGATTTAAGTCACGTGACTATATTTTTCGTATTCCTGACAACAAACATTGGATATATAATGATGTTTCTTAGCTAGTCATGTAATGTCATCAGAACTCAGAGCGTGTGCAAAATTTAATCCTAATCGAAGACCGGGAAGTGGGTCACATTAAGATTCCAAGATTTTCTTACATACAGAGTTACAATTGAAGCTATATATAAGCGTGTTAAAAAATATTTTGTAGTGGAAGAGTTTGTTTGTTTAAATGCTCTAATCTCTAGAACTACCAGTCGTAGTTACTGTAAAAAATCATAGCAAGATTCCTGAAGAGTGACATGAGAAGAAGAAGAAGAAGAAGAAGAAATATACTTTATTGTACATTAAAAACAAAAATAAACAATAACTTATAATAACACATATATAATAACATGAGCTTACTTTAAAGGGGTTTGGGAGGGGAATTAGCCAAGTGGTAAGGAAGATAGAATGTTCTTCTGTGTTCTGTGAGGTTGGGTAAGGTTTGTCTGAAAGTCTGTCCTTTTTAAATTCGAAGAGTTTTATATAAAATACTTTTTTTATATTCCGTTTAAAAATTCTTTTTATCAATAAAACATCAGTGAGCATAGACAAACCCTTGCTTTTTACTCTTTGATATGAATGACGCCTTACATCACGCTACGCCGTGGGAAGTAGGCCTAATTGATATTTTATGATGCCTTAGTATACTTACGTACATGCTATGTTGTAGGTATTGCAACTTGCAAGGCATGATTATTTTTTTACTTTTATTCTGTTAACAATAGTAAAACTAAAGCGATAAGGACGCCTTTATTCTACTTCTTGATAAGTTTCTGTTGTGTGCAAATGTGCAAGAGTAATAAAAAAAGAATCTTTATGTAGGTACCTACTTATAATAAAACTGTGACAGGTCAAATTCTGTATATTGAAGATATTTTGAAAATTTTAGTAGGAAGGCATTATATGTATAATCGATACTGAAACCAAATATATATATATATATATTTTTTATCTGTCTGTCTGTCTGTCCAGGTGTGAATATTCCGAATATAAGGCCTATCCTATAATATTCCGTCATAAATAAAAAAATAAGTATTGTCTCAGTGGAGACTTTCATATCGTAAAAAAACAAAAAAGGCTCGTCCATAGATACATACAAATATGCTCGTGCGTACTCCTAATCCTAACGATTCGATTAAGTAGATGTGATCTAATCTGAACGAGATGCAAAGGGTCAACAATTAGAACTAATTGGCCGTATCAACCGTTTGCAAGGGTTGCATCCTTTATGTTGTCTCTTTGCTAATACAAGTACCTACCTAGTGATTTGACAGATTAGAATTCATAGTTAAATAGAAATTAATAAAAAAATAAAATAAATTCATAATTCGTAAAACGTGAAGCATCTCCGATTTTCTCTCAAACAAATCTCTTACAACTTTCAAAGTTGTGGTTTTTTTTACTTGCGAAGAAACTTTGAAATTAGACTTGTTTCAAATTCTGCTTTAAAAGTCATTTTTAACGGTTTTAAGAACTTTAAATTAATATCAAACTAACTAATAAGTTTGTTGCACATTATGACCTAAGTCAGTGATTCCCAAACTGGTCTATATCGACCCCTAGGGGTCTATGACAAACTGCAAGGGGTCTATGCCAGCGAAAAAAAATTTGGTGGTCCATTAAATGAAATTGGTTTCCACGATAGTGGATCATAACACATACACTTATAGTAGGTACCTACCTATTTTTTACATCATATTATCTTATAATATCAACATAGGTATATATTATTTTAAAAGTAACTATAAGTAAATCAATACCTATCTAATAATGGGGTCTACCTAACACGGAAAAACATGGCAAGGGGTCTACGACACAAAAAAGTTTGGGAAATTCTGACCTAAGTAGAAATTAAAGTTTGTTCAAAAATTATTTAATTATAAACTTATGCTTTATAAAAAAATCAAATTCGCTCATTTTCAAGCAGGTACCTACGTAGAAATATTCAAGTATAGGCTTAGTTTACGAGCAATTAAACGTCAATACGTAATTTAACGTTGCATATACGTACCTACCTACTTTAAAATATCTAAACTTAGGAGACAACTCCAGAAAACGACATTTTTTTAATTAAATAGCTAATTATTTTCACAGAAGAATATATGTAGGTATTGAGTGACTATGAAAACCAGACCCAGAAGAAATTAATCAATCCACGATATTTTGGTATATTATGTCCCTACAGAATCACCGCCAAAAAGTGATCCGAATTTAGCTTCTCTACTGACCGCACACATGCAGAATTTTGTGTTTAATTAAGTAAGTACCTACATTATATATTTAAGTATAGTTTTTACATTTCCTGGACACACAACTCGTCATTGTAGACAATATTTAGGTATTGTTTATTCAAATAACTTTCGTTGTTTAAAAAGCGAATAAATGAAATTAACCACTTTGGGAACCAATGTTCTGTAAGATAGATACTAAGTACCGTCGGTATTTTATTAAAAAAATAATAATTGAAATGAATAGCTACTTACCTATTTATATCTCCGTATTAAAGTCCACCGAAATAAGCCGTATCACATAAACCTAAATAAAGGTTTACAACTAAAACCCTTTAAAGCGTGTGTAATTAAAATATTAAACAATCGTATACGAAATAATCTAAATTCAGACAAAATTACGAGCTAATCTGCCAATACGCGCGCATTATGGGAGTTGCTTTAATTTATTAGAGTTCCGCATGCCACGGGTAAATTAAAACGTTTTATTAACCAACCTTAAATATACGACCAGTTTAGTGAGTAGTGTATGTTTGTATGTCTTTGATTGTCTCAAAACTACTAATCAGATTTAAATGGGGTTTCCATGAATGCATTATTTTTAGGGAAGTTTTTTAGCATATGTAATTTGGAGGCCTGTCGTTTTCCATCAAAAAGATTTTATTATCGATTGAAGTTGCGGTCGTTCATATTTATACTACTTTATTCAAAAGAAAAAACATATGTCAACAGAAGAATACCACTAATTCTTTATTTTAAGAACTGCTTAATTAAAATTAATAGGTAGTAGGTAAATAAAAAAAAACAAAAACCGGGAGTCCTGACTAATACGGCAACGAATCACAACCGAATTTTATCGTTAATTACTCGAAAAAAGTGATAAATAAAGATTAAAAACAAAGTTTAGCAACGTTCTGTGATAACGGACACCTAAAATGATAACTGATAACGCCGGCGTGTCAAGATCTAGATTAGCTGACGATCGATGGCTTTTTTATATAATCTACGAGTAATTACTGTTTGTGAAGTTAAATTTTTTATGATAAATTCGATAAATCGATAACGCGTTCAACAGTAGCTCGTTTATTGATAAATCCAAGTTCCAATACTTCTAATGTATTTTTTAATTATTTACGCATCATGTAAAATTGCAAGTGGAATGACGTAAACGGAGAGGAAGGCTAAAGAAGAGATAGTTGGAGTAGGTACCTGAAAGAGATGTATGTATAAGGAGTACGTAGATGATAGGTTGACGAAGAATAATAATATGGAAGAGATTGACATATTTTGCTGACCCTACTTAGGTTTGGGATAAAGTAAAGGAGATGATGTTATTGATTACTTTGGTATTGGTATAACTAATGCACCTCATCGTAAGTGTTACCATGGCAAAAAACACGTCATTATTAGAGTTCCGTAAAAGGAAAAAATAACCCTTATAGGATCACTTTGTCATGTCCATCGTTGTCTGTCATGACCCTTTGTCTCGGGAATGAGTGGTATCGAGTTTAAATTCAAAACCATTTACAGTTTTAGCTACTAAGTAATACGTTCGGAACTAAAAACGATATTTCGCAAAAAACGTATATTTCGGTACTCCCAAGGATATCAAAATTTATTTTACAAAATTTTACTATGAAATTTGACAAGTGGTTCCGTCTTATAAACCTACTTACTAAAGTTTAGGGAAAGCTCTGAATACTTACAATACTTACATTAAATCATAAAAATATAGTCTTTGTTTAAAGTATTTAGTAGGTAGGCAGTCGTCAAAATTAATCAAATTTGTACGGAGTAGGAGTCGGAGTCGGAGTCTTCGTGGGCGAGTCCTATTCGCACTTATTTGGTTTTTGGTATCAATAAGTAATTTTATTACATTCAATTTACAATTTACTCGGTTTCTATTACCTATCGATCTACATTTAAACCTAAGACCTTAAGAGACAGAATAAGTTAAAACTTGTATGCCGTTTGGCACTACTGGTGTGCACATGGTTTTGACCAGGGCAGGGCACTAATTTGTAAACTCCGCGCCACGAAACAAGTCCCGTAGACGCAGTGTAAGTGCCGTAGGCTTACCAGGTAGTAGTACCAGTTGACTTGGGTGAGCGCAGAAGCATCGCCTGCCCCAAGGCAGAAGCAGAGTAAATGGGCGTATAGACTGTCTAAGGGCGTCTCCTGTGAGACTCAGACCTCGGCTTAGAGGGACGTTCGGGAAGGGTGTTTTGGCCTGAGTGTATCAGTCCGGGCATCCCCTAGATCGGGAGTCAAAAAGCCCACGTCTGGGTGACGTCAGATATCGGGGACCTCGTCTTCGCCGGCAAAGACGCTGTGTAGCTTGTATTTGTGTTGCCTGGGAAGCATTTTCGTTCGTTATGTCATCGTCAGGATCGTAAAGGACGTGGGTTTTCTAACTCACGATCTCGGGGGCGTCCGGACTGATTCACTCAGGTCACGGTTACACCTTCCCGAATGGCCCTCTAAGCCGAGGTCCGAGTCTCATAGGAGACGCCCTTAGAGAGTCGTTCCGTCCTCTATCTTTATTTCAGCCTTCGGGTCTCATCAGGCGATGCTTCTGCGCTCGCCCAAACCCCCCGGTGACGCCGTAGTGGTCCCACATGGAGCCATCGGCACTTACTCAATACGAAAAAAAAAATTGTCATTTGTGTAAGGCGCTGTCAATTTTAGTTCGGGACTTCTTCCGTGGCGCGGAGTCTAGTTGATGAATAAGTTGTTGTATACTTTTGGACTTAGCCCAGCTAATCTAATTAGCGATTGGAATTATAATTAATTACATGTAGTAGGTGGAAATCACTATAATAATTAATTGCGCGATAATACAGCTAGTTTTATCTTAATCCGATGTCAAATTTTTGTAAATTGAACAAACAAAATACCTTATGTGACAGATATGAGATTTTTAGCTTTTAAATCATTAGTAAGTAGGTACCTAATAGAGTTCATTCACATTTTAGAAATACGACCAATTATACACATAAATACTTAAATTACCGCCAATCTCGCTATACAATATTTACCTATCAACAAAGAAATAAAAAAAGAGGGTAGGTATAAATTGCTAGTAATTTTACACCTATTGAGAATTTAAATTAACTTGTTTCTAATTTAATGACAAGAAATATAATTATTTAACTTATAATAATTACGAGTAGATATACCTACTCATCATTATCAACCCATATTCGGCTCACTGCTAAGCTCGAGTCTCCTCTCAGAATGAGAGGAGTTAGGCCAATAGTCCACCACGCTGGCCCAATGCGAATTGGCAGACATCACACACGCAGAGAATTAAGAAAATTCTTTGGTATGCATGTTTCCTCATGATGTTTTCCTTCACCGTTTGAGACACGTGATATTTTTATTTCTTAAATGGCACACAACTGAAAAGTTGAAGGTGCATGCCCCGAAGCGGATTCGAACCCACGCCCTCCGGAATCGGAGGCAGAGGTCATATCCACTGGGCTAGCTCGGATTACGTAGTTACGTAAGTCCTATCGATAGGCGGCAGTGCATTTTCCATCTCTGAAGTGCCATTAGGTACATTCTCGAAATTGAATGTTGTACTTATTCGAGGTTGTACCACAAACGAGTACCGCAAGCGAAGTGGGGTGCAAACACAAATCACAGGGGCGTACCCCGCCACGCCCCGGGTGGCGAGGGTAGGATGTTATCTGCGGAATCTGTTCCCATTGTGAGATTTAACCGATATAGAAAACGAGTATTTTTTTAATGTTTATACTAAACTTCACTTCAATAGTGTTTTTCAGATAGTATGTGTACTAAGACAGGCGTCTTTATGACGTTCGTAATACGTACTATTATCGTGAACGTTTACAAACTTAATTGGATAGAAGCAGGCTTTACTTTGCGGAAGTTCATCATGAATAGATAAAAATTTATTTATTTTGCTATCATCCGCGAAAAACCTACAAACCCATGCGACAAAGTCACCCAGGTCCGACAAAATACTCTCTACGTACGTTTCACCCCGAAACCGGAGCATCCTCAGGAGATGTTGATTGTAGGTACAACGTGCAATTGCAAAAGTAAATTGACTTTAATGACTTTAAACTGTCAAGTGTGTAACGAACTGTCACCCTCACCATGCTACTTGAAATGAACTTTAGCTAGCTAACACCCGTCAATTCAACGACATTTTATAATATAGACATGTTACGTGGCTACAAAATCACCGCAAAAAGTGAACCGAATTCATCTATTCAATGAAAGCACAATTTTGGGTTTAATTCCATTATATATTTATGTTTTTAAAGTTTTAAAGTACCTAAACACACAACTCGACATTGTATATGTACTTATATTTAGGTCGTCGTCATCAACCCATATTCGGCTCACTGCTGAGCTCGAGTCTCCTCTCAGAATGAGAGGGGTTAGGCCAATAGTCCACCACGCTGGCCCAATGCGGATTGGCAGACTTCACACACGCAGAGAATTAAGAAATTTTCTGGTGTGCACGTTTCCTCACGATGTATTCCTTCACCGTTTGAGACACGTGATATTTAACACCCTGACACCCTCCGGAATCGGAGGCAGAGGTCATATCCACTGGGCTATCACGGCTCTCTTATATTTACTTACTTACATATATTTAGGTAAGTATGTATTATTTGTTTAAATAACATTCGCTGTTTACCAATGAAATGCGGTAGGTATCTCTATTATAAAATCTTTGCGTCAACCGGGGTTTCAAGTTCTAATAATATATCTAAAGTAATAATATAAGGAGCCGAGCCGTGATAACCCAGTGGATATAACCTCTATGATGATTCGGGTTCGGTACCGAGCATGCACCAACGTTTAAGTTGTGTGCATTTTAAGGAATTGAATATCACGTGTCTCAAACGGTGGAGGAAAACATGGTGATGACACCTGCATACCAGAGAATTTTCTTAATTCTCCACGTGTGTCAAGTCTACCAATCCGCATTGGGCCAGCGTGGTGGACTATTAGCCTAACCACTCTCATTCTAAGAGACTCGTGCTCAACAGTAAGCATGATATGGGTTGTTAACTTGTTAACTTGTTAATGATTATGAAGAGGTAAAATTCGTGGTGTTGTAGGGGGTCATCTATGGATCTACTGAACCCATTTTAAAAACGTTTTACAACTGAAACGCAACTTCATCTTCTAGTAGGTACGAGTATCTTCCAAAGTTGAAGTTGTTAACCGCTTTTTACACTTTTCAACTACACAAAAAGGCTCTTACGGAGCTCTTTACACGACTACTACTTCTTACTATTATAACTATGAAACCTCGATTATTTACAAACAGTTTTTATAAACGCGTTAGATCATTGATCTTATACTTTGACAGGTTTAACGAAGCAGGTCTTTAAGTAATTAGTCTAAGGTTTTAATAATCCAGGCTCTCTGCTGTCGAAGTATAAAGTGTACCTAATTTTTTTATATTGCCTCGACATAATATGAGAAATTATATTCCCATTTTATTATGAGAAATTATTATTTATCCATACATAAACCTATTCATTCGATATATCTTCGTAAAATATTAAAAAATAACTTTTCTGTGTATTCAAAGGCGTTCCGCCGCGACACAGAGCGACATGACGTACAATCTCTTTTCACGCATTAAAAAACAATAAATAATTCCCAACGTCTTAATTTCCGGCGGCACTGTCGTAGCGCAGACTAAAGAGAAGATAGAAAGCACGGACGTGCAAGGGTTTAGATCAAATCAGAATATGCTCTTTAGAGTATTGTAGGTAGTAGTCGTGTAGGTTCGTATAGCTCTGAGTAGGTATAGCTTTAACCGACTTTCAAAATGGAGGAGGTTCTATGTTAAGCTGTATGTAGATTTCGCTTTGGATGTACCTAGTATTAACGTAATTAATTAAGTACCTTTAGGTCGTTTATGTAAATGATTTATTTTATGATCACAGTTTTGCATTGGTAGTAAGGTGACCGTACAATCGCAGTGTGTAAACTATTAAGGTTGTTTTATTTTTTACGTTCATTGCAAAAACCACCCTTAAGTATGAAATTCATGGTTTTAACTTTGGTGACGCTTCTTCACTTTCAGACACAAGCAAGCCTCTCTGTACATCGTACACCTATAACAAAAGTCAATCAGTCTTTCAGAAATATAAATACTAAACCTGGCAATTCACTATAGTTAAATTGTAAACATTATTTACTATAATTAAACTGTACAAAATTGAAACAGTACTACGAATTGAAGAATCAAATATGTTCATAAAATAAATCGATAGTGACGAAAGAAGAAAGAAAAACAACACACAATAGACATCATCATTGCCAACATTTTCCAGTTAGTAGAGAAATGTTCATATTATGATAACGAAATATAAATAAGATAATTTTTTTAGGTAACTATAATAGAATTATTTATTATTTTATTTATTATTAAGTTCGTTATTTGCCGATTATTCCGTCTATCCATTCCCATTTATCTGTACCTTATAAAAAAACATTTTTTCACTGTCTATTAAAAAATTTAAAACGATAAATTTTGTAATATATTATTATCAAGTTGTATTTTTGAAGTGTTAGCTTTTGATAAATTTAGCAGCTACCTTTTGATATGTTATAAGTGGTAATTATTATCTATTTAGGTGCAGGTAGGTATAATATTCCTATAGGTATATCTAGATAAATTTTACGTTGGCACGTCAACTACGTGATAGCCCAGTGGATATGACCTCTGCCTTCGATCTTCGGAGGGCGATTCGAATCCGGTCCGAGACATGCACCTCGAACTTTTCAGTTAGGAATGTGCATTTTAAGAAATTAAATATCACGTGTCTCAAAATACCGTGGGGGAAACCAGCATACTTACGTGAGATTTATTTTATTCTCTACGTGTCTCTTTGAAGAAACTCCTTTCATTCTGAGTGGAGACTCGTGCTCAACTGTAAGCTGAATATGGGTTGTTAATGATGATGATGGCGTCAGTAGACATTCTCGTATATCACGTTTTTATAGTGTATAAGAACGAGGGCCTGTGTTACCCAGACCTTCCCCAACTTATAAAAGCTAATAGTTTGTTATTCCATGCTCCTACCATAGATAAGTTAGGTACGGTAGGTAGCTATGGGGTTAGGACCGATGGCTTTGGGAGATAACAAGAAAAAGCAAGACCCTCGTAATTCTTAAATCAACCCGAATTGAAAATCGAACTCAAAGCCATGTTATACCTACAGAAATTGATGAATGATAGCATTTTAGTTTTTTTTCATTATCCTACCATTATATTTGAGGGAAGATATACCTATACCTACTAGTCTTATATGTAAAATGTATCATATTATTCACGGTGAACCAGTTTTGATGAATTTTGGTAGATACAGAGATAGATTGGAATTTTGAATTCAAAAACAGACATAGGTTTAAGTTACCGTCGCAAAAATAAGAAAGTTAAAATTGAAAATAAACCCAGACATTTGCATGGACAAAAACATGGTCATTTAGCAGGAATACTAGGTATCTAACTTTAAGAACATAAATGATTTCCATCACAATACGAGTGAATGTAGCTATAAACAATATTTACAAGGTAGGTATGTACTTAGGTAACTATGTGAATAAAATAAAAACTGAATCAAACGAATTGAACAACTGCTGGCTTTCTTACTTCCTAATACTTAAATTAATAAGGACCTATAGGTAATGTGGATAATTAAATACTATAGGTAGGCAAATTTTTTGGTAAAGTTCAGGTTAAAAGGTTTTCAACACTCCGAAAAGCCTGTTATTAAAACAAAATATAAAATTCACGAGGTTAGATCAGAGCATATAGGCAGTTCAAATAGGCCTAAAACCTTGTAGATTGGGTACCTATCTACCTACACTGACGACATGTTTTAATTAAAACACCTATATGCTTCAATTTTTTAAATAGGTAGGTACCTACCTATAAGTAGGTAGGTTATCTATTTTATTAATAAGTAGGTACTTCTCGAATTATACCACCTACCTACTTACCTACCTATGTTTAATCGTACTAATTAATGATTTTATGTAAGTAGGTACTATTTAAATAAATAAAATTTCGAACATAAGCCTACCTACCAATTTCCTGATAAATTTATTTGAATAAAGATTATTAGGGAATTTTAGAAGCATTACCTTCCTACCCACGTAGGTTATTTTAAAACGTCAAAAAGGTCTTCCTACAAGGTAGGTAGGTACCTAAATGTTTACCAAACATCAAAATATCAAAACTATCTTCTAAAAAACTACCATATCGTACATACTTACATAGGTGTAGATAGGTACCTATCTATTAGTAATTAAACTTATTTAAAAATGAGATTAGCATAAAACTTTGGTAAGTTGGTAGTTGGTAGGTACTTACTTAGTTTACTAGTTACTTTTTAGTTAGTAAAATAAGTAGGTACCTATTTGGATAATATATTTATTTTCCTATTTAATAGCCTACCAACCAGATTATAATTAATTAATATAAAACTTGATCAAAAAGTCTAAAGATTTTTGTAAAGATATAACTTTAATTCAAAAATGGAATATTGACAATTTGACACATAACAGATGGGGTCAATGAACTTTCACACTGTGTTGCAGATAATAACAATCGTTCAAAAATAACTTAATACTTAATTAAAATATCTATTTTGTAAACAACGCCAGTATCATGAACACATTAATCAAAGGTAAGACAAAAATAAATTTACATACCTTCGCACATGAAAATCCAAACTGGCACACAATTTAATAAAAACTTCACTTGACCACAAAGAATCTATAAAATCAATTGACCACTGGGCACGAATCCGCCACTACGGGTGACGTTCCTTATTATTTATTATCTTATCAATATAAAAACGCACTTTAATCGACCATAAAAATTTCCTAATTACGCGTCCTTGACAGAGTGCGGTGAAATAAAAATATATTTATACTTTCCGTTGTGTATATCATTAGGCTGTAAAACTATAGATTCGTTGTCTATTAGGCCTTTAAAAAAAAATAAAAAGAAAGAAGTAATTGTAATGCACAGAACACACTATCCGTAAGTATTCGATTTTTGTATTGTCCTATGCGCGAGTCGACACACGCGTTCGCGGCCGATGCCTGACTGCCGCGCGGCGTCGCCCCTCGCGTCTCCGCCCCTCCCTAGACAGCGCACAGCTTTTCAGGTAAAAAAGAGGAAATATGCCTGTTTATTATCTATTTTTATCTATTTGGCGACAGTTTTTTGATTACCTTCAAGTTAGTTCAGTAGTTTTATGGTGCGGTGGGTGGAATAAAAGGCGTGATTAGCGTGGCTCGTCCGCCATTGTCGCGGAATGAGCTCTTTGTTTTAGGGGCGTTACGGTGCCGCGCACGTGCCTCGGGCGAATGGTGGAGCAATTTTCAACACTTTCAAGTTTGACACTTCATTTATTAGTTTTGGCTTTAAGTAACTAATCAACCATTTGTTTAGATAGGCGTTTAGTTATTACCCACGTAGATGTAACAATACATTTGCTGGTTCATTTATAGCCTACTACAATGGTAGTTATACATAACAACACATTCCTACTGATACTATAAACTCAGGTGGTTAAGAGTTAATTTAATTAACCGACTTCTTTGCAATAAAATTACATCAAAATTTGTTACTTTCTCAACTACATAGAATTACTAGAATTACTCAATGTCAATTATTTTAAATTATTGCTTGACATTGTAAAGTTAACAAAATTAGATTAAATAAATTTTTGTTGGTAGGTACACGAATATTTAACATTTAATAAATTAACACGGTGCCAAGGAATACTCTTATTTAAAGACCAGTTAGTTAGTGTTTAACCTGAAATGGGATAAATAGGTGGATAGAGATCATACGCTCACTAATGGCTTTTACGCAGTGGTGACTAGCCACGGCCGAAGACCATCAACAGGTCAAAAACTTGAACCAACTCAGGATTGTAAATTCATAAGTTGATCTGTGACAAAAATCGAATACAGTACCTACTTATAGTTGCATTTAAAAAGCAACGCCAAGAGCCAAAGAAAATAAAATAAAAATTTTAATAAAAAAAATTCAACCGACTTCCAACTCAAAAATTAACCTAAACTAAAAAGCAAAAAATAACATCTTACCTATGTGCTACCTTCTGATCAGTTTGAAGGCGGTGCCAAGCCAGTAATGTTTTAATTCAAGTAGTTTAAATTACACAATTTCTGTGGTTCTTTCAGAAACGGCTTTAATTAAAACATGACACTGGATTGGCACCGCCTTCAAACTGATCAGAAGGTAGCACATAGGTAAGATGTTATTTTTTGCTTTTTAGTTTAGGTTAATTTTTGAGTTGGAAGTCGGTTGAATTTTTTTTATTAAAATTTTTATTTTTTAATTTTTAGTGTTAGCACACCTACTGAGTGTGAACAAACCTACCGACTGTCTGACTGTCCTCCGTCTTCATCACCAGACCCCCTATGCAGTCACAATCCATATGGGTGGAAAGTTCTCATCAATATAAAATTTATCAAGTCCAAACACAAGGTAGCTACTGTGAACCGTCGAGGAGTTCCCTTAACTCTCCTTCATCTTCATCACCAGACCTCTAATACAGTCACAATCTATCCAGGTGGAAAGTTCTCATCAATACAAAATTATCAAGTCAAAACACAAGGTAGCTACTGTGAACCGTCGAGGAGTTCCCTTAACTATCCTTCGTCTTCATCACCAGACCCCTAATACAGTCAAAACCCATCTAGGTGGAAAGTTCTCATCAATACAAATTTATCAAGTCCAAACACAAGGTAGCTACTGTGAACCGTCGAGGAGTTCTCTTCACTGTCCTTCGTCTTCATCATCAGACCCTTAATACAGTCACAACCTATCTAGGTGGAAAGTTCTCATCAATACAAATAAATTAAGCCCAAACAAAAGGTACCTGCTGTAAATCGTTGACGAGTTCTATCGTCTGTGTATCGGCTCCATCATCAGACCAACTCTAGACCTTCATAAAATTGTAGTGGTTTAAAATACCTTATGGAAACACTAACAAACGCACTAGCCGTCTCTACGATTTTCGAAAGTTCCCCTCGATTTCTCCAGGATGCCATCATCAGATCCTGACATGAAAAAAATGGGACCACCCTGGAATCAAAACCTTCAAAACAAAAAAAGAATTTTCAAAATCGGTCCACAAATGACGGAATTATCGCTGGACATACATAAAAAAAAAAAAAAAAAAAAAAAAAACATACATACAGCCGAACGTAGAACCTCCTCCTTTTTGGAAGTCGGTTAATAAGCCTCATCAAAAAACCCAATACCATCATACTGTACTATAATAGCAAGAGCAAGAGTGAATAGGCATCTTCCAGGCAAGCGCGCTTCATCTTAGACCTCATCATTGCTTTCCATCAGGCTTGATTGTGGTCAAGCGTAAGCCTATACTACATAAAAAAAAAAAAATAGTTATCTACCTACATATCAAAAAGACATAGTCGGAATACCAAAAATTTGCTAACTTACACTTCAGATGTGTTTGTACAACTGAAGTTAAGAATTTTAAACCTACTTACCTATTTTTTCTGAAGTGATGGTTAATTTAAATAAAAAAGTGGTTTTAATGAAAATGCTCGATTTTCCTTTCCAGGCACTCACTGACATTTAAAATTTACTTTATTTTTACTAGGTAACATTAAGTACCGTAATAGATGCTTATCTAAGAAGCAAATAACTACAAACCTAGGTAGGTGCTACGTGGAAAATAACCAAGTTACCAAGTGTGACTGTGACGTCATTAAACTAAAGCTAATCCGTCAGATACGTTATTCCAAGAAAAGAAAAGGAATATTGACCGGAATAATACGAATAATAATATCCAATATGCTGATGATACAATATTTAGATAGTATCAGATACCTACACAGACTGATCTGATTTGGACTTGCAATAAGATATGAAATGGACAAGAAATCGTAGTGAGGAAATATTACTTTAAAAGTCGAAAATTGTATGCGACTTGAGATTTCTTTCCCTGCAAGATATCATCATGTTAATATGACAAACATACCTATGCTGTGGATGGTTTGACAAGCATTTTGTACATAATATGTTGAAAATGTCGTAGAAGCACTTAATCTCAAATGCACAAAGAACCAAAGTACCTATTATTGAAAATGCAAGCTGATGATGAGGCATTTTCAAAGAAGTTTTATGAATTTTCTGCACAAAACTTTTAGATACCTAATGTGGAACGCATTTATCTAGAAGATGCCTATTCAATCTTGTCTTTAAGATACTCAAGCTGCTAAAGACAATGTCAGGTGTAATTCCGTTTTTTGGATATCTTAGCATACGCATGGCTATATATGCGTAGGTATACCAGGAAGTCAGTGGAGGAAATGGATAGAAACTAGGAATGAACAAATCGTAGATAATATTACATTCAATTTAAAATAATTGCAGAAAACTCTTCTAAGATTTCTCTACCGGAACGCCAAACTGTAGGTACTCGTAGTTTGAAGAAGCCACGCAATGATGATGATATACTTTTTGGAAGTAGGTTAAAATGAATACGGAAAGCTTTTTTGTCTTTGTAAATGAAAATTTAGGTGCCTACATCTCCTAAGGATTTTCTTTATAGTTGTTAGAGTGCACGAGCGTAAATCCTTTTAGTGAAAAAATGTTTCATTTACATAGATAAAAAATATGAATTTAAAATGAAAGCGTGAGTTTGTTTATTATTGTGAAAATTAATCGATTAACAAACCTATCAACAAACGAGTCTCAAACGGTGAAGGAAAACTTCGTGAGGAAACCTGCACACCAGAGAATTTCTCAATTCTCTGCGTGTGTGAAGTCTGCCAATCCGCATTGGGCCAGTATGGTGGACTATTGACCTAACCCTTCTCATTCTGGGAGGAGACTCGAGCTCAGCAGTGAGCCGTATAAGGGTTTATAACGACGATTAGATATGCGAACAAATTCACGTACAAAAGCTAGTTTAGCAACTAGCTTGTGCACGTGAGTTAGGGACTAAGAGAATGAGGGAAAAGGTATGTGATGTTAATTTTACTTACTTATAGTACCTATCCATATGCTATTGTTGTGTAGGTAGTAGGTACCTATGTAGTTCACTGGGAAACGTTAAGTACAGGTATCAACAATCTTACGTATCTATTTGTAAAGAATTTACTAATAAAAATGTAAGGATGGGTATCTAGTTACAGGTAAAATAAGTAAAATGAATTAAAAAGAGGTGACAATACTCCTAATCCAGCTTAACATTGTTTTTGTCGAAGCGTCAAATCATTTAACAAAAGTAGATAGACGTACAATACCTACACAATAGTAAGTGTGCGCTAAGCTTAATGATAATGCTTAATTTCGTAAAATAATTGTTCGATGTGATTTCTTTTTTAACTTTTTTTTAATAAATTGTGTTGTGGGTTTTTGCTTTTGTGAATTTTAAAAGATTAAAAAGTTAAGTGTGCCCTTCTAAAAATTTGTTAAACCTCTTTAGGGTTCCGTAGTCCACAAGGAAGTCTAATTGTTTTGCCATGTCCGTCTGTATGTCAGTCCGTCCGTCCGCGGTTTAGCGTAGAGACTATTACTACTAAAAAGCTGTTATTTAGCATAAGTATGAACATTAAAAATTTGAAAAAAGTCGTAAATTTTTGAAAAATATTTTTTAAGGGTAAGTACCTCCGTTAGGTAGGTACATGTAAAGTGGGAAGGCAGATTTTTTACTCGTTTATCTCATAGTGGGGTTACGTTGGATAGGTCTTTAAAAAATATTGGGGTCATCTACCACTATTTTTCAATTTAAATATTAAATTTTTAATTTTAAATAAGTAAAATATTGATATTTTATTTATTTAAAATTAAATTTTTTATCTTATATTCTTTTAATTCTTAGTCTTAATTTAATTTATGTGAAAATTTAAATAGGTTTCAATACAAATCTACAATACCAACTCCTTTGTTCAATCGAGCAACTACTTCTTTTTGGACGTTGGGTAAAAAGTAATACACATTCCCCGAGCCAGGGCAAGTTTCATAATAAAATAGTTCTCAGGAAAGCAAGCGTAATTTATACTTGATACCTAATTGATACCACAATAGGGTGACCACGGTAGACATAAGCTAGGAAACAATCTCTATTTTCTATCTATTATTATCTAATAACATTACCTAATTTGCAGGATGCAGGCGGTTCAAGATCGTGATGTTTGGAAGTCCCAACAAAAGGCCTAAAGATGTTTCAAAAGTGTTTTTAACTAAGCCTAATTGAAATAAATGAATTCTGACTTTATCTTTATTTTCCACTATTTTCATGTCTGTAATCTATCTACGAAGCTTTAGTTACAAAGAATAATGGCGAGGAAATTGTTAATGAGATTCTTAGAAGCAATATTAATACAAAGAAGTCTCAAACGAACAGGCAGAAGAACATCTAGAAGACCATGGGTTAGATAACCGCCTACCGGAATATTTTCGTATCTTTTAATCGTTTTGCCGGAAACACAGATTAATCAATAATATACATACGGAGTGTACGGAACACGACGGTGTCGCAGCCACTCCATATACGAAATTCAAAAAGTAATACAGTCAAAATATTTTTAAGTTCAACCAATATAAATAACATTTTATAATCGTAATCACAGTTTTATCGAGTTTAATATTGTACCTGGGTCTTGGTACCTAGCTAAATAACAAGTAGGCCTGCAATCATTTTTCTGATTCTATGAACAAATGGTCACCCTAAAATGACCATAAATTCTAAACCGCTCGGCTACCGTACGCCATATTGGATAGTTTATGGCAATCATATCGTTACGAGATTAGTTAGAAAATAATAAAACCTCGTTTTTACGACGCCCCAAGTGATAGCTGTCACATAAGAGCCATTCGAGAATCGATTTTGGCAAAACATTTTCGTCTCCTATAATTTTATTATCAACGATGACAAGATTTTTATTTACGACCAATTTTTATGCTGATAGATTTTAAATGTGTTTCTATCTTTATATTATTATGATATTTGAAAACGTTAATTGTATTTGTTATTTTTAATTAATACGACCTGCTGCTATGAATAAATGTATTTTTTAACTGTAAAAGAGTTTCTCTTAGTGAATTTAAATTGATCTGTTATATAAAACACCAGGTTTGTGTTAGTATGTTAAACTCATCACTATAAAATACCTAACCTTAACTTGTGATAACCATTGAATTGGAGTTCGAATTTTGAATAAAATCAAATTTCGAACTCCAGAAAGTTTGTGTCGCGTACATTTCCAAATGTCATACGTTTCTCACCTACCATAAGGCTCTACGTCAATGAAAGTCATAAAATTCAAAGTTAAACCTTAATGCAAAGAATTTAGGAGCTATTTCTGTCTGAATATATATTCAGTTACGTCATTCTCTCACAAATTAAGGACGATTGTAAATTTCGTTGGTTTTGTCCGGCTAATGAAGGAGGTTAAATATGGATACGCCACATTATTGATGGCCAGTATTAATAATGCATTTTTTTTACCAAAACCTCAAATTCATAATCAACAAATCCATTGTGTTTTTTTTGCGATTTAATATAAAAATCTCTATCAGGTAGCACAATAATTATTTATAATGTGGAATTTGTGAAAAATTACAACTGATTTTATGTTACTCTATTATAATAAAGAGGATAGGTATATGTTTACATACTATTTAATAAGCAGGAAACGGGTTTAAAATGTAATAGACAAATGGATATAAAATCACGATCATTATCAATCACAATCATTTATTATTCTTAAATTTTAAGACAATTTTCATAATAAATAGGTACCTACGTACTATAGTTAAGTTATCAAACTTCAATAGTTGTACTCGCTGATAATGTAGCTTTCCATTGGCGATTTAAACCTGGTTCAGCGGTTTAGCTCTGCCAGGCAAACAAACTTGAAGTTTAGTATTTATTAAAAGACATTTTGTTAAATTGGTAGGTATCCACGTTATCAAATGAGTTTTGTGCCATAAATGTCAATAGATATTTAGACATAGGGAAAACATTGATAGCCCGACGATCCAATCGATAACGCATTAAAGTGCGACGCTAACCCATTTTTTCGGAGTAGGTAGGTGCCTACCTATCTACTTACTTCAGTGTCTCAGTGTCACGTCTTAAAAAAGCCGTATCCATGTTCATATTATCCCGCGGTCTCACAAAGTGAGAAACCTATATTTTAAATATGGAATTACTTTTTTTACTTTTCAGTGCATCGCGTCATAAATTTATGATATTTTTGTCGGCAGTTTATCTCAGGGGCGGCCATCTTGAGCCTTCAAGTTTAAACTAGGAATATGTTTACCGTGCCCCGATGGTTCAATGGTTAGCCTGTGCGGCTTCGGATCGTGAAGTCCTAGGTTCGACTCCTAAGTCGTGTTGTGCTTATGAAATAGGTAGGTATTATTAAGAAATTTCCATTAAGTAGGTGCCTTGACTGTAATCTCACCTGATGTTAAGTGATAATGCAATCTAAGGATGGAAGCGGGCTAACTTGTTAGGTGTAGATTAAAATCCATACCTACCCATTTTTTTCATTTCTATTTGAAAATAAATATCGACTTAAACAGGTAGGTATTGATACTAGCTAAACCACGAATTACAAGATATAATCTCTATTTTCTTCTCTATGATCTTTAAATATCGAAGAACATTATAATCATATATTAAAAACAAATATTTCATTACGAACTTAACCCATACAAAGTCCACCGACCTTAATTTGATTAAACAGCAAGAATTACAAATTCTAAATTCAAATCTCGATCCAAAGAGCCGGCATAGACAAACTAGAGGCGAGACCTTAAAGCGGGTAATAAAAAGCCGACACCCCAAGGTCAAATAAAAACCTTAATTTCAAAACTTAAAAGTACATTTCTATATTTCGATACAAAACAGATTCTAAAATCTAATAAAACTAGCAATGTATTATAATCTCTAACAAAGTACTAAAAGACATATAAAAACTTTTTGAATGTCGAAGTTCAATAATGGAATCTCATCGGCCGGAAACGAATAAAAAACGCGGCAAAACTTTCAAACTTGGAACAGTCTGAATGGGACGTCATTTTTTACGTCCGTTAGGGTTGTCGCAGTGAAAAATGATATAATTTATATCGGTTCTGGTAGCAAGCGGCTACCCGTTTTGTGTGCGCGCGATAAAATATAAATAAAAAATGAATTTTTATAATATTTTTTCTCTTCTTCTCCTACTAATTTAAAATGTTTCCTTATCAACGCGCGGCGCGCTTCGACAAAAGGTTTAGAGATGCGAAGTAATTTATTTTTATCGATATCGATTTTGTGATTTATTTTGTTAGAGATTTCAATTGTGTTTCAAACTTACCTACTTAAAAGGTACCAAAGATATTTTGTTAGTATTTGGCATAGTACTATACTGTAGGTACCTACTAGTAGGTAAGGAACCACTATAAAATGATTTAATAATTTGTTATGATTTAATAATATCGCTATCTTCTTACTTACGTACCTATTTTAATTAGTAATATCTATATAATGTAATTTAAATATTAACTGGTCAGAATAAGTTATATGTTTGAAGAAGGTATGAAGGTAGGTAGATAGGTAGCCTCTTGCAATAATTGAAGTTACTATTAAATTGTAACTAATAGATACTAACTTTAACTTGAATATGAAGTGCAAAGAGTTGAAGAATTCCTAATTTTGCTATAACTAATTTAATATCCCTGAACAATAACCGTTAGTTAAAAGTTACGTTTCGGGACGTTCGACAGAAGTGATATCTTAAACCTGCTGCCGCATGCGTGAGAGAAAGGGAAGCCAGACAGGCGCCGTAACGCGTTACGTCACCAATCGGTTTACCCTCCCATATGAAGTTATCACTAATAATAATAATATAATATAATATATAATAATAATAATATATAATGTACTTATTATTTTAACAAATATCGACACATATTCTATTACAATATTTAAACGACCGGTAACCGACATCACTAGACTACGCACACACGTAAAATACCACACACAAATCAAAGCACGCGCTTGTACGCGCACAAATGAAATATTCAAATTTGGAAGCTGATTCCGTTTATGGCTACTTAATTTGGGTGATTCGATTTGAATTTTAAAAAAAGGTGAGTAAAAAAAAAGAAGTTTAAACTTTAAAGGCATTCCATCGGACGCGGCGGGCATTTTGTGAGTGTCCTTTATGATTTTTACGTTGATTTATTTACGAAAATAAAGAAACTGTTTCTGACCTGTGAAATATTCAACGTATAATGCAGTTGCCTCAAGATTGCTGTTTGTATAAACCTATAAAGTCAAAGACAAAGTGTTTTTATTTAAATTCCCTTAGTCTTGGAAGTAAGAGACGTGATAGCCCAGTGGATATGACCTTTGCCTTCGATTCGGAGGGCTTAGGTTTGAATCAGATCCAGGGCATGCACCTCCAACTTTTCAGTTACGACCATTTTAAGAAATTAAATATCACGTGTCTCAAACGGTAAGGGAAAAACATCGTGAGGAAACCTGCATACCTAATTTTCTTAATTCTCTACGTGTGTGAAGTCTGCCAATCCGCATTTAGCCAGCGTGGTGGAACTAGGGCCTGACACCTCTCATTCTGAAAGGAGACTCGTGCTTAACAGTGAGCCAAATATGGGTTTTAATGAGTCTTGGAAGTTGGACAAACTGAGGACCTTTCTATTGGAAACAGCACTATCATAAACAGCGCCAGAGAGTTCGTCGAAATTAATACTTACACACACTCGGGTGGCATGGGAAGTAGCGAGGAAAAGAGACAAAGACGTAGTATGCTAGAACACAAAGAAGATGCCGAGTAGTAGAGAGCCTAAAGTGATGACAATATGGATAACACAGGTAAACATATTAAAAGGAAGACCTAAAAAAAGATGGCTAGATTGTGTGAAAAAAGACTTGCAAAAAAACTTGGTGATACCTACTTACTGATTCAGATATAGTAGGTATGTAGGTCCAGTGGCGTGCATAAGATCGTCAATCAGGGTATAGAGTGGTGGAACGCCCGATAACTGATACAGTAGGTATGTAGGTCCAGTGGCCTACCTATGGTCAATCAGGGTATGCACTATTAAAAATAACTGCATTTGATGTAGGTATATTTATCAAAAACATTTCGTGTTTTTTGACTCCATACATATGGAGCGTCACAAAGATGTACTTATAAAACTTTTAGTAATTCTTCCCGACTGAAAAACTGTCAGGTTAGCTAAGGTTACATTTTGAAAAAAAATGCCGGACTGAGACGGACTTGCCCACCGAAGGTTCCGTACAAATTGTTTGTCGTCATAAATCAAAAACTATAGATAGGTACTACCATCATTAACATACCTAATTAAAAATCTGTTTATGTTTGTGCCAATGAAGCCCTTAAACGATACCCCACATGATAGGGTTAACTGCATTTGAAAGGACTATTGTTACTTGCTAAGATCCTAATTTTTTCATGATTTAAGTAATTAGTAAGTACCTACCTATTAGCTCACTATAGGCCTCATAAGAAGGCTCAAAGTCACTCAGCGGGCGATGGAGCGAGCTATGCTTGGAGTCTCTCTGCGTGATCGAATCAGAAATGAGAACATCCGAAAAAGAACCAAAGTCACTGACATAGCTCATCATCATCATCATCATCATCATCATCATCATCATATCAGCCTCAGATATAGCTCAGCGAGTCGCGAAATTGAAGTGGCAATGGGTAGGCCACATAGTTCGAAGAGCCGATGAACGTTGTGGCCCAAGGTGCTGGAATGGCGATCCTGCAGCGGAAAGCGCAGTGTTGGTCGACCCCCCACTATATAGGTAGGTGGACCTAGGATATGAAGCAGGTTGTAAGGAGCTGTTGGATGCTGGCGAGATCGTGATGTTTGGAAGTCTATGCAAGAGGCCTACGTCCATCGGCTGTTACAAATGTGTAGCTTAATTAGCGCCAAGTGAATTAGCGTTCCAGTACGATGTCGTGTAGAAACCATAGGAGTGTGGATTTTCATTCTACTCCAGAAAAGTGAGCCCGCTTCCATCTCAGATTGCATCATCAATTACCATCAGGTGAGATTGTAGTCAAGGTACCTACTTGTACCTACTGTATACTTAGGTAGGTATGTTTTCAGTGGTCAAGGGCTTACTTGTAAAGAATTCAAATATGCACTCAACCCCTCTCCCAGCGCGTCGCGCAGCCGCTTCGCAGTTTGGATCGTGCCGCAATGCAAGAACCAGCTCGTGACTAAGAGCCCCGTATGGGTTCGAAACTAGTCGGTCATACTCCGATCTAATATCACGTGAGTTTTAGCCGTGTATCATAATCAATTAATATGAATAACACTCACGATAGTTTAAATTCTAAAATGAAAATGAGCTTTAGATTTTTAACTGACATCCAAAAAGGAGGAGGTTCTACGTTCGGCTGTATGTATGTTTTTTTTTTTTTTATGTATGTCCAGCGATAATTCCGTCAATTATGGACCGATTTTGAAAATTCTTTTTTTGTTTTGAAGGGTTTAGTTTCAGGGTGGTCCCATTTTTTTTATGTCATGATCTGATGATGGCATCCTGGAGAAATTGAGAGGAACTTTCGAAAGTTGTAGAGACGGTTGGTACGTTTGTTAGTGTTTCCATAAGGTATTTTATATCATAATGATAACCTACCTGTTTGTATGACGATGACGTCCAAAGATATGTTATGTGCAATGATTATTTTACTCCATAGATGCTACGTGCCTATAGGTAGGTACCTTCACCGCAAAAAGTGATCCGAATTTAGCTACTCCACTGAACGCACACATGAATTTTATGTTTTCTAATATTAAATTATTATGTAGGTAGGTATAGGTATAGGTATCTACCCATAGGTAGATTTAACACTTCTTGAACACACAACTCGACATTGTAGACAATATTTAACCTGCACACCAGAGAATTATCTTAATTCTCTGCGTGTGTGAAGTCTGCCAATCCGCAATGGGCCAGCGTGTTGGACTATTGGCCTAACCCCTCTCATTCTGAGAGGAGACTTGAGCTCAGCAGTGAGCCGAATATGGGTCGACAATGATAATGATGATTGTTTAAATAGCTTTCGTTATTTACAATGCGACTCAATGAAATTAAGACAATTAGTCACTTTTAAACTTTGAGTATAAAATCTTTGTTTTTTTTAATTTTTTATTATGACCAATATTGGGAATATTGGTTCCCCTCCAACTATTCTTGAAAAACGGTGCTAGGAGTGGGTACGACAATAGACCAACGGGGTGAGGATCCAACCACCATCCCTCGGTGATAAGGCCGACCCCACTTACAGTTTTTTTTTTTATTGTTTACAAGTTAGCCCTTGACTACAATCTCACCTGATAGTTAGTGATGATGTAGTCTTAGATGGACGCGGGCTAACTTGTAAGGAGGAGAATGAAAATCCACACCCCTTTCGGTTTCTACACGGCATCGTACCGGAACGCTAAATAGCTTGGCGGTACGTCTTTGCCGGTAACGGTAACTAGCCACGGCCGAAACCTCCCACCAGCCAGACATGGACCAATTAAGAAAATCTCAATCTGCCCAGCCGGGAATCGAATCCACCGCGCATACCACTGCGCCACGGAAGCCGTCAAAAAACCGTTGAGCTATTGAGGCTTTGATGACGTTACAGTTTAAACTTTCAATGCCAAGGTCCTGACCATGGACTAAACAGTGGACCGTCACACAGATCGCAGCAATCTTATCAACATCAGATAACAATAAAGATATAGATAGGTATAGATAGAGAATCTATTGTATTGTATATTTTTTATGATAACAATCATGATGGTAGCCATCTGATTATATGATTAGTAGGTAATTAGACAATCAGTGTGATCACTTAACATTAGGGGTGATAGTTGGCTATCAGGGCTTAGGCGTTTATTGTAGAATAAATCAAAAACCTAAAAAAATTTGCCGCTCATCTATTGACCCTCCTCAAATTTTGATACAGGGCTACGCCACTGGAGATAGCAGTCAATTGTCATAGAACAAAATAATAAAAAAAACAATTCTCTCATTCTCATAGTTAAATTGTTAAATCCAACCTAAAGTAGGTACCAATCAAAACCCACAGTAGATATATTACCTGCTTATTGTAGGTACCTATACTAACAAGTTATTATATATATATATATATATATATACAGTAGCCTATAATAACTTGTTAGGTATATATATATATATATATATATATATATATATATATATACCTAACAAGTTATTATAGGCTACTGTATTAGGTAGGTACCTCTAACCAACCAATAAAAAATACCAAAACACTTTCTGCTGACTGTCGCGACTATTATAAAAAAAAAATCTATCGAAAACGCAATAGATTTGTCATCATAAAAACAATACATTAGCTATAGCTTGGCAAATTCGTTCGTAACACTCCCGATGGTTTGCGCGGGCCGTGAGGGGGGGAATCAATTCCCCAAGCGCACGACTTCATATCCACGCAGCCCTTTCCCCCGTCGCCCGTATATCATGGGAGTGTCATCAACGAACTTGCCAAACTATAGCTAAAATTATCGTTCACAACAATAGACAACCCTAACAACCTATATCTAGTAGATCAACAAAATATTTTAATCAATAATAAAAATCTTTATAAATTAAATTGGAAACAACAACATGCCATAAATGAACATGAAACTTAAATCGATTACCTGTCAAACGAATTGGTTTACAGTTTGTAACATTCCTCAGTCATAAAACGTCTACTCTCTGCGGCGGACGCTGCGCGAGTGACCAAAAACCTTCGCGAGACTTCATCTGGCATGCAATGCGGGGAGGAGCATTCGAATTCCGAACCCGCCTCTCTAACGAAGGCTTACCATTGGCTTATTTAAAAATCGATTCCATTTTATAAATATGTAACCACTTTCGTTTCCCGCGTTCCAAACCGTCTTACCAACTTAATAAAACGCTGCCATTTTAAACTCTAAACGAAACTGAGAGAAGTTCGAAAATCGAATGCACAGAAGTTAGTGATGCGACACATTTTATCGACATCAACTCAATTGTTTTAACGACGTGTCTCTCTGGGATCTTTTGTTTTATTTAAAGGAAAGGAAAATGAGTCGAAGAGATATCTATTTTTTCTACCGCATTCGTCGACAATGCATATTTTCTGTTATGTAGGTGGGGAATAAACAATAAGTTTGTACAGTAGGTACGTGGGTGAAATTGTACCGGGCAATAAATAATGGGTTATTTATGATTTACGATAGCGCAGCGAGGGTCGTGATATTCAGTTTAAGTATCGGTAGTTCGGAATTTGAATTTTATGATATGTCAATTACTTTATGGTATTACTTAGCTGCTTTTAAGGTGGAGTATCTACACAGAGCTTTCTAGACTTGATCGTAAAGGATTAAAGTTGTTAGTAGGTACATATTTGTGTAGTAGGTAAGTTGTTTTGTTGGGAAGATTTACTCATAATTCTATAGTGTAGTTGATTTAATAGATATCTACCTATGCTATATTTTCAAATTCACAGTTTGGTTTTAGATTTAATAAACAACACTATTTTTGGACATGACTTTCCTTACCTAATTGAAACTAAAAGAAAAGTTAGAAACCACTAGCTATATAGGTAGGTGTTTCTAGGTAGGTAGCTGTATCAATTTAATAGTTATTTTATCGACTTTTTAGTTCTTCGATTAACAATGAATTAAAAGTTAAAAAATTTTAATAAAAAAAAATTTAACCGACTTCCAACTCAAAAATTAGCCTAAACTAAAAAGCAAAAAATAACATCTTACCTATGTGCTACCTTCTGATCAGTTTGAAGGCGGTGCCAAGCCAGTGATGTTTTAATTTAAGCCGTTTAAATTACAAAATTTCTGTGGTTCTTTCAGAAACGGCTTTAATTAAAACATAACACTGGATTGGCACCGCCTTCAAACTGATCAGAAGGTAGCACATAGGTAAGATGTTATTTTTTGCTTTTTAGTTTAGGCTAATTTTTGAGTTGGAAGTCGGTTAAATTTTTTTTTAATAAAATTTTTATTTTTTAATTTTTAGTGTTAGCACACCTACTGAGTGTAACCAAAAATTAATAAGCAATTAGTTGAAACGTTATTTTCTTATGATAAGTATCTAATTCCTCCAATCCCAATTTTAAAAATACTACCTTAACTCATATACAAAATTTCACTCCCCCTTTATCCACACGTGATATGAATATTCAGAAAAACGTGAAAAGTGACTGTCCTCCGTCTTCATCACCAGACCCCCTATGCAGTCACAATCCATATGGTTGGAAAGTTCTCATTAATATAAAATTTATCAAGTCTAAACACAAGGTAGCTACTGTGAACCGTCGAGGAGTTCCTTTAACTCTCCTTCATCTTCGCCACCAGACCCTTAATACAGTCACAACCTATCCAGGTGGAAAGTTCTCATCAATACAAATCAATCAAGCCCAAACAAAAGGTACCTGCTGTAAATCGTTGACTAGTTCCATCGTCTGTTTTTCGGCTTCATCATCAGACCAACTCCAGACCTTCATAAAATTGTAGTAGTTTAAAATACCTTATAGAAACGCTAACAAACGCACTAGGCCTCCCTACGATTTTCGAAAGTTCCCCTCGATTTCTCCAGAATGCCATCATCAGATCCTGATAGAAAAAAATGGGACCACCCTGGAACCAAACCCTTCAAAACAAAGAAAGAATTTTCAAAATCGGTCCACAAATGACGAAATTATCGCTGGACATACATAAAAAAAAAAAACATACATACAGCCGAACGTAGAACCTCCTCCTTTTTAACCGACTTCAAAAAGGAGGAGGTTCTCAATTCGGTCGGTATTTTTTTTTTTTTTTTTTTTATGTATGTACACCGATTACTCAAAGACGCCTGGACCGATTTCAAAAATTCTGTTTTTGTTTGAAACGGTATAGTCCCCATTTGGTCCCATTGCCATCATGTCAAGATCTGATGATTGGATCCTGGAGAAATTGAGGGGAACTTTCAAAAATTATATGGGTGTCTAGTGTGTTCCTATATTTTTCCATTTAGTACTTTTAAGCACTACAATTTTATGAAGGTTTAAAATCGATATGATGATGGAGCCATAAAACAGACGAGGGAACTCCTCGGCGATTTATAGCAGTTACCTTGTGTTTGGGTTTGATTAATTTGTATTAATGAGACCT
This sequence comes from Bicyclus anynana, assembly GCF_947172395.1. Classification (NCBI taxonomy): domain Eukaryota; kingdom Metazoa; phylum Arthropoda; class Insecta; order Lepidoptera; family Nymphalidae; genus Bicyclus; species Bicyclus anynana. The sequence goes on along the minus strand of NC_069100.1, from coordinate 6,920,115 downwards.
TTCCACATAGATAGGTTGTGACTGTCATTTAGGGGTTTGGTGATGAAGACCAAGGACAATTTAAGGGAACTCCTTAACAGTTTATAGTAACTACCTTGAGTTTGGCCTTGATTAATTCGTATTGCTGAGAACTTTCTACCTAGATGAGTTGTGTCTGTTATTAGGGGTCTGATGATGAAGACCAAGGTCAATTAAGGGAACACCTTAACGGTTTACGGTAGCTACCTTGTGCTTGGGCTTGATTAATTTGTATTGCTGAGAACTTTGTACCAAGATGGGTTGTGACTGTCATTAGGGGTCTGATGTATTCGTTTGAGATGAAATTTTACACTAAAAATGGAAAAATAATAAAAATTTTAATGAAAAAAATACAACCGACTTCAAAACCTAAAAACGTACCCACTAAACTAAAAAGTGAAAAATAACATCATAATATGTTCTACCTGCTAATCAGTATGAAGGCGGTGCTTAGCCGGCGTTGTCTTAATTTAAGCCATTTCTGACAGGACCACATGAAACAACACTGTCTGCAAAATCTAAATCTATAAGATATTCTCACATGGCTTGAATTAATACATCACCGGCTTAGCACCGCCTTCATACTGATAAGCAGGTAGAACATATTATGATGTTATTTTTCACTTTTTAGTTTAGTGGGTACGTTTTTAGGTTTTGAAGTCGGTTGTATTTTTTTCATTAAAATTTTTATTATTGTGACTATAGACAGCATGAGTGCTACAATGGCTAATTACGCGCAGTGGCATACAAGACCTTTTTCTACTGTCATGATACATAAAATAAATAAAAGAATTAACATAATTTGGTAAAATTGGCGTTGGGCTTAGCCTCCTCGATTTTTTATCATCGTGGCCTCCTACATTTTGTCTTTTTTATGAAAACCTGAGTTTTGTTTTCAAAAATTACGGTTTATCCAAGAGTGGTAATGATAATGACCTTTAACCAAACGACCTCTGGAAACGAATAGCATTGTGATATGGTTTGAGGTTTTATATTGAAATGGGATTATGAAATGGGAGTTGAAAAACTATCTAATACCTACGTAATGTTTTACCTAATACGAATTACCCAACCTGTACCAATCTTCTTTTTCACATTTTTTAAACGTGATATAGGTATTTATTATACAAGCGGTAGGTAGGTCTTCCTACCTAATCAAAGAAATTTAAACTAACATTACTATTATCTTAGAATCTCGTAGGTAGGTACTTTTGTAGGTAGATACAAGTACCTACAACATAGGTAAGAAGGTACGCCGTTGACAATGTTGTCATTTCATCGACCCGATTCATCGCGCCGTTTAATTAAGTAATTGGCGCCTTCTCAGTTTTAGTATTCCGCGAAGAGTCCATACAGGCCGATTTTCTCATATATACATATTCATTATTGTATTTATATAATTAATAAATATGTATTGATGTATGAGACAACGGCGTTTGTATCAAGTGGTATGAATTTCCTTTTGTTTGGGACGGCTTACCATCGTTTATGTACCTACGCTAATTACCTAACCTACCTATAGCTTGGCTAGCCCCTATATTAATTTACTCTTTGTTGACCAGGCATAACCGGCGACCAAACGTCGTAGACAAATGTCAATTTCTCTTAAAATTTTATATAGGTAGGTAATTAAAATTTAATAAATACTTACCTACCTATTGGTATGGTACCTATGGTATAGGTATTAGGTAATTTGTCCGCTAATAAATAATGATTCCTAATTTTACAGACACAGCATGTGGCATTAGGTAGGTACGTAGGTACCGACGAATGATGGGCATCTATGGAACACAGTAGTTATAAGAAATCGGCTCGCGCTTGGCTTGATTTTTATTTTCTTTCTTTTTTAAAAGCTCGAGGTCGAGCTCGAGCTCTTTATTTCTTTAAAAGCTCGAGGTTTAGCTGCGGCAAGAATCATTTAGTTATTGAAAATAATAAATTATGTAGGTACACCTATAGGTATATATTTTTATTGAGTAACCAATCTAGTCTAGAGTAAAAAAAACATTTTCATTTATTACACTTTTACATTTTTAATACAATTGCCGACTACTTAATAGATATTATTCAAAAACAAAAAAAAGAAAAGACATATAGTATAATAAGTAGGTAGGTACCCATTACCCATAGGTACCTAAATCATTTTTGATATTACAAAATCGTATACGATTAGTAGATTAAGGTAGGCATATGTTACTATACTGCAACTTGCCTTAATGAGTTGCCTTCCCACCTATATTTAGGTTCTGATGTTTTTTTTTTTTTTTTTTTTTCTTTTCAGGGAGGAAAAAAATCCCTCCGGACTTCTGCCGACAGTCGGCAGGGTATGTCCGACTTGCACGGACTAAAAATAACCTTCCCTGGACTCCATGGTCAGCACGGAACCGCTATGCATTTCTTCATGCTGACCTTCCTGTTGTTTTCTTTCACTCTCTCTCTTTTGTTCTGTCTCTTTTTCCTCCCTTCTTTTCATTGTGGTTCGAAGCATATGGGCGTACTTCTGCCACTGCTCCTCACTTGACAGCATACGTGAGATGAGGTTACTTGCGTTTACCCCCTCATTAGTACCTTCAGCGGCTGCTCTTACATCTGTGGTACCTGGGCATTCAAACAGTGCGTGCCTCGGCGTATCCTCCTCATCACAGAAGTAGCAGCTCTCATCTTGCGCAAGATGAGAGGTTCTGATGTTAAGTGGTTAAAAAAATCGCTAAAGCGAGTGGGTCGTAGGTACATATAACATACGTAAATAGATAACAAGCATATAATAATCGAAACCTTTTTTATATTGCTTCGAACTTTCTTCATAATAATAGGTAACCTATCTTAAATATCGATTACTGGACACAAATAGCCCATCACTTGCATTGTCAATTTTCACTGCAGGGGTGCCACCATCTAAAACTCTAATGAATATTTGGCAACGTTCAAAAACTAAACATGTGGTAAGATTGCGTTTTGAAACTGAGGTACCATAGTAATTTCACGCTTGTCTTGCAGGGGTGTAAAATGCACAGATTCATTATATTATTAGGTATAATTTTTAACCCTTTTTAACCCTATATTAACAGTGTTATGAGTTGTGAATTGAAGAAAACTAGGTTAGGATGTAAGTAAGCAATATTAAAATAATCTGGTACTGGATAAGTATTTACAGGTAGGGGTATAGATGGTAGTTGGTCCATAGTGGCGTGCATAAGGTTCTTAAATAGGGTAGGATAGGGTAGGAAAAGAAATGCTCATAATTAAGGGCCCTCAGGATAGGCAGTGCACTTTTATGCCTATGAAGGGTGAGACTTACTTAAATAATTAATAAAACACAGTGTTTAGTTGACATTTTATATTGACAAAATTTTATTTTCATTTCTTATGTCGTCCAGGAAGTCTCTAAAACAAAAAAGTGGCTTGTTAGGTACTAATTTTTAACCGACTTCCAAAAAGGAGGAGGTTCTACGTTCGGCTGTATGTATGTTTTTTTTTTTTTTTTTTTTTTTTTTTTTTTTTTTTTTTTTTTTTTTTTTTTTTTTATGTATGTCCAGCGATAATTCCGTCAATTATGAACCGATTTTGAAAATTCTTTTTTTGTTTTGTAGGGTTTACTTCCAGGGTGGTCCCATTTTTTTCATGTCAGGATCTGATGATGGCATCCTGGAGAAATTGAGGGAAACTTTCGAAAGTTGTAGAGACGGCTAGTATGTTTGTTAGTGTTTCCATAAGGTATTTTAAACCACTACAACTTTATGAAGGTTTGGAGTTGGTCTGATGATGGAGCCGAAACACAGACGATGGAACTCGTCAAGGATTTACAGCAGTCACCTTTTGTTTGGGCTTGATTAATTTGTATTGATGAGTACTTTCCACCTATATGGGTTGTGACTGTATTAAGGGTCTGGTGATGAAGACGAGAGACAGTGAAGAGAACTCCTCGACGGTTCACAGTAGCTGCCTTGTGTTTGGACTTGATAAATTTGTATTGATGAGAACTTTCCACCTAGATGGATTGCGACTGTATTAAGGGTCTGGTGATGAAGACGAAGCACAGTGAAGAGAACTCCTCGACGGCTCACAGTAGCTACCTTGTGTTTGGACTTGATAATTTTGTATTGATAAGAACTTTCCACTTAGATAGGTTATGATTGTACACACGCAGTGGGTATGCTAACACTAAAAATAAAAAAATAAAAATTTTAATAAAAAAAATTCAACCGACTTCCAACTCAAAAAATAACTTTAACTAAAAAGCAAAAAATAACATCCTACCTATGTGCTACCTTCTGATCAGTTTGAAGGCGGTGCCAAGCCAGTGTCGTGTTTTAATTAAAGCTGTTTCTGGAATAACCACAGAAATTTTGTAGTTTAAACGTATTTAATTAAAACATCACTGGCTTGGCACCGCCTTTAAACTGATCAGAAGGTAGCACATAGGTAGGATGTTATTTTTTGCTTTTTAGTTAAAGTTATTTTTTGAGTTGGAAGTCGGTTGAATTCTTTTTATTAAAATTTTTATTATTTATTAACAACCTATTATTGACGTGAAATAATACCTAATATGTACCTTTTGATATGAGACTTATTTAAGTAATTACCTACTCCGCCAACCCGCATTGGTTTAGCGTGGTGGATATAAGCTCGTCTCGATAACTATTTTCCTCTAAAGGTGAATACCTATTCCTTATTTGGCTCACTGCTGAGGACGAGTCTTCATTCAGAATGAGAGGGGTTAGGCCAATAGTCCACCACGCTGCCCAATGTCCCACACGCTATGAATTGAGAAAATTCTCAGGTAGGTATGCAGGTTTCCTCTGTACTGTTTGAGACACGTTATTTTTTTTAATTTCATAAATGCAACTGAAAATTTGGGAGGTGCATGCCCCGGACCGGATTCGAACCTACACCCTCCGGAATCGGAGGCAGAGGTCATATCCACTGGGCTATCACGGACTCGATGTCAGAACTGATTATGACATCGATTGATTGTAAAAATATTAAAAAAAAAAAGATTCGTGACACTATGGGACAGCGGATATACTTAGGATTATCGTTTGACTCTCGGTGTCTGAATGTAATTAAATGCTGTGGGTTGGTGGGTCAACTCACGCGACGACGCGCGGCATGGCGGGCGCGGCGCACAGGTCGTTATGCCCGCGGTCGAATACGTGCAGTTCTAGCGTTGCCCCATCACTAGCTCGGGACGCGATGATACTGTTGTATAACTGAAATACATCACTATAATTAAGACTAATTAGCAGTGGCGAAGAATGGAATTTAGATGAAAGTAAGCCGCCCCAAAGAAAAGGAAATTCATACAGTGTGATACTAACTCCGGTTTCTGATATATCTAGATACAGTACAATAATGAATATGCATGGATTTTTAACAGTAACCCGCCGGGAATCGGCTTGCCGCAGCTACATAAGATATTTCAAATAGCATACAGTTTTAGACATTTCATAAAATGTCTAAAATTTTATGCTGCAAGTATTAACGTACATTATTAATTATAAAAAGTAGGTATTTGTTGTTGTGCAGTTGTTATAACAGTGACGGTATAAATATGAGGGTATTTGATGACTTGAGTTCAGTTCTTTATTAGGCAGCGTGAACACCGTCACGCTGCTAGTCGCGTTAGTAATTTTGTGCTATAAATGTTTTGTGTTGTAATTATTAATCATAAATTGTTTGGTGTGGGCATGGAGTAGTGAGAGAAGGGTAAGTGAATGTTATTTAAAAAAAATGTTTTGAACCTTAATAGCCAGATGGAAGGGCACTATCCTGTCCCTCCGCGAGTGCATCATCAGGACCGGCAGTCGCGGCACGCTGCTCAGGTACCGGTCGGTGGCGAAGGTGTACTCCGAGGACACGGTGAAGGGCTTCACGAAGTGACTCTTGTAATATGGCAGCCAGGGCACTAACTACAGAAGGTTTTTTATTCTCTACAAGTTAGCCCTTGACTACAATCTCACCTGATGATAAATGATGATGCAATCTAAGATAGAATCTAAAAAAGAAAGAGAATATTGTTGACTTGAGAGTGTACCTACCTAATTAATAATTTCCTGACCTTCAGGATTTTTCAAGACTTAAAATTTTTGTACAACATTATTTTTTATACTTTGCAGGGCCAACAGGACTTTAGAATAAGTACCTACCTACTTAATTATTTAAGAAAATTAATTAAGAAGGCATATTTTGTATTATCGGATATGTTCTTAGACCATTAATAACTGGACGCGGTTCGCACCCAAATTCACCAACAAAAAAGTCTGTCATTTTTTGAGGGGGACGAGGTAAACTCACACATCGAAAACATTTAACACCATTAAGTATATTCTGTGTCCATACACTACACACAACTATAAATTTGACACGCAATACACACACGCGTAATTTTTACACACACTAACAAACACATTGTGCACAGTAAAAATATATACAAGCAGTATACTCGGCCGTATTTTTGAAATAACTACTTACAGCGCGCGGTACGTAAACATGTGATAGGACTGCCTGCCTCCAGAATTTTAATTACATTTGCCAACTTTGTATTTTCATTTAGTTTTGTGATTGTAAATATACTTTTTTTATGTAAACAAATAAAATATTTTGTAAATTGTAGTAAAATAGGAAGTGATCAATAAAATGCGTGCTGTTTTTTGATTGGTAGATTTAAATAAGGCTGATACTAATCAATGACCTTGAAGGATAGGTCGTATTCATATGTTTATTTTGGTGATGCCATCTAGGTATTACCTCCACACTACGTGACCAAATATTAAAAAACCGGTCAAGTGCGTGTCGGGCCACGCGCAGTGTAGGGTTCCGTAAATTATGTTAGCCCTTTAATCCCTTATGTTTTTCTCAATTTCAAAGCCTTTATTATTCCTTACATTATTACATTAAACAAGTTTTTCAATTAATAAGAGTAACAGTTATAATTTTTTTTTCTATGTTAGTATATTGTTAGTGTATCTGTTTTAAGTTTAGTATGTTAGTGAGTTAGTCTTATTTCTAATTAATAAAATCTATTTAACTAGTAAGTTGAAATTGAAATTGAGGTATAGCTCGCGTTTCGACCTCTAGTGTGAAGTCAAACTACTGCTTGCATATTTACTGTGAAATTGCTTAGACTATCCACAGATTAAATACATAGAATATTCGATTACTCATCGATGTTTGGCTGTTTCGTCAAAAGAATCGATTCTTTTTATAAATTGTTTTTATTAAAAATTTTATAAAATTAAGGTTTAAATACTTTCAAATGAAACGTTACTCCATCTTTTACTAAACTACAAGTTTTTGGCCGTTTTTTATGCCATTTAACTACACAAACCGGCATTTTTAGGGAGCTCCTTACACGACGAAAACGATTACAACAATGAAACATCGATTCTGTAGCAACAGTTTTTATAAACGCATTAGATCATAGATTTTTGATCTTTGCCAGAGGGGTAACGGTTAGCGAACCACGTCCAGTTATTAATGGTCTAAGGATATGCTACATTAGATGTTACATACAACTTTGTTATAACTGTAGTGTTGTCAATATACATAGGTACCATGACGTATAGTGACGAGAGATACTTTATTCTTAAAGCTAAACTAAAATATACTAAATTAAACTAAAATAACTAAATAGATTTAACGTAATATAATTCATAAGTGAAGTTATGTCAATATACGTATAGATAAAAGATTGATGTTTGACTATTTGCATCTTGTTGTTCGTTCCGTTGGAAAGGTATAAAACGAGGCTTCATGGATGAGACGGGTTCAGTATTGTGATAATATTTCAAGAGTGGAATTATTAAAGTGGTGTGTTAGTGAACTTCGAGTTTATTTTCACGCCGCACCTTACACTTGCAATAAAAAACCTACTGTTCATTTGCATGAGAAGTTGTCAGCTTGTCACCTTGGACAGAGGATGGCTCTCAATCTCATCGGCGAGGTTGTTGAAGGCCTCCAGCACCAGCGCGTCGGGCGGCGGTAGCGTCGGCAGGCGGCGCTGCTGGCACAGATCCGACATGTTGGACACTAGGTTAGCTGCGATGGCCGTGCCTGGAGTAAGTACAGTGCCGGATTAGCCGGGCTATAGGTGCCATTTGCTACAGGCTCCGCCCCTGCACCCGAACAAAAAAATCAAGTGCGTGTGTCAGCTCTGAAGTCAGTGGAATCTGACTTCAGTTTGTAGGTATCTATAAAATACTTGGGCTATTTTTTTGCATTTACGAGTCTACGAGTAGGTACAAACTTATTCAAAAAAAGTTAACATTAGTTTAGGTCTCAGACCAATTATAGAAGGACCTGTATCGCACTCATAGTCACGAACAAAATTGTCTGCCATTTTCTGAAGATAATGAGCTTAAATTTGGTATTTATCTTATATTAAACTAGAAGTTTTTGCCCGTTTTTTACACAATTCAATTACACAAAAAGGTATTTTTACGGAAAATCTTTAACCGACGAACACGATTACAACTATTTAACATCGATTTTATAGAGACAGTTTTTATAATCGCATTAGATCGTTGATCATATACTTTGACAGAAAAGTAACGTCTAGCGAGGCAGGTCTTATACAATAATTGGTCTGAGGTTTAGGCAGTAGGTGCAAACAACCAATAAGCTACATGTGAAAAACAGAAACTATAGCCGCTTATAATCTTAATGAGATTTTTCGTAAATACTATGGCTTGTTGAATACGCACAATCCATTTTACTGGATGTGGTTGATTTACCATTGAGTGATTTTACCTACCATGTTTTTTATAAATTTTGGACTTCTTCATGGTTTTCCTGTAATCTATCTGTAAAGCTAATGTTTGATTTTTTCGGAAATAAAGTAGCTATATCTATAAAACAAATTGTCCGATCCAGCAGTTTACCTAGTGAATGTCCCCACAGCACCACAAGCGGCTTCTGGTCGTGGTCAAACGCGCCCACCAGCCACGAGTAAACCTGGAGCACGTCTTCCACCACGCCCCTCTCGGTCGGCCGGATGTCTGTCGAGTCGCCATACCCTGGGACAAGAACAGACTATTAATTACATATTAGCGAAAACCTCTAGCTTTTTACCCGCTTAGTTTCCGTTCCCGTGGGTATCGTTATCAAGCCATATTTGGCTCACTGCTGAGCTCGAGTCTCCTCTAAGAATGAGAAGGTCAGGTCAGGTTAGTCCACCACGATGGCCCAATGCGGATTGGCAGAGAATTAAGAAAATTCTCTGATATGCAGGTTTCCTCACGATGTTTTCCTTCACCGTTTGAGACTTAATTTCTTAAAATGCACACTGCAACTGAAAAGTTGGAGGTGCATGCCCTGGACCGGATTCGAACCCACACCCTCCGGAATCGGAGACAAAGGTCATAACCACTGAGAGCACTGCTCTCCCATGGGTATCTCCCACGGGGATGAAATATATAGCTTAAAATACTCGATGCTAATGTAGCTAAGCATTATACAAAGAATTTGTAAAATCCGTTTAGTGGTTAACAGAGTAATAAATTACCAAATTTGCTAAAACAGGTGCCTCACTCTCGTAGTCATAGTGCTATGGAACGGCAGACCGATATGATCGAAAGAGATCATGCCCAGGATCGACAGCTTTACGTGCTCTACGATATACGGGGGTTTAAGTATCTAGGAAAACCATCGACTTCTCAGCTCCAGATGCTCTATTAAGATGTTAATTAAGTTTGACCCGGGATTGGAACCCTGGAACTCATTATTCGTACTCGGAATTACGAGTAGCTACCGCAGAACCCATGAGTTGAGCCTGCAAATAAAATAATAGCAATTGCACCGCGTACAAAATGTAAGGCGTTACGATTTTAAATAATAAACAACTTACTATAGCCTAGATCTGAGGCGGACAGAAGTTTCGACGTTTTCTTAATTTCATTTAGTCGCATTTCAAACAACGAAAGTTATTTATACAAATAATACCAAAATATTGTACCTATACAATGTCGAGTTGTGTGTTCAGGAAATGTAACAACAAAAACATATAAACAGAAATATATACCAAATGTAAAACACAAAATTCTGCATGAGAGCTCAGTGGAGTAGCTAAGATTCGGGTCACTTTTTGCATTGATTTAGAGGCACGTAACATCTATACTTATAATAAATCTGTAGAGAGGTCAATTCTGTACATGAAATATATTTCCAAAATAACTATCAGGGGGTGATTAGTGGTCGATACTGATGCCAAAAATGTAATCAGTAAAATTTTTGTCTGTCTGTTTGTCTGTCTGTCTGTCTGTCTGTCTGTCTGTCTGTCTGTCTGTCTGTCTGTCTGTCTGTCTGTCTGTCTGTCTGTATGTTCTTTATAGAAACAAAAACTACTCGACGTATTTTAACGAAACTTGGTACAATTATTCTTTATACTCCTGGGCAGGTTATAGTATACTTTTCATCACGCTATGATCAATAGGAGCAGAGCAGTGAAGGGAAATGTTGGGAAAACTGGAGAAGTTACTACATTTTTAAGCTTCCGTCGCGTGGTATGTTCGTTATAGAATCAAAAACTACTCGACGGATTTTAACAAAACTTGGTACAATCATTCTTCATACTCCTGGGCAGGTTATAGTATACTTTTCATCACGCTACGATTAATAGGAGCAGAGCAGTGAAGGGAAATATTGAGAAAACGGGAGAAGTTACTCCATTTTTAAGCTTCCGTCGCCGTCGCGTGGTAGGGTAGGGTTAGGGTAGTGGTAGGGTAAGGATAGGGTAGAGGTAGGGTAGGGGTAGGTTAGGGGTAGGGTAGGGGTATGATAGGGGTAGGGTAGGGTAGGGTCGGGGTAGGGTAAGGGTAAGGTAGGGGTAGTAGTAGGGTTTCACGCGGACGAAGTCGCGGGCGTCCGCTAGTATCGAATATAGTATAAAATCATTAACTATGAGGTAGAACTATCGATCGATCGATAGATAAGTAGATAGGTGTAGCATAAAGAGAGGATCCGACTAACCCCTGTAGTCGAAGGTGATGACGTGATAATTCTGCTCCTGGAGCACCTTGTACATTTGCAGGCGGTGCGGAGACGCGCGGTGGTTCGAGTTACCTTGTAATATGCACAATACAATACAATTTTATTTTTATTTATTTTATTTTACTTCTAACAAGTTAGCCCGCTTCCATCTTAGATTCCATCATCCCATACCATCAGGCGCGATTGTAGTCAAGGGCTAGTTTGTAGAGAATAATAAAAATAAAAAAAACTGGTCATTGAATAAAAAAAATACATGTGCGTCTCGGGACGCTCGACATAAGTGACAACTTAAATCCTGCTGTCGTAGGTATCTGTGCGTCAGAGAAGGAAGCCAGACAGAGTGGTGCCGTAACGCGTTACGTCACCAAGCGGTTTACCCTCCTATAAGAAGTTACCACTTCAAAAACCTTACCATGACAGTACAGTATGACAGTGCTCCCGCGTTTCTTCAACCCGTCCATATATCGTTCATCCACACGCAGTTCGTCACACTCCAATACGAGATCTTGGATCAAGGAATAAGGCGCTATGTGCCATACACCTAAAATGTAACAGCAGCCTTTGTACTAGCTGCCACCCGCGGTTTCACTCGCGTTTATAGCACTAAACTACAGCCTTTCTTGATGAGTACTGTTTACCATATGCGTGATAGCCCAGTGGATATGACCTCTGCCTCCGATTCCGGAGGGTGTGCGTTCGAGTCCGGACCGGGGCATGCACCTCAAACTTTTCAGTTGTGTGCATTTTAAGAAATTAAATATCACGTGTCTCAATCGGTGAAGGAAAACATCGTGAGGAAACCTGCATACCAGAGAATTATCGTAATTCTCTGCGTGTGTGTAGTCTGCCAATCCGCATTGGGCCAGCGTGGTGGACTATTGGCCTTACTCCTCTTATTCTAAGAGGAGACTCGAGCTCAACAGTGAACCGAATATGGGTTGATGACGACGACGACGACTGTTTACCAACAAAGAAATTAAAAATGAAGGTAGAAATCGCATGTCATTTCATAACTTAGGTATTTATTTTAGATTGTGTATGGTCTGTATATAAAATGTTGTATAAATTTTTTAACCGTATCTAATTGTTCTAAGCTTATTAATTAAATTTATTTTCATTAATTCAAGAACAATTTAATTATAATTGTTATTAGATGTGAAATGACTAGTAATTTATACCCTAATTTTTAATTTGTTTGTTGGTAAACAGTACTCTTTAAGTTATTAGTAGACTAGCGGACGCCCACGACATCGTCCGCGTGAAATTTAGTTTTTTACAAATCCCTCGGGAACCATGGATTTTTCCGGAATTAAAAGTAACGTATTAGTTAGTCCAGAGTAAAATCTATTTCCATTCCAACAGTCAAATCGGTTCAGTAATGCGTTAAAGAGTAACAAACATTCAAACAAACATCCATACAAACTTTCGTGTTTATAATATAGGTAGTAGGATAGCGTACCATCTATACTTATAATAAATCTGTAGAGAGGTCAATTCTGTACATGAAATATATTTCCAAAATAACTATCAGGGGGTGATTAGTGGTCGATACTGATGCCAAAAATGCAATCAGTAAAATTTTTGTCTGTCTGTCTGTCTGTCTGTCTGTCTGTCTGTCTGTCTGTCTGTCTGTCTGTCTGTCTGTCTGTATGTTCTTTATAGAAACAAAAACTACTGGACGGATTTTAACGAAACTTGGTACAATTATTCTACATACTCCTGGGCAGGTTATAGTATACTTTTCATTACGCTACAATCAATAGGAGCAGAGCAGTGAAGAGAAATGTTGAGAAAACGGGAGAAGTTACTCAATTTTTTAAGCTTCCGTTGCATGTACAGCCTCAATGGTTAAAGCTACATAGAAATCATGTATGACGGAAATATTCTCCTTAAAATTATCTATAAAAACACAACAGCATATATATGTCTATCTTTTATGGTTGACTCACAATAACACGTGTAACTCCCGATAGCTTAGCAGTTCGGAGCTTTCTAATTATATTTGTCTACTCTTATGTTTATAACACTCATCACTCATCCCTAACTAAAAAAGTTAACATTATTACCTATTCAATAAAAAAAGAATCATAAAAATCGGTAAAGAAACACCAAAGTTATACAAGAAATACGCTAAACCATCGCGCGTGAATACTAATTCATGCTATATGGATTATTTTTGTGTAAAGGTTGCCGCGCTCGACGCGACTCGCGGGAGGGGGGGGGGAATAAATAAAGAAGTGCAGCCTTAATGAGTAGGGTAGGGGTAGGGTAGGATAGGGTAGGGGTAGGGTAGGGTAGGGGTAGGGTAGTGGTAGGATAGGGGTAGTTGAAAGTTTACAACGACTTTCACGCGGACGAAGTCGCGGGCGTCCGCTAGTAATTAATATAATATGTATGTATGTACTCCCATGTATGTACTCAATGTATGTATCCCGGTAAGGGATTATATGAACTCTTCGCCGCTGATACCTACACCTACAGTCCATATTATTTTTAGTCAACTCACCCAACTTAATGTCACAATGATCCACGCGAGAGTAAAACTCAATGTTGAAGTGTCTGCAGCCCAGCACGTTGCAGCTCAAAGGATGTTTGAAGTCTAGGTGTTTAGGATAGTTTACTACAAACCGAGAAATTATGTTTAAAATACTGTAGCGTGTAGAGCCGTGATAGCCCAGTGGATATGACCTCTGCCTCCGACTCTGGGTGTGGGTTCGAAACCGGTCCGGGGCATGCACCTTTAACTTTTCAATTGTGTGCATTTTAGGAAATTAAATATTACGTGTCTCAAACGGTCAATGAAAACATCGTGAGGAAACCTGCATACCAGAGGATTGTCTTAATTTTCTGCGTGTGTGAAGTCAGCGTGGTGGACTATTGGCCTAACCCCTCTTATTCTGAGAGGAGACTCGAGGTCAGCAGTGAGCCGAATATAGGTTGATAACGATAGCGTGTAGACTAGGATTAATAAAACATGTAGGTAATCCTTTAGTTGAATGTAATTAAGTAGGTATGTGACGTTAATAAACACATCTCTTCTATCTTGGATTAAACATGCATGTGGAATACCTATAGTCTGGCAAGTTCGTTGATGACACTCCCGTGATATGCGAGCGACGGGGGGACAGACTGCGCAGGTGTGAAATCGTGCGTGCGGGGAAGTGAGATACATCAGTCGTGGGATTTTTATTCATCGCTACACGCCACCCGGCCTGAACGGACCATCGGGAGTGTTACGAACGAAGTTGCCAAGCTATAAATAGTTGTTACTGAACCTCAGAAATCGGCAAAATACTAACCTAAAAAGGGGTGTGGTCCGTCAGCCCGCTTTCATCTTAGATTGCATCATCACTTACCATCAGGTGAGATTGTAGTAAAGAACTAACTTAAAGAATAAAAAAAAAAGTTTGATGCGATGCGTTCGATACGTACGATGTGAATAAGTGGACGTCTACAATTTGATCTCTTCTGAAAGTCTGTGCTTGGCTGTCAATACCACTACAATACAAATAATTTCCCGGAATAGATTCACTATTTGCGCACTATTGACCTATACATTTCAACTTATATGTAGTGCTAGTTGGTATGACATTATAATATGTAGATTAGTTAGATAATAAATCTTACTACAGTTGGAAAAGACAATTTTCCTCTGCACGCCTTTGCTATATTTGAAGAGTAGGGGCAGTACCGCCGCTTGCAAGAACAACGCGCCGGCGGTCAGAGAGGCGCCCGTCATTAATATCACTCTGAAATATAACTACTACTTTCACTTTTGGATTATTTTATTATTGTTATAACAGGGTTTTAAAGTATAATATTTTCTTCCGTGTTGAAATTGATGATAAAGGATGGGTCTCTCCTGTCAACCCTCGAGCGTGAAACACTATCATCTATACTTATAATAAATCTGTAGAGAGGTCAATTCTGTACATGAAATATATTTCCAAAATAACTATCAGGGGGTGATTAGTGATCGATACTGATGCCAAAAATGCAATCAGTAAAATTTTTGTCTGTCTGTCTGTCTGTCTGTCTGTCTGTATGTTCTTTATAGAAACAAAAAGTACTGGACGGATTTTAACGAAACTTGGTACAATTATTCAACATACTCCTGGGCAGGTTATAGTATACTTTCCATTACGCTACCATGAACAGGAGCAGAGCAGTGAAGAGAAATGTTGAGAAAACGGGAGAAGTTACTCAATTTTTCAAGATTCCGTCGCGTGTACAGCCTTAATGGTTAAAGCTACATAGAAATCATGTATGACGGAAATGTTCTCCTTAAAATTATCTATAAAAACACAACAGCATATATATGTCTATCTTTTATGGTTGACTCACAATAACACGTGTAACTCCCGATAGCTTAGCAGTTCGGAGCTTTCTAATTATATTTGTCTACTCTTATGTTTATAACACTCATCAGTCATCCCTAATAAGAAAGTTAACATTATTACCTATTCTATAAAAAAAGAATCATAAAAATCGGTAAAGAAACACCAAAGTTATACATAAAATACGCTAAGCCATCGCGCGTGAATACTAATTCATGCTGTAAGGATTAGTTTTGTGTAACGGTTGCCGCGCTCGACGCGACTCGCGTTGGGAGGAATAAATAAAGAAGTGCAGCCTTAATGAGTAGGGTAGGGTAGGGTAGGGGTAGGGGTAGGGCAGGGGTAGGGTAGGGTAGGGTAGGGTAGGGTTGGGGTAGGGTAGGGTAGAGGTAGGTTAGGGTAGGGGTAGTTGAAAGTTTACAAAGACTTTCACGCGGACGAAGTCGCGGGCGTCCGCTAGTTTATTATAATTGTACCTCGATACCTTACATAATCGACATAGAGATGATTATGTGAGCTAGTTTTAGACTGATGATGACTCACCCTACGACCATTTTTTTTACTGTCAATTTTTATCTATTTGTTTATTTCATATATTTTTCGTGATTTTCATGTACATTTTCCGATTTTATAAGTTTATATTCTTACATTTGCTGTCATTTTTTTTTAATGCAACAGGCAAAGATCGGTAAGCATACAGCTTGCTATAATTTTATCGTCTTTGATAACGTCTTTTGTGTCGTCTTCATAGATTTACGATTCGGTACAAGTACTTATAATTCTATGGTCGTCTTACATAGAAATATCTAGGTACTTGTATCAACTCGTAAATCTATGGAAATATCTGTGGCATATGCCAGCACCGGACTTGCAACCACCGAGACGAGGCGGGGAGGGGTGAATGCGTTGCGACGTCGGAGCGGCACCGCTCAGTTGTTTGTGCGTCACAAGGATTTACAGACTGTCCAACACTGCTACGGCGCCGCTGCGCAAAACAACTTTGCGGCGCCGCACCGCATCGTGTGCCCCCTTAGTTAACGAAACTTTAAAATCAAACTTTGAAATAAAAATGTGGATTAAAATAGTTTGATATGACCATCATGGTCATATGACATGGTCATGCCAGAATAGGCTGTATGGTTACCGATCTTTGCTTAGTCTAGAGGACAGCTGATAGACAAACCAAATTAGTGAAATAAAAAACTTTTATTTAAATTACAAATCACTTTATGTCAATAATTACCCAGGTAAATTAAAAATAATAAATAAAATAAATAATAAAATGCCTTTTAAGCACTTGCAGAGAGCATCACCGAGCTTAAGCGTAATTGTTTGTGTTACTAGCGAACTAATTGTGTCGTCTCATGGACTGTTTGTATTACTGGCTAACTATTTGTGTACTGGTCTCTTGGACTATCTCTAGCGGTGGCTCTTCACAAAGTCCCTGTAACAGACATTAAAAAACAATTTTAATAACTTAGGTGCAATTTTAATAACTTAGATTGCCCGATGCAATCTTTGTGACAAGATTTTAGGTATCCTCGGTAATGCAGGGGCGCGGCATTATCCCGCGCGATGATATTATTATCATTCTATAAGGATACACGGCTTGTCGCCTAAAATGCGACTAAACGTTAAGAGAAATACGACAAATGTCAAGCAATATAGCACAACCGAAAATATCGCTCTTTCATTGCGTTGAGACGAAATGGGATTGGGACAGCTCCACCGCCATTGGTCGATATTTTGTCTATTTATCTACACGTCATAAGTCGTCTAGTCGCACATGCCTCACTTCTTATAAAAAGAATGATTGGTAGCTTAATATCAATGCAAATTGATATAAAACATCGATATTTTAGGTTGCATGCTAAGCATATAGGCCCCATGTGAATATATATTATTAATTATTTGACGGCCTCCGTAGCGCAGTGGTATGCGCGGTGGATTTACAAGACGGAGGTCCTGGGTTCGATGCCCGGCTGGGCAGATTGAGATTTTCTTAATTTGTCCAGGTCTGGCTGGTGGGAGGCTTCGGCCGTGGCTAGTTACCCTACCGGCAAAGACGTACCGCCAAGCGATTTAGCGTTCCGGTACTATGCCGTGTAGAAACCGAAAGGGGTGTGGATTTTCATCCTCCTCCTCACAAGTTAGCCCGCTTCCATCTTAGACTGCATCAACACTTACCATCAGGTGAGATTGTAGTCAAGGGCTAACTTGTAAAGAATAAAAAAAAAACATATATATATATATATATATAAATAATCGGATAAAAACGAGTAGCACAGTAAGAGAGTAGTACTGACCCGACGACCTGCGCCAGGTCCTTAGCGCGGCAGATGTCCTTGTGGCCCAGCCGGTCCTGTTTGGGGTACGAGTGGAACGTGATAGGCGCGTCGCCGGCACCGCGCGACGCCACCACCGCTTCGTACAACTAGAAACAATGTACATTTTGTCATATTATTGTTGTGGTAGGCTTCAAGAGTACGACAAATAGGCCTAAGAGACCTAAAGGTGCGCGCTGCGATTTGTCTTGAGAAGACAAAATGACTTGTACTGGAAACATCGTCGCAACAGAGATCGATATTTTCGATACTACTACGTCTTTTTCTCTTTCACTCGCATCTTAAGCCTTATGCATCATCATCATCATCATCTCCTTACCCTTATCCCACTTAAGTGGGGTCGGAAAAGTATGTCAATCTTTTCCATTCGTCTCTATTACTCGTCAACTCATCATCCACTCCTTTTACACACATGTCCTCTTTCACACAATCCAACCTTCTCTTCTTTGGCCTTCCTCTCCTCTTATGTCCTTCTACTTGCACATTCAACATTTTAAGAATTATGCGTCGCAAATAATATCGTGACGAGAGAAACACCAAATTGTCGACCACTAACAACAGCACCGCAAAGCAAATTTTCGACATCACATCGGTCACATGCTTGGCATGCTCTTTAGATTGCGGTCAAGACTTTCAATGAATAAAAAAGAATCTGTAGATCTATTTTGGACTTTTGGTATCTGTGATTTGATGGTAATTGTTGAAGTAACGAAAACTAACTTTTTATTAAACGTAAGCTTATAGAAAAGTCGTATTATAGTGTTAATGATTACGTAAACGACACAATTGCTTGGAAATGAATGGTATTACATGACAGGCTACTTATATATCTATTCTTAAATAAACTAAAAAAGGATAAACCTGGCTGAGTTTGTTGTGGGCTCTTCTCGGACCAAGGCGCGTATGGAACCCTCGTAACTTTAATTTTAAGTTTTCGAATGATTACCACCATCTTAAGTTTAATATTATTACCTGACGTTTCGAAAGAGCTTGTAAACTAAGCCTATTTGAAATAAATGAATTTTGACTTTGACTTTAAGGCAGCCTTTACACCTGTTCACAGAGCGAGTAGCACTACACATACCTTCTTCCCGACGCAATGCGGCACGATGACGTCGTCCATGGCGTGCAGGATGAGTACAGGCGTGGCGGGCGCGAGCGCCAGGTGCGCGTCCGAGCGGAACTCGTGCTCGGCGCAGGCGCGGAACGGCGACACGAACGTCGCGTCGAAGTACGGCAGCCAGCGCACCAACTGACCATAGACCATCATAGAGTAAGGTAAGAAGTAAGGTTTGTAGGTTTAGGTGTACTCTTCTATAACAAGATCCCCAAGACTGTGATGGACCTGCCAATGCACAACTTTAAGCAATGTGTTAAAAAACATTTACTTAGTCGAGGTTACTACACTATTGATGAGTTCCTTAACGATAAAAGTGCTTGGAGGCCATTGGATCAGCTTCCACCTTCACACAGGAAGTAAAACTATAAGAAATTGTAATTGTTATCAATTGTAAATTATAGTACTGTATGACTTTTTCATTTCAAAAGAGCAACTGTTGAGTTTCTTGCCGGTATCTTCTCAGCAGAACCTGCCTTCCGAACCGGTGGTAGAATCTTTACAAATAGTCAACTGACGTGTCAAAAGTGCTTGTAAATTGAGCCTACTTGAAATAAATGAATTTTGATTTTGATTTTGATTTTGAAGATGTCAAGATTAAAAAAAGTTTTAAATTCCTTTGTATTATTTAATTTTTTAAGTACCTATAGCTCAGTCCAGAAAGGGCGAATTCACCGCGATTCTCTCGCGCGTATTATGCGCGACCGTTGCGTCCACAAGGCGCGAGCATTTGGGGAGGAATTCAGTATGAAACACAGAGTTGAACGCGCATTCGCTCTAGAGTTTGCGCGTTAACTGGACGCAACAAGGCGTCCCTAACTATTCGCAGCCCGTGAGTATCGGTGAGCCCGTCTGCGTTTAAGAAGCCGACAGTCAGACAATGCGGTTTTAATCTACCGTTGTGAGCCATTTAAAAAATCTTTATATTAATGTGCCTATTGAAAACCATACAGCATTGTCTTGAAGATCGCATTTGTGTACCTTACCTTTCTATGGTCAGAACATCGATACATACCTAGTTCCTTCAATCTACTAAAGAAGGTGTAGTTTATTGTTATGTAAAACCGTTATATTCCTCGCGCGGAGCATGATACTGTGCTCGCCTATTGCCATTAGTTTATATTTTTTACATGTCACGTAACGGATACGATGGACGACCGATCGTCCATTTAGGAGTCAAATGGCTCTCTCAAATATTTCGACTCGCGCGCAATACGCGCGAATCACGCGCGAGTCGAGATTCTGGCGTAGTGCACACGGTTTACGCGCGTATTTTGAATTCGCGCGATGCTTGTGGACGCGATGTATTGATGTCTAGTACTTCGACAACGCGCGTATGAATTCGCGCGATACGATTCGCGACGTATTCGCTCCTTCTGGACAAGTTCTAATACTTTTTTACGCACGCTTGACTTGAGGAGTAAGAGCGGGGGCACACGATCCGTTGCGGCGACGCCAGTTGTTTGTGCATCACAACATTACTTTATTAGCAGACTGTCCGACGCTGCTACGGCGCCGCTACGTCATAACAACGTTGCGGCGCCGCAACGCATCGTGTGCCCCCACTCTAAGTTAGTGAATATGTTACAAAGTGTAATAGGTCGATACGTGCTGCCATCTGCCAACATCACAGGCACAATAAAATAGTGTATGTTATTATAAACTACCAGTAGATGGCGTTTTTAGAGAACTTTGAAACAATCCCTGATAGTACACTTAGAGAACCTGTTGCGATGCAGTTATGCTCGAGGCTCATAGATGGCGTTTTGTATTTAACACGCTTATATTAGCTTCATTTGTAACTATGTATGTAAGAAAATCTTGGAATCTTATTTCGACCCACTTCCCGGTCGTCGATTAGGATGAAATTTTGCACACGCTCTGAGTTCTGATGACAATACATGACTAGCTAAAATCATTACAAATCCAATATGGTGGCCTCTCCAAGATGGCGGACTGGCTGTTTGAAATCCACCCCCATGATATGGATATCAAATGAAAGGGTTTGCTGTCAGAAATATAAAAAAAATAGTCACGTCACTTAAATTCAATATGGCGGACAGGCTATTTGAAATGCACTTCCATGATATGGGTATGAAATGAAAGGGTTTGCTGTCAGGAATACCAAAAAATATAGTCATGTGACTTAAATCCAATATGGCGGACAGGCTATTTGAAATGCACCCCCATGATATGGGTATCAAATGAAAGGGTTTACTGTCAGGAATATGAAAAAAAAACTCCATTTGTAATTTTTAGTTTGTGCTAAAATCGAGCTTTTTAGTTTTTAAAACTATTATATTTTCATTTTTGAATGCAGTATTATTCCAGTTGTGTGTTCTATAGCACACTGGTTTTTTAAATTTGTTTTTATGTTTAGTTTGTGATAAATTAAAAAAAGAGAATCAAACGTATCATCTGTTTATCCTTGTCACACAAGTGTGGGGTCGGCAAAGTATATCATCAAAGGATTTTTGAAATTAGTCCAACAGTTTTGGAAGTCTATTCATCAAATCTTACATCTATACTAATATTATAAAGCTGAAGAGTTTGTTTGTTTGTTTGATTGAACGCGCTAATCTCGGGAACTACTGGTCTGATTTGAAAAATTCTTTCAGTGTTAGGTAGCCCATTTATCGAGGAAGGCTATAGGCTATATATTATCTCCGTATTCCTACGGGAACGGGAACCACGCGGGTGCAACCGCGCGGCGTCAGCTAGTCTATAATATTAGTTTAGAGTACCTTAGCTAGCGGATGGTACCCGACTTCGTCTGCTAAATTGCTGAAAGGCGCCTCCAGTATCAGTCCGTTAGGCGGCGGCAGTGGCTCGGAGCGTCCCAGCACTTGCTTCGACAAACGCTGCAAGTTGCCCACCAGGTGAGAAGATATACCGGTGCCTGGGAAATAAAGCAATTTTAACTTATTTTACATAGTAGTACAGGAGTCCAGCATATTTTAAATTTGCAGTTACCAAAGCGTCATGGGGGACTGATTAGATGATAGTATAAATAAATGGTTATATACTTTTATCGCTTTCAGCGATGGGACTACACCGCTACAGACAGACTACAAATTTTACGACAATTTTCATTAGTGAGTAACTAAAATTAAAATTAAATACTAAAATTGTCAAAAAATATTAGCGATTATTTGGCGGGATCTTTCAAAACAAAAAACAGACAGACATTAAAATGTGCGCAAGTGAGATTATAAGGGTTCCGTTTTTGTACTACTTACGTTCGGAACCCTAAAAAATAATGACCGCGCTCGAGAACAGAAACACAAGGTTTTCATTTAGTAGCTTTGGTACGCTCAAATCGTTAGATTTTCAAAACGCATAACTTTCAGCTATTAACTAACCTACCTTATCCTTATGTAACGTTATGGTTGAGTATTTTTTTTTGTAGCTCTAATCGTATCTAATCGAGCACTATAAAAACGTGCAAAGTCCTCCTTTGTTCCTTATGTTCATCTGCCGCGCTCAAGTAAATCCAACAATCCCCTCTTTGACTCCCTTACTATAACTTATTTTACACAGAATGGGGAAGATGACTAGGTTTGAATATATTGATTTTTATGATACATTCGGGTAAATAAGGTCAATGTTAACTAATTTATATATAAAAAGCAAAGATTGACTGGATATTTGCATAATAAATAAGATTATAAAATTTCAAAATCTACTAAAAATATTTTATCGTAATTAGATGAAAATTCTTACAGTTTTAGCTTCCTTACATTAAATGTGACGTTTTTTAATAAATGAACTATAAACATAAACGCAGAAATAACAAAGATATTGGTAATTTTGTTTAAACGCCCATACAAATCTAACGATCATTAATTGCCTACGACGTCATTAATTCGTACTATTTTGTATGGGGCGTTTTTCAGGGATCCGCGGCAGCGCCGCAAATCTGACCCTTTAAATCCCTGTAGCTCCGAAAGTAATGATCGCAGATATCCTGTTCCTTTTACAAAATTGCTTTACTATTAGCGTACTCTTGATTTATATACAATTTAAAAAAAAACTGTCATCATCCCTATTGTAAGTAGGACAATGTGCCAGTTAAATTGTATAACTATTAATTAAGCAACAGTAAAAAAAAACAGCTGGTTAGTAATAACATTTAATAACCTCGTTATTGATACAAGTTGGGAGGAGGGTAGAGTAACAAAAATTGTTACTAACCAGATGTATTCTTACTGTTCATTAATTAATAGTTATACAACTTAACAGCCACAATGTCCTACAAATTGCATGGTACATTATCTCGTTCAGACGCTCTGAAGCTGCTTACAAAAAATTAGCTTGTTAGTAATCAGGTGTACAAAATGTTCTAAGGATCCCTGACTAACTGTTGTTGAGCGAAGTTGGTTGGTTGAGCATACCTAGCGAATGTCCCCACACAAACACAGGTGGTTTGGTGTCCGCCTTGCCAACTGTAGTGTTAAGCCAGTCGTACACTACTAGAGAGTCTTCCACCACACCAGCCTCGGTTGGAAGCACATTCGTCGAATCTGCATAACCTATAATAGATGGAAGAATATCTTACTCGTAGCATTCCATGGAGTGCGAGTCTAAGGTCCATCGTGAGTCAGAGAAAGCTCTGAACAGAGCCCTGGACTTGTAACTATAGGTGTAGGGTTACGGAGTTCCTTTAAATTTAAGTTTGTTTTATAAATAATATGATAAGAGTGGCAAAGGTTGAACCCTCGACCACTTAGTTTATTCTCTTTACCAAAAAATAATTAAAAAATTTCGGAGTAAATGTATTAATATTTCTTTCGTAAATCGAATCTTAAAATGTTTCCTTATAATTATGGCGTAGTCAAACTTTAAAATTTTAAAATGCAAGGATAGATGAAGGCGCGAATTTTAGCATAGTCAAAATTCCTCAGTGCCTGAAGAAGTAAGGAGATAAGAATACCTCTATAGTCAAAAGCGATGGTGTGAAAATCCATTTTTTGGAAAAACTTATACAGAACCACTCGATGTGCTGCCGCGCGCGTGTTCGAGTTACCTGAAAAAACATAGACGATCACATAAAATAAACTACAAATATGTTATTATCAAATACATTAGTTATTTTTTTGATTTTAATTATCAACATTACATGACGTTCCAAAAGTGCTAGTAAAGTAAGCCTAATTGAAATAAATGAATTTTGACTTTGACTTTGATGCATGTCAGGCCTACTGAAGGTCTGACATGCGATTAACAACAAATCTGTAATGCTTCAGTCCCATCTCTTTTGTCCCAACGCAACGAAAGAGATAGCAATATTTCTAGCCGCTATTGGTTGACATCCCTTTCTCTTCACGATATACGTCGTTGGTCGCATGTTAGCCATATTGGAAGACCGGCTGCTTGTTTCGTCAACTACTAATACAAAAAATGTGTGCATTGACAGAAGTGATAACATAAACCTGCTGAGAGAAAGGGAATCCAGATAGAGTGGCGCAATGACGCGTTACGTTACGAAGCGGTTTACCCTCCCATTAAGTAAGTTACCACTTTAAAAAAAATGTGTGTGTCAGCTCCGACGCATAAATGGAGTTTACTCTGTCGGACTGTCTAAATAGGTGTATGTTGCCCCGCAGCATACACTATGTACGTCTCAATACTCGCGCCTTAAAAGTGAAAGGTGCGCAACCGAGGAGCAGCAGGCGGCGGCGTGCGCGCCCGCTAACAGCATGCACGGTGTAAGGTGCGCAGAATAGGTTGCGCACTAAAAACGTAACGCTGTCATTCGTTCATCGAATTTTACTGCCTATATTTTTTTCATACCAGGGGCTTTATATGAAAAATCGATTATTTATGGAGTAAACTCCAATTATAAATGTTATCGCCGCGTTGCAACGACAACGTTCAGTGTGCTCGTGGCGTTCGAGTCGTCCACATCTCTTGTTGTGTAATTCTTTATGGGTTACTTGGGATAGGCGGGGAGAGTGACTTGAGTGGAAAAGGGGAGTGTTTGTTAACAGTCTTTAACCCTACACACAACGTTCACAAGTGCGTGACTCCACTCAAGGTCATTCTCTACCATTCTAAGGTCTTATTTTGGTCACAGTTTGATTTGTTAATTAACTTAATTAAGTCTTGACATTACTTTTCTTATTTTTGTAATAACTCCTGAGTCTGCTAAAATAAAAAGTTTTTACTTACCATGACAGTAGACAATTATGGGCAGCTTCGACTTGGCTAACTCACAATCGAGTAGCGCACTCAACTTTTCCTTGTCAGTTTCATATTCAAAATAGCCTTTGTTCTTTTCATACAGACTCTTTGGTAGTATGTGCCATACACCTGCAAAATACATTAACACACAAAATATATATTGCACATATAAAATATTTAGGGGTCATTATCGATCAACACCTTAACTGGCACCAACATATTACAACACTAGCAAAGAGAGTACGACGGTTAATACCCATTTTCAAAAATCTACGAGACATATTAGACCAAAAAAGCCTTCTCAATATTTACACTGCACTCTGTCAATCACTGCTTATCTATTGTATACCTGCATGGGGTGGAGCTGCTGCTACCCACATGATAGAAGTAGAAAGAGCGCAGAGAGCACTCATTAAAGTAATGCTGAAAAAGTGGCGTAGATACCCAACAGAAGAATTGTACAAAGATTCTGGATTGCTCTCTGTACGTCAGCTATATATAATGTTTACTGTACTACGCCATCACAAGAGCAAGTCCCAACCCATCATACAGCATAGAAAGATAAGGCGCAGAACGTACTTTCCTTTACCCTTAACAAAAACCACTTTTGCCAGACGTCAGTTCAATTACTTAGCTCCATACCTGTATAGGTACATGAACAGAAAGGAAAATATCTCGGAAATTTCTAGACACTCATTAAAAAAGTGGTTAAAATCCACATTATCTACAGTTAATTATGATAATACGGAAAACATAATGGATCCATATTTAGTCCACAAATAAAATAAAATTAAGATTGTATTTTGAAAGTAGTACCTAAACTTTTTTTTAGTAATGTATTTTTAAGATCTTTGTAAAAATTCTATTGGATATTGTATGTAGCATATGCACCCAGGGAAGTCACTGGCCCTTAAGACACGGGCTTACCTAGTTTAAGGGCCAGGACGTCATTGCTATTTATGTACTGAGTTTATTCAAATAAAACAATTCTTATTCTTATTCTTATTCTATTTTTATACTTCATCATCATCATCAACAGCAGCCCATATTCCGCTCACTGTTGAACACGAGTCTCTTTTCATAATGAAAGGGGTTAGCTTAGTTAGCTGACCCAATGCGCATTAGCGGATTTTATACACGTAAAGAATTTAAATTAAACATTTCTTTTTTAATTTTTATCTTCCTCCTAACAAGTTAGCCCCATTCCATCTTAGATTGCATCATCACTTACTATCAGGTGAGATTGTAGTCAAGGACTAACTTGTAAAAAAAAAATTCAGGTACCTGCATACCTGACCTGAGATTTATTTTAATTTAAACTACTCACAATGTATGTATTTTTATAAATACCACTTTTTATTATATTGTACTTTTTATTGTATTGTAAAAAATAAGATCTTAGTTAAAGTTTTTGTTTGCAAGTATAAAAAGCATTAAATGTTTTTTTTTTATTTTAATAAGCACCTGGTTATGTAAATAATCATCCATTCTATTATTATAAATGCAAATTTAATTATTTTTTTCAATTTAATTGTATCTGTTTATTATGTTTTAACATTTAAACTGTTAAATCCTTTTTTGCTGCTCTGTGCAAGATAAATTATATGATTAATAGATGGTTTACAGCAGGGGTATTATGTATTGTACCATTCAAATAATCAGTTTGATGTTTTATATTATATTATTTCAGATCAAGCTACTTCAGCGAAATTACCTTCACTACGATATTTTACATCAAGTGGCAGTGAATTGTTTTTACGACCATCTACCACAGTGTTTCTCAAAGTGGGGTACGCGAAGAATTAAGGTTAAAATTGTCCGAAATTACTCCCAACATTGAATCCATTTGCGACAAGAAATAAGCACACCCATCACATTAATATTACAAAGACATTTCTTTTGGTACTTTATGTGTTAACTTTTATTCAAATAAAATGGGGGGGGGAGGCATTAGTTAGTAAGGGGTTCGCTGTCACTTAGGAATTTTTACAGGAGTTCGTGGAGCCGAAAGTTTGAGAAACCCTGATCTAACATGACTATTTCAACGAAATTACGTAAATATATCGCTTACCAATTTTAATTTTACAATTGTCAACTTTGGATTGATATTCGATGTTGAAGTTTCTCGCGCCGTCGACGAAGGTGGAAGGCTCGTCGAAATCTACGTTCAGAGGCCATTTTGCTGCAATTTAGTGAATCAGGCGTGAATTGGTTATTTATTGTGTACAATCTAACACCCAGTTACTTCATGTAAAGCTAAAGTAACAGTAAAAGTAGTAAGTAGTAAAGAAGACTTTATTTTTCCGTAATTAAACCGTTACTTTTGCTTTATGACGTTACTTTGACTGTTACTTGCGATGAAGAAACTGGCCGTAAATGTATGAAATATACATATACAATATAGGTATTAAGGATTTTCATAAGTTTTATACCAATTATCACCATTAACAATCCATATTAGGATCATTATTGAGCACGAGTCTCCTTTCAGAATGAGATAGGGTTAGGCCTTAGTCCACCACGGTGGCCCAATGAAGATTCACACACGTAGAGAATTAAGAACATTCTCAGGTATGCAGGTTTTTTCACGATGTTTTTCCATCACCATTCGAGACTATTGATATTTAATTTCTTCAAATGCATAAAATTCAACAGGTGGAGGTGCATGCCCTGGACCGGATTCGAACCTACGCCATAAGAATCGAAGGCAGTGGTCATATCCACTGTACTATCACGTCTCTTTATATCCACTAGGCTATCTTCTTAATACCAAAAGATATGAGTAATTCATGAGGAAAGTTCAGGCATATAACTTGTCAAGACTTGTGTGTGTTTAAATTAATGAATTTCTGGAATCTTCCTATTTGTTTAATAAAATGTTTAAGTCCGTCCCACCATATACCAGTATATAGTATAATACCTAATTTTAAACTGAATAACTTCACTATTTAAGGCTTAAATAAAACCCTCATGCCTGAGAAGTCAGAACGAAAATCTCAACATATTCCAACAAGTAATACTATAAATATAAAACATGATAAAAAGAGCTTCATTATATAACTTTAAAGTCAAACAAATTATTTTTTCAACCTTGTATAACCATACTCAAAACATACCTACTAAGATTTTAACTTGTTACATGTGTTTTTTTTATTTAACGACTTATTAGCGCTTGACTGCGATATAGTCCTTGGGACCAGAATAAAAATATATATTCATGATCATACTGCTCATAACTTTATGTATGTTATATTCATGGTGAGTCAAATACAATTTTGAATGTAGAGAACCATGGTGAAAATTAAATGAAAATTTATTGTTTTACCAAGTTTACATAACTGATTAGGATGGGACCTTCTATTAAGTCATCATCATTAGCAACCCGTTTACGGCTCACTGTTGAGCACTAGTCTCCTCTCAGAATGAGATTGGCTAGGGATTCTATTAAGTATTAGAAGGCCCTGTTCGACCCATGGTGGTGGGTACCTTCCAAGCCATCTTTCAGGTTGGGTGCTCCGCTCCGACTAATATGCCCTTAGAAAATTTGTCTTTCGCTCCTATTGGTAATGGTAAGACTTTGTTGATATAGACGAGATAGTTGCAGCTGGCACTCTGCACTTCCCTAGTTAGCTACTTTGTGATATTTATCAATGAATAAGTTTAGCTAGTTGATGAATATATTTATTTGGGTCAAACAATATCACCGAGAGAACAAAACACAAAGGAAATAGACAGGAGAATATGCAACACCTGGAAAAGCTACTGGTCCCTTAAGGAGGTTATGAAAATAAAGATATCCCTATATCAGACAAGTCTAAAGTATTTAACACCTGTATCTTGCCATGCTTAACCTATGGTTGCCAAACCTGGGGTCAGACTGAGAAAAATATTATGAAACTGAAAACATGCCAAAATAATCTAGAAAGAAGCATGCTTCATATAAAAAAACAAGACAAAGTCAGACTCTCTACTATCCGAAGCAAGACCAAGGTCAGAGATGTGGCAGTAACAATTAAGACGCTTAAGTGGAAGTGGACAGGACACTTCACGCGGGATAAAAGGGATAAGTGGACCAGGGATGTGACAGAGTGGTATCCTAGGATAGGAAAAAGGAAAAGAGGTCACCCCTGCTAAAGATGGGAGGATGACCTCAGAAAGACAGCAGGAGACACATGTAGAAGGAAAGCAAGAGATAGAAAACTATAGAAGTGTCTGGAGGAGGCCTATGCCCGAGGGCAAGCTGAAGAAAAGAATCAGTGTTAATGATATATTACAATAATATTATGTATATAAAATTCAGTAAATTAAAGGCTTTTATTATTATTATTATTATTAAGTTTAGCTATGTCATAATATATGATTGCGGCATAAGAGACACAAATCAAGATCTTTTAACAAAATAAATATTATTTACCCCAAAAATATTCATTTAAGAACACATGTTCCTTGAAGATTTGCAATTATTAAATAAATTTACTATCTAATACTAAAAGAATGTTTCAACTCAAAACATTATTTATAGTTTTAAATAATAAAGATGAGAAAGATGAGACGGCCGCGTGGCGCAGTGGGTAGTGACCCTGCTTTCTGCATCCACGGCCGTGGGTTCGATTCCCACAACTGGAAAATATTTGTGTGATGAGCATGGGTGTTTTCCAGTGTCTGTGTGTATTTATACATTATATAAGTATTTATATGTAGTATATAATTGTATAATAATATTATAATATCAACTATCTTAGCACCCATAACACAAGCTACTCTGTATGCTTACTTTGGGGCTAGATAGTGATGTGTATTGTTTAAGTATATTTATTTATAAAAAAAAAAAAAATGAGTGCATTTCACCCAACAAACTATTCAGCTTTATAATATTAGTATAGGTTTATTATGTAAACTAGCGGACGCCCGCGACATCAACCGTGTGGAATTTAGTTTTTCAAAAATCCCTCGGTAACCATGGATTTTTACAGGATGAAAAATAGCCTATGTGTAAATACATAGTAAAATCTGTTCGCATTCCCAAAATAACATACTTACCAATATTAGCAAATACTAGATTTCTTCTAAATGTTTTTGAATATCTAAACAACAGAGGTGCCACAGCCACATGCAGTATACAAATGCCCGCTGTGACGGATGCTCCCAGCACCAGTGCCCTGCAAAGAACACATTGGAACATGGCTTTAAAAAGATGGCTCTTTATTTTAAAATTATATTAATATTAATAGGCTCATTAAATTCAAATTAAGAAGTACTATTTTCAATAGTGGTTATTATACCATTTAAAAAGAAAATTCAAAATGGGTTAATAAATGAGACGAATATCTTAGCATTCCATGGATTCATCGAGCAGGTGTCCGGGTCCATCGCATGGTAGAGAGAAAAACACTAAGCAAAGTCCAGGACTTGTGACTACTGGACGTAGGTTAAGGAATCAACAAATAAGTTATGAGGTAACAAACGTAAAAAAACATGCTGTGAAGTCCTCCTTTTTTTGAAGTTGGTTATAAAACAAATCTTTCTGCAGTTACTCTTACAGTTGTTTTGGAGCAATATACAAACAGAAATTTGTTATTCTTCCTTTACATGTATTTTTTTTTTAATTCTTTACAAGTTAGCCCTTGACTACAGTCTCACCTGATGGTAAGTGATGATGCAGTCTGAGATGGAAGCGGGCTAACTTGTTTGGGGGAGGATGAAAATCCACACCTCTTTCGGTTTCTACACGGCATCGTACCGGAAACCGCTAAATCGCTTGGGGGTACGTCTTTGCTGTTAGGGTGGTAACTAGCCACGGCCGAAGCCTCCCACCAGCCAGACCTGGACTAATTAAGAAAATCTCAATCTGCCCAGCCGGGGATCGAACCCAGGACCTCCGTTTTGTAAATCGCCACGGAGGCCATCAAATTACAAGTAACACAATGTCAACCCTAGTACTACTGATATTATAAAAGTCTTCATTGAGAAGAATTTGTCTGATTGTCCCTTTGGACAACACCTCGTTGTTGATCCTCCCTGATCAACAGCCTTATGCACGCCACTGATGATACAGCATTTTTTTGGTCTGTACTCTTATTTGCATGCCTATGAGTCAATTATGTTCATGAGTGAGTCACTATATTATACCTTACAGTGGTTTTGAAGATCTTTCAATATACAGCTTTTTAACAGGATTTCCAGGAGGTCCTAGATTAAATTCCTAATTTAGTCAATTAAGGGAAATAGGGAATTTAAATTAACTAATCTTTCTATACTGCTGCATGTGTCATAGTTTTATTCATATAGAATTAATAAACTGAACCTGTTAGATGCTTGAAATTTAAAGTTTTGATCTCCATCTCTGATCTGATGTACAGTTAAGCACATAACTTTCATTTAATTTGGAGTAGAAAAATAGTAAAACTTATGATGAAATACTAAAATAATATATGAAACATGTTCCAATACTTACAGAATAATATATAAAGGCACGAATATGAGGAATCCAAGCATTTTTCACTAGGTTTTAAGCACGTTAAGGCACAATTCTTAGTTAGTCTTGTGAGATTCTGATCTAAAATACTACCGAAACACTATCGACTCATGAAATCTAAGATTAGTGATGTTATCGTTACAAAAAATGTGTGATTAATAATTAATTTCATACACTAAAATTATTATTTAATTATCAACACAACAAAAACTCAATGCTTTAAGAACAACTTCCTTTAATTTAAATTAAACACTAACATTTTTAGTAAAGTTTGGAATCCAATATTGCAACTTGTAGCGAAAACCTTAGTAAATTATATTTGTTAATTATTCGAATTTGTTAATTAATACAATCAATAATGGATAAATACTGCTTGAATTGTTAATACTGTAGGTAGTAAACTTATTTTGAACTTGAAATTAGCAATTCAGGTGAAATCTGCATTCGCATTTTTTTGCAATTTGCATTGCATTTTCTTGACCTTTGCTTTTAGTTTGACAGTGACAAATGACAACTCACAACTGACAGTCCATTTCGTCATTGACAGTTTAGGTTCCCTCAGAGGAAAAAAATATCTAACTTAAATTCGTCCGAGGAAAGTTAGAAATACGATTAAATAATAGAGTATGAACAGTTTGGCGGTTTCAGATCAGACAAAGAGTAAATTAATATATGAGATCAGACTAGCGTTATATACACGCGTATAAGCTCGTTTTTGGAAGCGCGTGTAGGCTCGTATAGGCGCGCCTATTGGCCGACGCTCAACTCGTACGAACTTTGACACCTATATATAATGGACCTGTGACAAATTTACGTCAAATTTGGTCCAGATTTAATTTTTTAAAGAATAAACAAAATTTTTTCGTAACCTAAAGAAAGCTACCTTAATGGAGCGAGATAGATATTTTTTTAGTCATTGCGTAAAGAGGTTAGACATATTTTACATGACAACATCAATTATGTCAATTGTGACCAAATTATCTTTTGTTTTTGTCGACCCAAAATGGTTATTGTTGTGGTTCCGGTGTAACGGTATTCGAAATATTACGAAAATAATAACAAATAGCTAGTGAATCGCAAAATAAATTAAATATTATATTGTAGCGTTATTCATAAAAATATTATTATATTATTATTTTAGCTCATCTACATTAATATTTAGTTAGTAGATTATCCATAAGTTTATAACGTACCAAAATGTATCCCGACATATGGCCTGCACAATGCACATGTGGCGTACACATGTGCAGACCACACTAAAATATGTTCCTTGTTACTAACCCAATGTATTTAGTTATAATAATCAGTTGAACAGTAAACGGCGATCGATAAACACGCTTTTCTTTGCCACCTTACCTTCTTTACCACACGCGGCAAAGTGGTGACCCCGACGTGATCAAATTATCGATTTGCCTTAAGTCAACTCGCGCGCGTTACTAATAAAAACAATAATGCAAAACGACCCGCGCTACCAATCTGCATCTGAGGAGCAACAAACTACAGCACAAGCGCTTCCAGAGCAGCCCGCACAGCCACATATGACAGCCGTCACGATGACATCGAGGATACCAGACTTCTGGCGGCAGCGACCACGGCTATGGTTCCACCAGTTTAACGCCATCGTGGACCCTCAAAAGGCAAGTGACCTCCATAAAAGTCAATTATTGATAGCTAAGTTGGGTCAAGACGAATTAAGTGACATTAGTGATTTATTAGATAATATGCCTGATACAGATAAATTTAAAACCTTACAAAATAGGCTTATTTCAATTTATGAGGAGTCAGAGACGCGCCAACTCAATCAATTACTAAACGAGATTGAATTGGGCGATCAGAAACCTTCGCAATTAATAAGACGCATGCGTGACCTCGGCAAAAATCGTATCCCCGAGGAAACTCTAAAACTACTTTGGACCGGTCGTCTCCCACACTCAATAAGAGCGGTCCTCACAGCATGCGACACAGGGGAGGTTAAATAAGATAGTTTAGCTACAATAGCCGACAGAATTTTAGAGAATACTAGGGCATCAGGACTATCGCCAATATCCAGGTCTGATTCTAAAGCCGATACAAACCATTTAGTATTAGAAATTAACGCTTTAAAACAACAAATCGCAGCGTTAACAACACAAATGAATAATAACAACGGCAACAACCGCGCGTCACGTACCCAACATCGCGATTTCCCGGGTCCGTCTAGGGCGCGCTCAAAAAGCCGTGACAATAGTGTAAGTTTTAGAAATAGACAAATTTTTAATAAACAAACTGCTAAGCCAGGCGAATTAGGATATAAGTGTTTTTATCATTTTATTTACGGACCGAAAGCATATAAATGTGGTGACATCCGTAATTGTAATAAACAGTCGGAAAACTAATTCCGACACCGGCTTGCATATCAAACAACTTAGCCGGTGTCAGAAATCAAAGTAATTCATACCGCTTATGTGTAACAGACTCCATAAGCGGAACACATTTTTTAATAGATACGGGCGCAGACATCTCTGTTTTGGCCACACAAAGGCAAAACAGACGCACGTCCGATTACATTTTATATGCGGCTAATGGTTCCAAAATTAACACATACGGTCAAAAAACCATTACCGTCAATTTAGGTTTACGTCGTCCTTTTAAATGGGATTTTATTTTAGCGGACGTACAAAAATCAATTATAGGTGCCGATTTTCTCGCGGCCAATAAATTAATGGTGGATTTACATGGTAAAAGGTTAGTGGACAAAATTACACTTTTATCTCGTCCCACTAACACCTCAACGTCTACCGAACCAAGTATTCGTTCAATAGATATTAACGACGAATACCATCAAATATTACAAAAATTTCCCGATATTACTAAATTAGAAAATTTTTCATCAAACCCAAAGCATAACGTACAACATCACATTCACACCACTGGTCCTCCGGTGCATGAAAAAGTTCGCCCACTTAACCCCGAGAAATACAAATTAGCCAAAGCGGAATTCGAGAGAATGACTCAACTAGGCATTTGTAGACCTTCGAACAGCCCGTCGGCTAACCCACTCGTGTGCGTTACCAAAAAAAATGGTGAAATACGAGCATGTGGCGATTATCGTCGCTTAAATGCACAAACTATACCCGATCGATATCCTTTACCTAGATTACTCGACTTTACTTACATTTTAAAAGGTAAAACAATTTTTTCAAAAATCGATTTACGTAAGGCCTATCATAACATACCTATGGCTCCAGAGGATATACCTAAATCAGCAATCCTCACTCCTTTTGGACTCTTCGAGTTCACCCGCTGTAATTACGGACTAAGGAACGCAGCCCAGGACTTCCAAAGATTAGTACACAACACCCTAAAAAATCTAGACTTTGCATTTGCCTACCTAGATGACATAATCATTAGCTCCGACTCTAAAGAAACCCATCTAAAACATCTCGAACTTGTTTTAGAGCGGTTAAACAATTGCGGGCTTACTATTAACACAGGTAAATGCGAGTTTGGAAAATCAGAACTAAATTTTCTTGGCTATCATATAAGTACCAACGGCATTAAGCCAAGCCAAGATAAGTCCGAAACCATTTCTAATTATCCTCGACCAAACACTATAGAGGAGTTAAGACGCTTTCTAGGTATGTTAAATTTTTATAGATTAAGTATTCCTAAGGCCGCCGAAATGCAAGCTCCACTAAATGCATACCTACATAACTCTAAAAAAAGGGACAAAACTTTAATAACATGGACCGAAACGGCGTTAAATGCGTTTGATCGATGTAAGCAAGCCATAAATGAAACCGTTACACTTTCGTATCCCGACACATGTGCGTCACTTATTTTAATGACAGACGCCTCAGATAGTTGTGTAGGTTCCGCATTACATCAACATGTAAATAATAAATTAGAACCTTTAGGATTTTTCTCCAAAAAGCTAACGGAGACTCAAAAACGATATAGTACATACGATAGGGAATTATTAGCAATTTATATGGGTATAAAACATTTTCGACACATGGTTGAGGGCAGAGAGCTAACAATACTGACAGACCACCGTCCATTAACTTTTGCACTCACAAAAAAGGTCTCACCATCTGACTCACCGAGACGCTTAAGGCAATTAGATTTTATTTCCCAGTTTTGTGATAGTATTAAGTACATAGAAGGCGACAAAAACACAGTTGCTGACGCGTTATCTAGGATTAACGAAATTACTATGCCTAGTTTATTTGATTATCATAAGTTAGCTGAATTACAAAAAAGCGATTTAGAGTTAGAAAGCCTTCGCAAGCAAGATAATCTCCAATTTAAATTAATTGCCATGCCCGATTCCGATGTTAAACTAATATGTGAAACATCTACTGAGGACGTACGCCCTTATCTACCCATCGCGTTTAGAGAGCTAGCTATAAAAACTTTACATAATGTTAGCCATCCCGGTATTGCAGCCACGAAACGTTTAGTTAAGTCTCGATATTTTTGGTCTAGTATGAATATAGATATAAAAAATTACGTTAAGAAATGTATACCTTGTCAAAAGTGTAAGATACAACGACATACAATTACACCATTAGGAACATTTGATAAGGCTTCTCGTTTATCCCATTGTCATTTAGATTTAATCGGTCCTCTTAAACCCTGTAATGATTATAAATATTGTGTAACTATGATAGATAGAGTAACCAAGTGGCCCGAGGTTGTACCTGTAAAGGATATTACAGCCGAGACGGTCGCTAAAGTATTTTTAGAACATTATATAGCTAGATATGGTTGTCCATTAAAAGTGACCACAGATAGAGGTGCGCAGTTTGAGTCCGACCTTTTCACTCAGTTATTAAAAAAACTCGGCATAGAGCGCGTTCGGACAACAGCTTATAATCCCAAAGCTAACGGCATGGTAGAACGGTTGCATCGAACATTAAAAGCTGCTATCATGGCGAAATGCTTAAATAGCGCACAATGGGTGCAAGAATTGCCATTAGTTCTTTTAGGGTTGCGTACGGCAATAAAATCAGACCTAGGATACAGCCCTTCACAATTTCTATATGGATGTAGTCTTAGGTTACCAGGCGATATATTTAACTCAAGCCCTAAAACAAACATCAACGATCGTGAATTCATTAAACAGTTAATTAACAATCTTTCATCCGTTTCTAACCTCACGCATACGGACATACGAACACGGGACAATAAAGTATTTATCCATCCAGACCTAAATAATTGTTCCCACGTATTCGTTAGAAACGAGGCAAGACGATCGTTGGAGCCACCTTATGAAGGGCCTTTCCAGATTTTAGACCGTCATTCTAAGTATTACACTTTAGACTGTAACAACAAAAAAGTCACTGTGTCACTTGACCGTCTAAAACCCGCTTATTTATTAATTGCCGACGATATAGAGGTCTCAAGCCCAGGGAACAAAAAAACAGAACCCAATATCTCCATTACGCCGAGCCAGCCGCTAACACTTAAAACCAGATCTGGTCGCACGGTTAAGCGAACCGTGAAATTCGACATATGAGACACACTTGACATTCCAACAGAACTCAAAAGGCCGAGCAAAAAAATCTAGAAGCCCATCGATTAGCTACGCGTCCCTTCACTCATCGCACGCCACAATCACACCCTGCACTTTGTACCTGCAAAAAACAATGAACAAAAAAAACAATGAACAAGGCAAAAACACAATTTACGAAGCAAGTGCCAAGCAACACGAGACAATAGAAACTCTCTCAAGACTCCATCAGTAGAGGCTACCGTCAGCGCATTGTAACGCTGACCAATACATTATCATCTGGCGTTACTACAGACATCGCATCACAGCTGCAAACAACGCGCTACGAGCGGTCTCGTCGCTACGGTGCCCGCATGTGACAATTTAGCTTAGAACAATACAATAACAAAAAATGTGAACAAACAGTGTCGTGCCACCCGAACAATGTACCTAGTTTATAAGTAGTTTTAATTTTAAGTACAGTTTCGGGGTTGATAATTTTATGTTATAGTAGTCTGATCTAAAGGGGGAGGTATATGTAGCGTTATTCATAAAAATATTATTATATTATTATTTTAGCTCATCTACATTAATATTTAGTTAGTAGATTATCCATAAGTTTATAACGTACCAAAATGTATCCCGACATATGGCCTGCACAATGCACATGTGGCGTACACATGTGCAGACCACACTAAA
This sequence comes from Bicyclus anynana, assembly GCF_947172395.1. NCBI lineage: Eukaryota > Metazoa > Arthropoda > Insecta > Lepidoptera > Nymphalidae > Bicyclus > Bicyclus anynana. Next base: position 6,882,482 of record NC_069100.1, on the reverse strand, counting down.
ATATGTTCCTTGTTACTAACCCAATGTATTTAGTTATAATAATCAGTTGAACAGTAAACGGCGATCGATAAACACGCTTTTCTTTGCCACCTTACCTTCTTTACCACACGCGGCAAAATATAATAGTGAAGTGTGCAGTTGTTGCCTGCACCAACAAAACCCAAACAAAACTAGCGGGAATTTCATTTCACAAGTAAGTATTAAAATCTTTGATTTTTCTGTTGATATTGAGTATTTTAAAGGTATTTTTTTTAATTAGGCCCATTGACTAATTCAAAGCTTTACAATAGGTGGTTTTATGGGCAATCCTTTAAAGAATTGAATTATTTCACAAGTTTTGGTTTGACCGTATACGTAGTGTTGGGAAAGTATTGTTTACATTATCGATGAATAGTGAACAATTGATTTGTTTCGCTATATCACCGAAATAAGCGAAAACGTATAAATTAATACATTATTTTATGTTCTATATGTATAGTTATTTTATATTTTTCAGATTTCCAAAAAATCATTATTTAAGACAAAAATGGTTAAACAGCATTAACAGGCCTAATTTCCATCACGATACAGCTGCATATGTAGTAATCATTTTAAGAAGGATTACATTAATTTAACATTATGCTTTCCGCGCCTCAAAGACAATGCCTGCCCATCTATCCTCATTTTAAAATAACTGAATAATAGCAAATTTTAATTTTAACATTTATTTATATAATTTTTTTTATTGTGTCCAATAGTGTAAGAGGAAGATATCATTCACAAATTTGTAAAAAAGATTTTGCTGGTTGGTTGCTTTATGTACCTACTCATATAAATACTAATGTTGTAACCAAAGAATAAAAATTACCTATTGCAGAATTTATCACCTGAGCAACAAGTAAGACAATCCTTGCAAGAAGTGAACCTTAATCTGTTATTAGAGAGTCATGACAATGCTGTTTCCCAAAATGGAATATAATTAGTATTATATTGTATTGTCAAAAACATATTTAAAAACTAAAATTTTCTTGTAACAACGTCTCAAAAACAATATTTAAAAAAAATTGTCTAGTAGAACGATAATCAAATTTTAAAAGACCATTTATAAAAAAGTGTCAATTCTGTTATGTATAACGTATAACGTTGTATCAAAAATTGTAAGTTTTGCAACTTCTATAAATAAATTTTGTTGATGAATTACGATTTTTGTTTCCTTTTGCCTTGGTTTAGTATTAGGCTGGTAGTCTAGGACAACATCGTATTCATCAGATAGTAATCGTTAGACAATCAAGATATAAACACAGGCCAACGTTCGTGAGTGCCAATACAAAACATTGTATAGTTTAAATAATTTATACTATACAATGTTTATTAAATACCACAGAGTAACCGGAGAGTCTTTACAAACTGCGTGCTGAAGCGTGCGTGCAACCCTTATAAAAAAAACAAAAGTCACGCGTCTCCTTGCATATAAAAACAATTACGTAAATTGATATAATAATCAATAAAAAAATACTCCATCTTATTTCTTTAGTTTTAAAATATTTAGAAACAACTAGCGGACGCACGCGACTTCGTCCGCATGAAACTCGATGTAAACTTACCCCTACCCTACCCCTACAATATTGGTTTATAGTGCATGCTATGTATCAGAGATGGCGCTGTATGTGAAGAAAGATTTTCCCGCTTTTCTGTTGAATTTTTCCTGAATTTTCTTTTCTATAAACCTCACGGAGCCCGAGACCTTTCCAACGAATGCAAAACCGTGGAAATCGGTTCGTGCGTTCTGGAGTTATAGCGTCAGGAAGGAAAACCCGACTTATTTTTAACCGACTTCAAAAAGGAGGAGGTTCTCAATTCGGTCGGTATTTTTTTTTTTTTTTTTTTTTTTTTTTTTTTTTTTTTTTTTTTTTTTTTTTTTTTATGTATGTACATCGATTACTCAAAGACGCCTGGACCGATTTCAAAAATTCTTTTTTTGTTTGAAACGGTATAGTCCCCATTTGGTCCCATTGCCATCATGTCAAGATCTGATGGTGGGATCCTGGAGAAATTGAGGGAAACTTTCAAAAAATATATGGATGTCTAGTATGTTCGTAAACTTTTCCATTTAGTACTTTTAAGCACTACAATTTCATGAAGGTTTGAAATCGATCTGATGATGGAGCCATAAAACAGACGAGGGAACTCATCGGCGATTTACAGCAGTTACCTTGTGTTTGGGCTTGATTAATTTGTATTAATGAGAACTTTCCACATAGATAGGTTGTGACTGTCATTTAGGGGTTTGGTGATGAAGACCAAGATCAATTAAGGGAACCCCTTAACGGTTTACGGTAACTACCTTGTGTTTGGCCTTGATTTATTCGTATTGCTGAGAACTTTCTACCTAGATGAATTGTGTCTGTTATTAGGGGTCTGATGATGAAGACCAAGATCAATTAAGGGAACCCCTTAACGGTTTACAATAGCTACCTTGTGCTTGAGCTTGATTAATTTGTATTACTGACAATTTTGTACCAAGAAGGGTTGTGAATGTCATTAGCGGTCTGATGTATTCGTTTGAGATGAAAATTAACACTAAAAATGGAAAAATAATAAAAATTTTAATAAAAAAAATACAACCGACTTCAAAACCTAAAAACGTACCCACTAAACTAAAAAGTGAAAAATAACATCATAATATGTTCTACCTGCTGATCAGTATGAAGGCGGTGCTTAGCCAGTGTTGTCTTAATTTAAGCCATTTCTGACAGGACCACACCACATGGCTTGAATTAATACATCACCGGCTTAGCACCGCCTTCATACTGATCAACAGGTAGAACATATTATGATGTTATTTTTCACTTTTTAGTTTAGTGGGTACGTTTTTAGGTTTTGAAGTCGGTTGTATTTTTTTTATTAAAATTTTTATTATTATATAGTAGAATTAACGCCATTTTTCTTGAATAATATTGAAAATTACTGATGCGACGGTTCGTATCGTACTGACAAGAGAACGTATTCGTTTTTGAATTTCATATTCGTAGCGGGTACGACACCGTCATGTTCCGTACGCTCCATCTGTATATTATTGATTAATCTGTGTTAAATACAAAACACTTTAATGAGAAAATCAATTGTATGGAATTTTATATTATAATAATGTAAGATAGAATTTAAAATGTTTCATTTTAGTAAACATAATATTTTGTATAATTTTATATCGAGTGCTTAATTATTATCGATAAAACAGCCCTAGCTCAATTTAGAGACCAAACATGGTTACCGGAAGCCTCAAAAATAATTACTTGTCACATATCCTCTATTATCTATGTATCTAAGCGTACGAACGTTGACACGTTTTAAAGTAGTTCTAAGCTCCTATATACGCAAGCTGCGAGAGACACCTCCCAGAGATACTATTCTTTGCTGGCACGACACCACCGATTCGAGTGAACACGCCATATGTATGTAAGTATGCCCGTCGTCCGTTTACGCGAGTCCGGTTCTTTGAAGCGTGTAACGTAGCGTGCGCCTAGGCGCTTATGCTGAAACGACTGTATACGCGCAAATAAATACGCTAGTCTGAAATCACCCTTTGGCTCCTGCCGGGCTAGCATGGGCAAGGGATAAAATTTTTATCCACCCATTATATCCACTGACTAAGGATATAAATCCACCCGTCATAGCATGGCCACAAGGGAAAGACAAATTAATCCCCGATTGACATTACGCGTGGAGATCTTTTCCTCGACTATGGCATATGAAGTGGATAAAATGATATACTTTGGGACTTTTGACATTTAAACGCGATAAATTTATCCCTGTGAAGTTGATGTGGGGATAAAACTTTACTTAAAAAAACAATTATGTCTCGCATGTTTTGGTCTTTAACAATTGCTTCGCAATATGGGGTAGGGTAGGGGTAAGGTAGGGGTGGGGTAGGGGTGGGGGTGGGGTAGGGGTGGGGGTGGGGTAGGGGGGTTGGGGGGAGGGTGGGGGAGGGTTGGTGTAGGGGAGGGGGAGGGGGGGGTTAGGGGTGGGGTAGGGTTGGGGTAGGGGTGGGGTAGGGGTGGTGTGGGGGGGGTGTTGGTGTAGGGGTGGGGGAGGGGGGAGGGGGGTTAGGGGCGGGGTAGGGTAGGGTAGGGCAGGGGTAGGGTAGGGGTAGGGCAGGGGTAGGGTAGGGGTAGGGTAGGGGTAGGGTAGGGGTAGGGTAGGGGTAGGGCAGGGGTAGGGTAGGGGTAGAGGTAAAGAAGGGTAGAGTAGGGATAGAGAACAAGTGCACTTATGTCAAAACGAAGCTTGTCCGGGTCCGCTAGTATAATAGATACTATAGATACCTACTACAAACCACCGCAAAAAACAATCACCAAACAAAACAATGCCAACAGAAAACAGATAAATAATATGCACAAAAAAACCAAATATTATCAAATTTACGTTTATTTCGGACTATTAATATACCTAATGCCAATTTATAAGATACTAGCGGACGCCCGCGACTTCGTCCGCGTAAATTTCGATGTCAACTTTACTACTACCCCTACCCTACCCTACCCCTACCCTACCACTACCCCAACCCTACCCTACCCAACCCCTACATCTACCCTACCCCTACCCTACCCTACCCTACCCCCACCCTACCCCCATCCTACCCCTAACCCCATCCTACCCCTACCCTCCCCGTACCCTATCCCTTTCCTACCCCTATCCCACCCGTACCCCTATCTCACGCCTATCATACCCCTACCCTACCACTTAACTATCCTACCCGTACCTCTACCCCACCACTACCCTACCTCTACCCCTACCCTACCACTACCCTAAACCCGGCCCTAAACCTACTCTAACCCTACACTACCCCTACGCTTCCCTACCCGTACCCTACCCTACCCTGTAACTTCTCTATCTTACTCCTACCCTTAGCAAAATCGGTCCAGTCCTTCGAGAGTGGTGGTATGACCAAGAGAAATAAAGACTTCTATGCTAATAATATAAAGAGGTAAAGTTCGTGTGGTTGTAGGAGGTAATCTCTGGATCTACTGGACCGATTTGGAAAATTGTTTTACCAATAGAAAGCTACGTTATTTGCGAGTGTCATAGGCTATGTTTGATCCTCATATTCACACGGGAACGGGAACTACGTAAATGAAAGCGCCGGGCGTCATATAGCGGAATTTCTGCGTCTTTTAGAAATTTTGTATTATCTCCGAAACTATTTAAGTAATTAACATACTGTAAAGGGCAAATCTTATCTCCATAATATCCTTGTGATTATTAAATAATTTATTTCAATAAGTATTAAAGTTTAGTTGTATAAATAATGACGTAAACCTAAGTATATAAAATTAATAATTTTTAAAACACAAAAGGTACTATATCTGCTAATATATAGAAGATAGATATATGGTGTCGCGGACTTTTTTGTAGAACTTTTAAAGATACATAAAGTCTCCATACATTAATTTCAATTTTACACAATAGTTAAGGCAGCGCATGCGAATAAGTCTGTTTAAGAGGATTTTCAGTCCGACCTGTATGATAAAAACTGTGATAACTCGGCTAATATATATGATACCAATATAAAATATAGCCTATAGCACTCCCCGATAATGATAAATAGCATTCTACTGGTGAAAGAATTTTTAAAATCGGACCAGTAGTTCCGAAGATTACCCAATTTAAAAAATGTGACAAACTTACAAACTTACAAACTTTACCTCTTTATAATATTAGTATAGATATAGATATAGATATACAAATGGGTTGACAAGTCTTTCCCTCCGTTTATCCACCGGGGATATTATATCCACCGGCGTGCCCATGCGCGGTGAGTGGATAAAACGAGTGTGGGGGATAAACGTTTTATCCTCTCCCCGTGGATAAATTTCTCCCTTGCCCGTGCTAGCCCTGCTGGCCACTGGAGATGCATCGCACTCAAATGCAGCAACAAAATTGTCTGTCGTTTTTTGAAGGGGAAAAGCCTCCCTAGCCAAGTGGCACGTCGATTCTCTTTCTACGATCGCTAACGCTTCGAAAACTAGAACGGGAATGACAGATCTTGATCACGTGACCTCACGCCAACCCTCAAATTCGGATCATTGGTGAACTCGAGTCTCCTCTCAGAATAAGAGGCCCAATGCGGATTGGCAGATTTCACACACATTTTTATAATATAATAGTTAATTTTAATTTTTATAATCTTAACAAACATAAAATGAAAAATAAGACTCGTATTTGTTTATTAATTTTCTTTTAGTCCTATGGGCCTATTTTGTTTTTAAATTTTGGTTTGCGTATCGGTTTGCTAGAAGAAAACACAATAGGTATCCTTTTTCCGCTTGATTTATCGAAGACTTCCAGAACTGGATCAGTGTGACATTTTATTTCCATAATTTCAGATGTTATTATATTATTGTTGAAGTTTAGGGCCCTCATGACGCTTGAGACACTTGGTGCCCAAAAATGGTATGGCCCTAATCTTCGCGGATAGTTTGCGACAAAATTGCCCGTTAGTTTGGTCTCGTATGTTATTTTTAACAGTATTATTGTTTTCTTAGCACTCAATTTCATTGTTATAACTTTTTCTGGCCCTATAGTAATATGACCGGCCGTTTCATATCCAACAGGCAGTGTTGCCATTTTCAGGGAATCATTTCTCCATTTATTTTCAAATTTAATTCGCTTGTCCTTAGTATTGGAAAAGGCGATGTTAGCCACGTAGTAAACATCGTCTACCGGATATCCGCTTGCAGACCAATACGATTTTAGAGAGTTTTCAACATTTTCATATAACTTGACTGGGATATTTATTTTACGCGGAGTATTATTAGTATGATCGTGTACAGTCAATAGTACATTTTCGTACATAATATCTTGTGTTGCTATCCTTTTGATTACTGTTTTTCTGGTAACTTGTTGCCATTTGTATTTATGAAATAAATTGCCGTATGGAGTTGGATCCTTGATATAAACATCACTGGGAGTGGGTGCTATACCGAAATCACGTTTTACGCCTCTTTTGAGATTGAACTCTGTTATATTGAAAATGTTAACTTCTTTGTCGCCTATTATTTTGTCATCAGTTCCCTTAACAGCCACTTTAATACCACGTCTACTGGATGCCACTGTTATATTTATTTCGATTTTAGCGCAACATTTTGTAACACAAAACAGTAATATTACTAAGTGAGTAATAAAACACATGCTGCTTATAACGATCGACAGCAAATAAAACAACAACTCATATTAATAATTTTATTATGTAATTAATTGAGTATCATGACGTAACGATTATTTATGAAAGAAAATAATATTATTATTATATTTATAGCTGATCCTGCAAACGTTATTCTGCCATATTACCATGCATAAATACTAAAATCAATATTAAAAAAAAGAATAGGTGAGGTGAGAGATGAAAGGACCTATTTTCATAAACTATTATATTATAAGTATAATAAACCGAAATAGAAGTGTAACCACAGACCCTGAGACAAGATTTTTATAAAACATAGCAATAAAAAATAATATTGATATCGTGACAACCTAACAAGTACGCGCTTTAAGTTTACTAAAATCATAATTTTTTATCAAGTTCTATTTAAATGCCTAAATAATATAAAAAATGTTTCGAATCTCATCTCCTCAGTCATCTCATTCGGGATGTAGGTACTTTATATCGGAATGAAATAATAATCGCTATTTATTTACACATTGAACTGTGATAACTGATTTATCATTAACTTGAGTTCAAGTTCAAAATATAAGCTACCTACTACGATTGAACTAATGTAAATCGATATCTTAGAGGCAACGCAGACTAATCGCGTTCCGCTGTTCTGAGTTCCGCGTTCTGCGTTTCACGTTCTATGTAATGTAGGCATAGGTCCCGGCTAATAAAGCTACTGTTACACATGCTCATTTCAAGCACGATAGCATGCTACTATTGAGCAGTTGCTACTTATTAGCATGTGTATTGCAACATTGCTAAAAATAAGCATGCTTTTCTTCGAGCTTGCTCAAGAATCACACAGTCAACAACAACAGCCGTGCGATTTATGAGCATGCTACTTGCTGCGCAGGTGGAAGGGGGCGTGCTTATAGCGCGTCTGAACAGGTTAGCTTATTGAATAGGCTAGTCAATCAGCATTGCTATTCTGTATTCTCTTCACCTTCATCTCTCCCTGTTTAACACGATACTATAAGCAGAAAGGGATTGATAAAAAATTGCTTGTGTAATTGGAATGTTTGCATTGTGCATGCTTTTCAGGAGCATACTTAAAATGCATGCTTATTGCTAGCAAATGTAAACTGATGATAAACAAAAGGGGACCTATAAATATTGATAATGCTGCGGATCAAGGTATTCAGAAAAAGAGAGAAGAATATAAGTCTGCCAAAATAGCATTGCAAATAGCAATAATGAAGTCAAAGACGGAAGAGTGGAAAAAGCTTTGCGACGAGGTGGATAAAGACACGTGGGGACTAGGGTATAAAATCGTCACCAAAAAGATGCGGCCACGCCCACCCGGTTTAGAAATGGAATTAATAAAATCCGTGGCGGCGGTCCTGTTTCCAGCACACAAAACCTTTGGGCGAATCATAGCTGATGAGTCTCAACCCGTGGATGTAACAGAGGACGAGCTGAAAACGGCGGCGGAAAACTTAAAACCTAAAAAAGCGCCCGGACCGGATTTTCTGTATCCAGAGATAGTTAAATTGGCCGTGCAAGCTATACCAGAAAAAATAAGACAGATCATGGATGCGGCGTTCAAATCTGGAGTTTTTCCGGCAGTCTGGAAGACGGCCAATTTGATCCTGCTTAGGAAAGCCAATAAGCCCAAAGATGACCCATCTGGCTATAGACCGGTCTGCTTGCTCGATTGTTACGGCAAGCTGATGGAGAGACTTCTAGTGAATAGAATAGACAAGCTCCTACCAGAACATGGAGGTCTCTCAGAGCACCAGTACGGCTTCCGGCAAGGCCGATCTACACTAATGGCCATCAAAAGGGTAGTGGAAACCGCTGTAGTGGCGAGACAGGGCTCACGCAGGACTAGAAGGCTTTGTGCCCTAATATGTCTCGACGTCAAAAATGCGTTTAACTCTGCTCCTTGGAAGGAAATTCTGTTAGAAATAAGAAAAAGAGGTCTACCGGGCTACTTACAAAACCTCTTAAGTAGCTATCTAGAGGACAGAAGTATAATCGTCAGAGACAACAAAGGAGTGACAGAAGTAATAACTGTCAGTAGCGGGGTTCCACAAGGGTCAATATTAGGTCCAACCTTATGGAATATTCTGTATGACGGTGTTTTCACGCTAGAACAAGAAGAAGGGGTGCAAGTGTTAGGCTTCGCGGACGACCTTGCCATTGTGGTGGTGGCCAAAACAGAAATAAGCCTCATGTCTCGGGCAAACAAAGCGCTTGAACGAGTTAATGCATGGATGCAAAAGAAACAGCTAGCTCTGGCACCCGAGAAAACGGAGGCAGTCGTATTTAGCGGAAGGCGAAAACTGCAACCCATTAATTTCTCAATTCAGGGTACTGCAGTGACACCTAAAGACCATGTTAAGTATTTGGGAGTGTGGCTTGACAAAAACATAAGCTTCAAGACTCACATTGAGGAGGCAGCTCAGAAGGCACAAAAATTGACCGAGGCACTATGCAGGCTGATGCCGACAAGAGGCGGTCCCCGAGCGAGCAGAAGAAGAATTTTAGCGTCGGTTGCCCACTCTACTATACTTTACGGGGCACCTCTGTTCAAGAAGGCCATGAATGTGGAACTGTACCGTAAAAAACTAGAGACGGTACAAAGACGCCTTGCGATAGGAGTATGCGGTGCCTACCGGACAGTCTCCACAGAAGCAGTGCTGGTCATAGCAGGACTGGTCCCGATAGATAAGCTAGTAAAAGAACGGGCCCTATTGTTCGAAAAGAGAGATCAAAATCCCCATGAAACACGTGAGAACACCTTGAAGGAGTGGGAGAGAGAATGGTCGGGTGCAGGGAAGGGAAGCTGGACCCGCGAATTAATCCCTGATTTAAAGGCCTGGCTACATAGGAAGCATGGGGAGGTAGACCGCTGGCTTACACAAGCTCTCAGTGGACACGGGGTGTTTAATACCTACCTCTTCGCTATTGGTAAGGCGCCACATGAAAAATGTTACTTCTGCGGAGAAGAGGACAATCCGAGGCATGCTCTCTTTGAATGCCCGGGATGTGCAGACGTGACAGCAGAAGCACAGGAAACAGGGGAGTTTAATGCGCAAACTCTTGTTGCTCGCATGTTGGAGAGCGAAAACGAGTGGCACAAATGCGCTAACACGCTCCGAACAATAATGGTTCGGAGGGAAACGAGAGAAAGACAAGAGAAAAAGGGATGCGAGGAATGATAACTAATCGGTCAGCACGAAGTAATGCTACGCGGTTCCGTGCTGACCCAGGAGTTGTGGGGGGTTATTTTTAGTCCGTGCGAGTCGGACATGCCCTGCCTGACGGCAGAAGTCCGTAGGGATTTTTTTCCTCCCCGCTAAGAAAAAAAAAAAAAAAAAAAGCATGCTCATATGGAGCATACTTAGTTTATCTAAATTCATCTTGAGTAGAAATAGAAATTACGATTTCTGTGTTTGTCTCAGTTTTGTCTGCGTTGTGCTTACTCTGGACACGAACAATGTACGCGATAGTACGTAAGCGAAGTTTAACTTGATAAAGGGGCAGAGGGTACTTTAAATGTTATTATATTAAAAAACTTCAGATTTATTTCATACACTATCGAATGAAGTATTTAATTAGTAGTGACAATTTCGTGTGTAACAATTTTATTGTGCGAAATAATTTATAAGCTAGATAAGTGCATATTATTGACAAAAAAATAATAAATAGCATTGTATACAAATAAGAACAAGAAAAAAAGCAAAAATCTCATTTTGAAATTGAAACCTCGAGGCAATAATTAAGTAACTTGGATTAATATTGAAATAGAAATCTTCAAAAACAGATTGAGGGAAATCTATTTTTGGACAAGCAGGTATATTTGATTTAAAACTCTGAAGCTAAATAAAACACTAAAATAATGTCAAAAATAAGTTTTTAATCGCAAAAAAATAAGTGTTGCAAAAAGTTAAAAACAAAAGCTTTTTTAATGAAACAAACAAAACTAAAGATGCAAGTTGCAATAATAATATACACGTTACTATTAGCAGTCGATGCAAAAATAACTATAGACGTGAAAGCAGGAAAAAGCTTAGAAGACACAAACATAACGTATTCAGGCTATAACAAACATGTCGTTAACGAAAAAGACATTGATCTATTCGATATAAACCAGATAAACTTAAAGATGGCAGTCAGAAACCATTATGGCCCAATACCTAGAAATGTTTATCTAAAAAGCCCGACACCCTGGGGCGATTTGTATAAAGAATACAACTGGGAACAAGTATCTATGTTATTAAAAGTTAAATCCGCAAAAATAAACGAGAGTTCTATAAAATCCGTGCTGATTTTAGCTCAAAATTTTGATAATCCTTCAAATAAAACTATCAAAGTCAACGCAGGCATAACACAAAGTGTTGAGAACACTGTTACGACCAGTTGGTCAAGTACTAAGGAGGTGACGGTGGCTCAAGAGATAGAGTATGATCTGAATATTATTTTTGCTAAGCTATCTGGTACTACAAGCTTTTCGTATACTTCTAGTTGGGGTAAAAGTGAGGAGAAGTCTGAAACGATTACCATAGGTAAAATAAATAATTTTCTTGCCTACCTATTACCTATACCATAACCACTTGCATGGTTTATACACTTTCAGCATTTTAACTGCTTATCTTTTTAACCGACTTCCAAAAAGGAGGAGGTTCTACGTTCGGCTGTATGTATGTTTTTTTTTTTTTTTTTTTTTTTTTTTTTTTTTTTTTATGTATGTCCAGCGATAATTCCGTCATTTGTGGACCGATTTTGAAAATTCTTTTGTTGTTTTGAAGGGTTTGATTCCAGGGTGGTCCCATTTTTTTCATGTCAGGATCTGATGATGGCATCCTGGAGAAATTGAGAGGAACTTTCGAAAATCGTAGAGACGGCTAGTGCGTTTGTTAGTGTTTCCATAAGGTATTTTAAACCACTACAATTTTATGAAGGTCTGGAGTTGGTCTGATGATGGAGCTGATACACAGAATATGGAACTCGTCAACGATTTACAGCAGGCACCTTTTGTTTGGGCTTGATTTCTTTGTTTTGATGAGAACTTTCCACCTAGATAGTTTGTGACTGTATTAAGGGTCTGATGATGAAGACAAAGGACAGTGAAGAGAACTCCTCGACGGTTCACAGTAGCTACCTTGTGTTTGGACTTGATAAATTTGTATTGATGAGAACTTTCCACCTAGATGGGTTGTGACTGTATTAGGGGTCTGGTGATGAAGACGAAGGATAGTTAAGGAAACTCCTCGACGGTTCACAGTAGCTACCTTGTGTTTTGACTTGATAATTTTGTATTGATGAGAACTTTCCACCTGGATAGGTTGTGACTGTATTAGAGGTCTGGTGATGAAGATGAAGGAGAGTTAAGAGAACTCCTCGACGGTTCACAGTAGCTACCTTGTGTTTGGACTTGATAAATTTTACACTGATGAGAACTTTCCACCCATATGGATTGTGACTGCATAGGGGGTCTGGTGATGAAGACGGAGGACAGTCACCTTTCACGTTTTTCTGAATATTCATATTACGTGTGGATGAAGGGGGAGTGAAATTTTGTATATGAGTTAAGGTAGTATTTTTAAAATTGGGATAGAAGGACTTAGATACTTATCATAAGAAAATAACGTTTCAACTAATTGCTCATTAATTTTTGTTCACACTCAGTTAGGTGTGCTAACACTAAAAATTAAAAAATAAAAATTTTAATAAAAAAAATTCAACCGACTTCCAACTCAAAAATTAACCTAAACTAAAAAGCAAAAAATAACATCTTACCTATGTGCTACCTTCTGATCAGTTTGAAGGCGGTGCCAATCCAGTGTCGTGTTTTAATTAAAGCCGTTTCTGAATGTACCACAGAAATTGTGTAATTTAAACGGCTTGAATTAAAACATCACTGGCTTGGCACCGCCTTCAAACTGATCAGAAGGTAGCACATAGGTAAGATGTTATTTTTTGCTTTTTAGTTTAGGTTAATTTTTGAGTTGGAAGTCGGTTGAATTTTTTTAATTAAAATTTTTCAAGTTAAGTCTTGTTATTTTAACTGCTTATCTTAAGATTCAATGTAAGTTCTTTTGACAGGAGCAAATTTTAATAAGTAACGATTTTTACAAAACTAACCTCTTGCGTACAAAAATTGCAAATGTGACGTATTTTTTTGAAAATAATGTAAGTACCTATGTACATTATTTTCAAAAAAAAATCATTCATTTGTGGAATCGTTATTAAATGTTTTAAGCTAAATACAAGAAAGTCGTTTAACATAGAAAACGTAATTAGACCAGTATTGCAAAAAAAATACTTTGTAGTGATTCAGTGTTCAATAATTGAATCAACTATCCAGTAATATAAAATCAACGTTTAATTCATAGTACGACTAAATTGCACTAAAGATAGGGATTTTTGTATTTTGTTATTTAAGTAGACCGTAAATCTTGTTATTTTAGTAGGCCTCCAAACTATCTATACTTATAATAAATCTGTAGAGAGGTCAATTCTGTACATGAAATATATTTCCAAAATAACTATCAGGGGGTGATTAGTGATCGATACTAATGCCAAAAATGCAATCAGTAAAATTTTTGTCTGTCTGTCTGTCTGTCTGTCTGTCTGTCTGTCTGTCTGTCTGTCTGTCTGTCTGTCTGTCTGTCTGTATGTTCTTTATAGAAACAAAAACTACTGGACGGATTTTAACGAAACTTGGTACAATTATTCTACATACTCCTGGGCAGGTTATAGTATACTTTTCATTACGCTACGATCAATAGGAGCAGAGCAGTGAAGAGAAATGTTGAGAAAACGGGAGAAGTTACTCAATTTTTAAGCTTCCGTCGCGTGTACAGCCTTAATGGTTAAAGCTACATAGAAATCATGTATGACGGAAATGTTCTCCTTAAAATTATCTATAAAAACACAACAGCATATATATGTCTATATTTTATGGTTGACTCACAATAACACGTGTAACTCCCGATAGCTTATCAGTTCGGAGCTTTCTAATTATATTTGTCTACTCTTATGTTTATAACACTCATCATTATCCCTAATAAGAAAGTCAACATTATTACCTATTCAATAAAAAAAGAATCATAAAAATCGGTAAAGAAACACCAAAGTTATACAAGAACTATGCTAAGCCATCGCGCGTGAATACTAATTCATGCTATATGGATTATTTTTGTGTAACGGTTGCCGCGCTCGACGCGAGTCGCGGTGGGAGGAATAAATAAAGAAGTACATCCTTAATGAGTAGGGTAGGGTAGGGTAGGGGTAGGCTTGGGATAGGGTAGGGTAGGGGTAGTTGAAAGTTTACAACGACTTTCACGCGGACGAAGTCGCGGGCGTCTGCTAGTATTGTAATATTTACGGGACACCCTGTATGTTTTGTCAAACAGTAGGTCTTAAACATTATTATATCAGCCTATTACAAGTCCCCTACAGAGCCGCATCCCTATCAAATCAAATCAAATCAAAATTCATTTATTTCAAATAGGCTTAGTTTAAGAAACGTCGGGTAATAAATAATATTAAACTTAAGATAATGGTGATAATAATTATTCGAAAACTTAAAATTAAAGTTAAGAGGGCGCCTTGGTGCGAGAAGAGCCCACAACAAACTCAGCCAGGTTTATCCTTTTTTAGTTTATCACCATTTAACAATAGGTATCTTAACATCTATATAGATAGGGATAACATGGAGCTTGGAGCACATACTCGTAACACGGTCATGTGGTTCTTGGTGAGCTAAGGATGGGGATTTCGTTACGATCGCTATTAGAATACTACTCGACCGATTTATAAAATTCTTTCACCGTTAGAAAGCTATTTTCTCCAAGTAACGACCTATATTTCATCTCCGTACTCCCATGGGAACTGGAACAATACGGTTGGAACCGCGGTCTTCTATTTTGATATATTTTGTTATCAATTCCCAGGTACCAATACAGGCGTGGAAATAGAGTTACAGCCAAACCAGTCAGCCACAGCAGTGCTGACTGCAAACAGGTGCTTCCTGGACGTCAGCGTCGAGTACACAGCAACACTGCGAGGCAACGTTGCTGTCAATTTCAGACGCAAACACAAAGGTCACCATTTCTACGGACCTTCGATCAATAGTATTTTGAAAAGTGGAGGATTGGAAACAGAGAAGAAGTATTTTGAGACTATAAGGATTGGTGTATTTACAGATGCATCATTGAAAGTTACGGATAAAGATTCGGGTTTACCGCTGTAGTGTACATAGGCGTATATAGCAGGTGGGCCAGGTGGGCCGTGCCCACCTTAGGATGGACCTGTGCCCACCCTAGAATGGACCTGTGCCCACCCTATGATTCTGGGCTACCAATATGGAATTCTATTATGATACTAATAATAGACTTGATTTCGGGGGCCTGACCCACCCTAGGAAAAAATCCTAGATATGGTAGTGTAATGTAACAAATAAGTGTTTATTACACGCATTATATTAGCTTCACTTGTAACTATGTATGTAAGAAATCTAGGAATCTTAATTTGACCCACTTCCTGATTTTTGATTATGATCAAATTTTGCACACGCTCTGAGTTCTGATGACAATACATGACTAGCTAAGAAACGTCATTACAAATCCAATAGGGCGCCCTCCCCAAGATGGCGAACTGGCTGTTTGAAATCCACCCTCTTGATATGGATATCAAATTAAAGGGTTTGCTGTCAGGAATACGAAAAAAATAGTCATGTGACTTAAATCCGATATTTGTAATTTCGAGTGCGTGCGTAAGCGTATTTTATTAAACTGAACTTTAATTGACTTACTAGGAATCAGAAATAATAAAATAGCATCACTATCAAAGAATTATTATTTTTAAATATTCCCCGACATAATAATTATGAAAAATTATATAAGGTAGACAATGGGTTGCCTTGAACTTAAGCCTCTGGCAACATTATTTCTCTTCGTAGAAAATATGAAATAATACGTTTTATACATATAATGATAATTATTTCACATAAATGTGATAGTAGTAATAAAAGCTTGATTGTGTTTCTATAAATAAAATATAATTGTTATTTACAATATTTTACATTAAATTATTAAATTAAATACTAAACTAAAACTTACCTATAAATAAAATATAAAAACAACATTCAACGCTATTATTTACATTTAGTTTATATTTTAATAAAAATTTTAATATTTTGCTGTTAAGTCAATAATAATATATCGAATATTTCAAATGTGACAATGTCATGAAAAAAAAAAGTAAATTACCAAAAAGAAATAATATTAAAGAGGTTTTCTTTTTACATCTCCCCCCCTTAAAAAAGAACTTTATCTAAATAATGTTCTCTAATTTATAATTGTTCTCTCATTAAGAACAGGATACAGTTTTGTGATATGATAAAAGTTTGATTCCGCTTTTTTGTGGCCGGTATCAACTTCATAGATTGAATTGGAAATCCTTTGTACAATTTTGAACGGTCCAATTCTTAATTCATCGGTTTTCTTTCTATTTAAACGATTTCCGTTTTCTACATATACTCTATCTCCTATTTTCAATCTATATTCTTGCCTATTCTGGTCGAATATTTTTTTATTATAATTGTGAGATTTTAGTGTGTTTTCCAGAGCTAGTTTTCTGTCTCTTTCTAGATCGTCTTTAGTGTATCTTGATTTCAGTTCATTTGGCAAAATATTCACATTTTCTCCTTGTAAAAGGTATTTTGGAGCAAATTTCGTAACAGTGTGTTCTGTTTCATTATATTTTTCTACGCATTTTTGCGCAATTGTACTCCATGCTGTTTTATTCTGATTTTCATTAATCTTACACCTTATTTTATTGACTAATGTTTGATTTAGCCTTTCATTAAGTCCATTTGAAAAAGGTGTATCCACAGCAGTGAAAATCATTTTTATATTTTCCTGGTTCAGAAATTCTTTGAATTCCTTGGAATTGATACCAGGGTACTGGTCTGTTAATACCATATCTACTTTGTAAGTTTCTGTAACATTTTTCATTAGTTTAATAAAATCTGTGGAGCTTTGTGTCTTTGATGTAGAAATATAAGCATATCTTGTGAAATGATCAACTAAAAGATGTAAGTATTTTTTTGTTGATCGTGATCCTCCAAAACCGCCAATGGTATCAATTGATACAATGTGAAAAGGTTGTGTTGCAGGACCTAAATGAGACATTAAACCATATTTTGATTTCTTCCTTGATTTGTTTTTAATACAAGTTTCACATTCATCACACATTTCTTTAATGTTTTTGATGAAATTTTTTGCTGTATAAAATGGTGTTAATTTATTTATCATCTGGGTCCTCCCAATGTGACAATAACTAACGTGAACATCTTTTATAAGATTTATGCTCATCTCTTCTGATAATATAATCTTTTCCCGTCTTTTATTCTTTTTGTAGTAAATTCCATTTCTCTTAATAAGTTTTTGTTTTTGTAGGTCTTGATTTCTATATTGGTCATTCTTTATATCTTGTAGACTTATTAAATTTACAACTTTTAAACAATCATCTCTGTTTTCGTGTGGTTCTAAAACTGGGTTTCTGCTTAAGCAGTCGGCTTCCTGGTTGGATTTTCCTGGGTTATATTTTATCTTGAAATTATATTGAGATAAATAATACATCAAATCTCCTAGTTCCTCATCAGTCCTTGATTTAATGTTCATGTTTTCTAATGGTTTATGATCTGAATATACAATAAATTCTTTTCCCATAAGCCAGTGTTGCCAATATTTTATAGATTCTTTTATTGCTAGGCACTCTAGATATATAGCTTTCTTCTTTTTTTGAGTTTCAGTTAACTTTTTTGAGAAATAAGCAACTGGTCTTATATCCTCATTTTTATCTTTTTGTTTCAAAACCGCTCCTACACCCTTTATACTAGCGTCTGTATAAATGTATATTGGTAGTTCTGGGTCAAAAATATTTAGAACTGGTTTTGAACATAATAATGTTTTTATTTTATCAAATGCTTCTTGACATTCTGCAGTCCATATGAATTTCACATCTTTTCTTAATAAATTGTGTAATGGATCTAAAATAATTGCACTGTGTGGTATGAATTTATGATGAAAATTAACTTTTCCTAAGAATTGGCGTATATTTTTTTTTGTTTTAGGAAGTGGAAAGTTTTTTACAGCAGACAAATAATCTTTCAAAGGCCTTACTGAATTATTTTCTATTATGTGACCCAAATATTTTGCGTATTTTTCCGCAAAAGTACATTTTGAAAATTTCAGTTTTAAGCCTTCCTTTAGTATTGCCTCAAGTAACTTAGATATATGTAATATATGTTCTCCAAAAGTTTTAGAAAAAATTAAAATGTCATCTATAAAGTTTACTGCAAAACCGGAAAGTTCGTATTTTCTTATAATATTTCCCAATATTCTTTGAAAAATGGCTGACGCAGTCTTTAATCCAAACGGAAGACACGTCCATTGAAAGTGTCCTTCTTGTGTAACAAAGCCAGTTTTGTACCTGTCTTCTATTTTCAAAGGAATTGACCAAAAGGCTGAATTTATGTCAAAAGTAGAAAAATATTCGCAATTCACAGCTTTGATCATTAAATCTTCAATCAACGGAAATGGTTGTGATTGGGGAATAACAATTTTGTTCAATTCTCTAAAATCTATACATAGCCTTGTTCTCTTACCGTCTTCTTTTTTATATGCTAAAGTAACTGGGGCAGCAAATGGGCTATAAGATTCCTCAATTAAATTATTTTTTAATAGTTTTGATATCTGGCTTTCTATTTCTATTCTGTCTTCAGCTGTACATCTGTAAGGACGTTTGCAACAATATTTATCTACACTTAAATCAATATGTGCTTCATAATCCCGTACAGTACCGATATCATATTTATCCTTAGCAAACACTTGTTTATATTTTTCTACCAACTTATCGATTTCTGATTGTTGGGATAAATCAAGATGATTAACCAATATTTCAAAATTTGCCGTGTCAATATGTTCATTGAAATTCACTTCGTATTTATTTATGTCTTCATTTTCTTTTGGATCATTAAATTGTACGATTTTTAGTTGTTCATTTTGCATCAACTTAAAGTTTTTAATACAATCTAGTCCAATCAAAAAGTCATAATTAAAATTTTCATTATCTATTACAAAGATATCCATAACTCTTTCAATATTGTATATTTTTATTTTAAGTTTTATTATACCTTTCGTTTTCTTCTCACCATTAATAGTTTTCAAGCTTACTATTTGGGTATTCTTTGAATTTTCATTTTTCTGTATTTTTAACAATTTTGCATTAATCAATGATACATTTGAACCTGAATCATAAATTCCAGAAATATCTAACGTATCATTCAATAGTAACTTTACTTTTATTAATGGTGGCACATCTAGTTTTTTGGACTCTCTTCATTCAGTTCAACTTCCAATTCAGAGTTATTTACAGTTTTAACAACTCCTGTTTTATCTTTATCCTTAAAGCAACAATTTTCCATTAAATGGTAACGTTTCCCCTTTTTTTCTTTCACACATATGGGGCATGGTTTTGTTTGTTCTTTTTTATTTAATTTAATGTCAGAGCAAATACTGTTTTTATTGTCATATTTATTCTTTCTTACAAGGTGTTCTAATTTTCCAATTTCATAGTAAAGATCCTCAGTACTTTTCAAAGCTGCTCGATCAATCTGATCCCCCACATAATTCGGTAATCCGACCGCTATAAGGTCAATAAGTGTTTCAGTATCAATTGATTTCCTTGCTTCCAGTAAAAGTTTTTCTTTTTTTAAACCATATGCAAGTAATGAACCTGTTTGATATTTAAAGGACAGAGCATATCTAATGGGTGACAATCCTTTGTTTGCAAATGTCTCACAAAAACTTTTTTCCCATTTGTCCCATTCTGATTCTATTGTATATTTCATTATCATACAACTATACCAATCGACACTAGATTGCTCCATAAAATTTTTTAAAACTTTAATTTTCTTTATATCTTCTTTTATATCAAAACGTTCACATTCTTTATTAAAATCCTTTAGCCATTGATAAGCATTTGAGTTTCTACCATTGAATTTTTCAATCATGAAATCTTTTGCAATATTCCCTAAATTTTGATTTTCAGGTTTGTTATGTCTTTCTTCAAGCATTTTTTCTAACAATTTTTCTAGTACTTCATGTGAACTACTAGGTATAATTTCAGAATAGTTTTGAATTTCTTCGAGATAAAAATCATAAAATTGTACATTTTGCTCCGCATCCAAATAAATATCTTTTATTTCCTTAGTTAAGGTTATCCAGACTTTTCTCGTTTGGTATCTTTTATTGAAGGATTTTTTTACCTTAACAAAGTTTGGAGTATTATTATAAATGGTTTGGTGGAGATTTACCGGCTGATATTCCTCTGGTATACTGAAAGTTTTACCATCAGGTGTGGCAATCGAAGTTACACATATTGCGTTTGATTTTCCATCACTTGTTGGTTTTACTTCAAAATCAAACCTCAGTTTCTCCATTTTTCGTAAAATAGTTAATAAATGTTGTTTTATAATGATAATTATTTCACATAAATGTGATAGTAGTAATAAAAGCTTGATTGTGTTTCTATAAATAAAATATAATTGTTATTTACAATATTTTACATTAAATTATTAAATTAAATACTAAACTAAAACTTACCTATAAATAAAATATAAAAACAACATTCAACGCTATTATTTACATTTAGTTTATATTTTAATAAAAATTTTAATATTTTGCTGTTAAGTCAATAATAATATATCGAATATTTCAAATGTGACAATGTCATGAAAAAAAAAAGTAAATTACCAAAAAGAAATAATATTAAAGAGGTTTTCTTTTTACATACATTTTAAATCTATACTTATAATAAATAGCTATGCCATGCTCCTACATAAATGTAGAGAAGTCAATTCTGTACATGAAATATATTTTCAAAATAGCTACAGGGGGTGATTAGTGATCGATACTGATGCCCAAAATGGAATTAGTAAAATTTTGTCTGTCTGTCTGCATGGTCGTTATAGAAACAAAAACTACTCGACGGATTTTAACGAAACTTGGTACAATTGTTCTTCATACTCCTGGGCAGGTTATAGTATATTTTTCATCACGCTACGATCAATTGCAGCAGAGCAGTGAAGGGAAATGTTGGGAAAACGGGATAAGTTACTCCATTTTTACAGCAATACTACTGTAAGGGCGGACGAAGTTGCGAGCGTCCACTAGTACATAATACGTTTTATACATACCTACTAGACTCCTCCTCCTCCTAAAACAACCACAGTCCAAACTACATACTTTCCTACAGTAGATATTTACGAATGGCAGAAGCATGATAAACTTGATGATATGATGATGATAAACTTATAGCTTTTACCAAGGTCTGGCCACCGCATGCCTTAGTCTTAGACCATATAAGATTACTATAAACATTCGTGACAACAAATTAGCTTCGCCCATCGTCATTGATACTAACCTTGCTCCTGATTGGGCTTAATGGAGGAAAAAAGCCGTGACGATTGCTTCCATATACGAATGAATCTTTTAATACTAATGAACCTTTGTTTTGTTAGTCTCATGCGTCTTCTATATATACTAATATTATAAAGAGGAAAACTTTGTTTGTATGTTTGTTTGTAATGAATAGGCTCAATAACTACTAGACTGATTTTAAAAATTCTTTCACCATTCGAAAGCTACATTATCCACAAGTAACATAGGCTAAATTTTATTTAGGAAAAAAATAGGGTTCCGTAGGATATTTGGGTTTTTTGGACACAAGGTGTAAAAAATCAACCAGAAAAGTTACTTATTTTGCGTACGCTGCCAAAACTATAAAAGATAGAACCATAAAATGTTCTTATTAATTGTAGATCTTATAAATATCTACAAAAAAATCCGCGACACACTATACCTATCTATGTCAAGTGAGGCACAACAACCATTCTTTAATTTAAAAATAGGGTAGGGTATGGGTAGGGTAGGAGTAGGGGTAGGGGTAGGGTAGGGGTAGGATAGGGGTAGTTGAAAGCTTACATCGAGTTTCGCTCGGACGAAGTCGCGGGCGTCCGCTAGTATGAGCTAAAATGAGAGGTCGTTCCTCTTATTTTAATAAAAAATCTTAAATTTTAATTATTGAAAAAGCACAACAGAGCGTAGCACCGCTTTATTTACTCTTTACTTGTTAGCCCTTGACTTCAATATCACCTGATGGTAAGTGATGCAATCTAAGATGGAAGCGGGCTAACTTGTTAGGAGGAGGATGAAAATCCACACTCCTTTCGGTTTCTACACGACATCGTACCGGAACGCTAAATCGCTTGGCGGTACGTCTTTACCGGTAGGATAGTGGTGGTATGACTGTACTTAATCAAGTCTCAATGGCTCCGCGGTAAAAGGACCTGACTCAACACTAAGAGGTCATGGGTTTGATCCCCACCCGATGGACTAAACTGTCGTACCCGTCTCCTAACAATCTTTTCCGACTACACCGTTCTTGCAAATATATTCGACTCACTGTTAAGCACGGTTCTCCTCAGAATAAGAGGGGTTAGGCCCTCCACCACGCTGGCCCAATGGGGATTGTCAGGCTATCAACACGTAGAAAATTAAGAAAGCTCTCCGGTATGCCGTTTTCCTCACGATGTTTTTCCATCACCGTTGGGGACTAGTGATATTTAATTTCTTATAATGCACATAACTGAAAAGTTGGAGGAGCATGCCGCGGACCGGATTCGAACCTACGACCGTGAAATCGAAGGCAGAGGTCCACTGGGCTATCACGGCTCATAAACTATCATTAGCATCTGATATTAATAGTTACAGAGTCAAGTATTATCACCTACTAGCTGACGCCGCGCGGTTTAACCCGTGTGGTTCTCGTTCCCGTAGGAATACGGAGGTAATATATAGCCTATAACCTTCCTTGATAAATGGGCTATCTAACACTGAAATAATTCTTCAAAACGGACCAGTAGTTCCTGAGATTAGCGCGTTAAACCAAACAAACTCTTCAGCTTTATAATATTAGTAATAGATAAACCGCCAAGCCGTATTGGAACGGTGTGGTGGGTTTAAGCTCCAAATCCAAGGGATAACCCTTGTGATAGGCCATTTAAAATAAACGATGACGATAAGTATCTAGATAAAATAAGTTGTCGAAAATTTCGCGCTCCTTCTTCGATGTCGGTTAAAAAGCTAATAAGATCAAGATCAGCTGCGCATCTAAAGCCGCAAAGCGATAATCGTGCGCAGGCTAGCTCAATGCTAATGTGTTATACTGGGATCACCATGATTACTACACATACAGGACATGTCCTGATTTTATGCGTAACTAAATATTGATATTGTTTATCTATACTAATATTATAAAGAGGTAAAGTTTATAAGTTTGTCACATTTTTTAAATGGGGGAATCTTCGGAACTACTGGTCCGATTTTAAAAATTCTTTCACCAGTAGAATGCTACATTATCGGGGAGTGCTATAGGCTATATTTTATATTGGTATCATATATATTAGCCGAGTTATCACAGTTTTTGTCATACAGGTCGGACTGAAAATCCTCTTAAACAGACTTATTCGCATGCGCTGCCTTAACTATTGTGTAAAATTGAAATTAATGTATGGAGACTTTATGTATCTTTAAAAGTTCTACAAAAAAGTCCGCGACACCATATATCTATCTTCTATATATTAGCAGATATAGTACCTTTTGTGTTTTAAAAATTATTAATTTTATATACCTAGGTTTACGTCATTATTTATACAACTAAACTTCAATCCTTATTAAAATAAATTATTTAATAATCACAAGGATATTATGGAGATAAGATTTGTCCTTTACAGTATGTTAATTACTTAAATAGTTTCGGAGATAATACAAAATTTCTAAAAGACGCAGAAATTCCGCTATATGACGCCCGGCGCTATCATTTACGTAGTTCCCGTTCCAATGTGAATATGGGGATCAAACATAGCCTATGACACTCGCAAATAACGTAGCTTTCTATTGGTAAAACAATTTTCCAAATCGGTCCAGTAGCTCCAGAGATTACCTCCTACAACCACACGAACTTTACCTCTTTATATTATTTGCATAGAAGTCTCTATTTCTCTTGGTCATACCACCATTCTCGAAGGACTGGACCGATTTTGCTAAGGGTAGGAGTAAGACAGAGAAGTTACAGGGTAGGGTAGGGTACGGGTAGGGAAGCGTAGGGGTAGTGTAGGGGTAGTGTTGGGGTAGGGTAGGTTTAGGACCGGGTTTAGGGTAGTGGTAGGGTAGGGGTAGAGGTAGGGCAGTGGTAGGGTAGAGGTACGGGTAGGATAGGGAAGTGGTAGGGTAGGGGTAGGATAGGCGTGAGATAGGGGTACGGGTGGGATAGGGGTGGAAAGGGATAGGGTACGGGGAGGGTAGGGGTAGGATAGAGGTAGGGGTAGGATGGGGGTAGCGTGTAGGTAAGGTAGGGGTAGGGTAGGGGTAGGTTTGGGGTAGGGTAAGGGTAGGGTAGGGTAGGGTAGGGGTAGGGTAGATGTAGGGGTTGGGTAGGGTAGGGTTGGGGTAATGGTAGGGTAGGGGTAGGGTAGGGTAGGGGTAGGGTAGGGTAGGGGTAGTAGTAAAGTTGACATCGAAATTTACGCGGACGAAGTCGCGGGCGTCCGCTAGTGTATCTATATTTTGGAATAACGTTTGTTATAGAATGTTTGCAGGTATGTGTATTTTAAGAAAGTAAATATCATGTGTCTCTAACGGTGAAGGAAATCGTCGTGAGGAAACCTGCATACCTGAGAATTTTCTTAATTCTCTACATGTGTGGAATCTGCCAATACGCATTTGTCCAGCGTGGTGGACTAAGGCCCAACCCATCTCATTTTGAGAGAATACTCGTGCTCAACTAAGTAAGTCACTTATGCTGTAATAGATATTTTGCAGGAAATAAATAAGAAATGGGAAATAGATCTCGAGTCACAGATTTAAATTGCACCTCAGTAAGAATATTATGCAGACTGAAGTGAGAAACTGTGAGTCAGCATAGCTAAAAAGGTTGGAGTAATTATTGATATTATTAATAGTTATTTAAGCCATCTTGTTCATTTTTAAAATCCTGTCCTGGTGTCGACGGCTCAGATCAATTTAGAATTTAACTATTTTATGAATACACTAACAAGTATTCTATGAATGCAGTCAACTAAACTATTGTAAAAAGAACGCTATTATACAAAGCCACATGAAAAAATATTTATTTATTTATTTATTTATTATCATCATAACTTAAAACTAGCCTTACAGGTATCACCTAATTCGCTAGCTTAGTACTATATTATAAATCTAAAACTTAATTCTATTTACCTATATACATTACAATTAATATTACCTACTTAGTATAAGAAATACACCACTCAGCAATCCTTGTGAGTTCACTCAGAGTACAAGAGAAGATGTCGATGTTTTCAGCTACGACGTTCAGAGTGCGAAGTGCGCACGTCAACGGAGCTTTTTTGGCTAAAATAGTACGTCCGCTCGGTACCACCAGCAACTGAGGCTTGCGTCTCCGTAAAATAAAATAAAAACGTACGGACCTAGTACGTAGTCCAATGGAAAACTCAAGTCCTGCATTTATACATTTTAACATAGTGACCCTACATTATACGCGAACTATCGATTTATTTGAACAATAGCACATCTGGTACAGGTGTCGACACACGACACCATAGAAAACCATGTTAAACAACAACCCATTTTGAACTCCCATAGCTTTATCTCTCAGGAATAGAGTCTATATTCATGTGATAAAATATTTTGTGAAAGTATTTCTAATTTGGAAAGATGGGACATGTTATTTAGGATGCTATTCAATTATAATTTGTAGTCCTTATACAAAAGGCGTAAAGTCTAAATTACTATGGTAAATTGTTTTGCATATATCTTTTTAAGTTGGTAATATAGCGCATGCCGAGGAATTGGATGCAGTATAAATAGTCGGATGAAATTGGGATGATACACATTCAATTGTCAAACGTGTTTTGGACAAGATCTTACAAATATATGGTAGGTTCAAGTAACATACAAGATACAGTGGATAATAGAAAATAAAGTTTCCTCTGTGAAGACAATGTCTTCATTAAAGAAAAACTTTTAAACACCATCACTTCATACATAAGCTTAATTTTTTGGTATACTACATTATTGAGATTTAAAAAATGATCAGATTTTTCGACTTTTCTGGCTTTGAGTGTTAGAGATTTTTTAATTAGACAAAACTTCAAACAGTTTTTAATTACAGTAATTTTGAGGTACAAAAATCTTACTGCAAATAACACTTCTTGGCAGTCGTGTAAAAAGACATGCCTTCTCAAAAATGCCTTCGAACGATAATTCAACGTTGACACCATTTTACTTATTTATTTTGATAAAATGTCAACATTAAAAAAAAACAGTAGACGTCCCTTCCTATTTTTATGTGATCATTAAAAAAATATTATTCAAAATTAAATTAAGTTGCTGTGTAGCACCTTTTGAAAACTGTATTATTTTGATTCCAGAAAATCCTGCTTTAAAAAAAGAAATGACGGTAAATATTAACTTAAATTTTTATTTATCTATCGAACAATTAAGGTATTTGTAATAAAATTGAAATCGCACAAAGGATAACAAAAACTGACTTGAAATTCTTCTGTTTTTCATAAACGCACATGAATTGCAAACTTTTCCGAACTCATGGATGATGCTCATGCAATAGGGTCGAAATATCGACGATGAAAAATCCATTATATAGAACACAAAAAAAGTTTAATATCATTTGTACGAAATCATTTTTTACGTGCTTGATCAAATTATCTGTATTCATACATTAAAGATTAACTGTTTCAGATGTTCATCTTAATTACTTTACTCGCATACGCTGTGGCCGAGCCGCCAGTAGGGTAAGTTATCACCAGTATCAGCCTATTTTAGCAGCCCACAAGTGGGCTAGAGCCCAGGTCTCCTTTTGTAGATGAGGGTATATTGAGCTTAAACCCACACTGCTCCAATACGGGTTGACGGATAATAATGACGATGATTTAAATTTTAGGGACGGCTACGCATCAAGAAGATCAGGTCACGACCATCACGGGTTTGAGAACCAAAGGTCTTTATCACAAGAGTATGGCGCGCCAGCATTAGGAGCAAGAAGCAGCTACGCATCAAATGAAGCCAGATCCTTTTCATACGATCAATCCAGATCAGCTCCTTCCCAAGAGTACGGGCCCCCAGAATTCAGGTCAATTTCTCAAAATTATGGACTTCCAAATTCTAGAAAGGCCCTTTCTCAAGATTATAAGTCACCAAATAACGTAAGATCAAGCTTTACTCAAGAATATAGATCATCTAACGCAAGAACTGGACTTTCTCAAGAATACGGAACACCTAATACCAGGACTGGACTGTCTCAACAATATGGGGCACCAAATGCTAGGTCAGGCATATCCCAAGAATATGGACTGCCAAACGCTAGATCTAATCTTAATCAAGAGTATGGACAACCGAATTCCCGAAGCCTCTCTCAACAATACGGTCCTCCTAATCAACGCAATGCTGGAGCAGATTACGGTCGTTCACAAGACTACAGCATATCTACTGCACGTTTGTCTCAAGATTATGGAGTTCCACAATTAAGAGGTGGTTCTAACATCCCATCAGATTCATACGGACAGCCTCTTCTTAGGTCATCTCAAACTTTAGCAGATTACAGTACACCTTCCGAAGAATACGGTGCGCCATCTCAGAGGAATTTGGATCAGGCTCCATCACAGAAATACGGGCAGCCTAATTTTAGGAATTCTCAGTCTTATAGCCCTTCCCAAAGCCAGTCGTTAAGTAGATTCAACAAAGGCTCTGCGTCTACCAGATCTTTCCAATCGTCTTTTGGTTCGAGAAGCCCATCTCAAACTTATGGCACTCCTCGATCATCGTATTCAGTATCCAGTGCAAGGAATATTGATTCTTATTCCCCAGCCTCAAAGTCTATTTCCGCGACATATTTGCCAAGTCCCAAAGGTGTCTCTCAATCTTATGGAGCGCCTGATGGACGAAGCTTGTTTACTGAATACGACGCACCGGATGCTAGAGGATTTCATACTAATGCTTACGCTTCCTCATTTGAGTCAGCGAGGTTTGTATGATTTACTTAATTATCTAAGAAAATCTTTTTTGAAAAGCTTACTATATAATTGCCGAATTTTACTGAAATCAGCTTACATTCTCGAGCTCCATGGAACATGAAATTTGGTAAAGACCGTTTCAGCTATTGCTTTAACCTAACTCTTATGGAATCATGTCTCAATGTTGTCGTGTCTATAGATCAGCTCCATCAACAAAACACGGTGCACCATCAGTCCGCGACGCGATGCCCTCAGAGCAGTACGGCGTCCCTGAGCAATATGACGCATTATCCAGTCAGGGTTACAGCTACGCCAGAAACGCTCTTGATGAGTTGTTGAACCAGGTAATGCTTGTGCATTGACTATGCTCTTGTACTAACTTCTAGCGTGTCGATTCGTTATAATTGTAAAATATTGCCCACTTATAGCAATTTAATGCATTTTAATTGCACACCTTAATGTTGTAGCAAATAATCACATTCTAATAAATTACATTTTTTTTATTCTTTTGTATAAGGAATTCAAAAATTCAAAAAAACATTTGCATTTTGTCTTACCAAAGTCCATCTAACTTACTCTTACCTTAACTTTTACCACTTTCAAGTACTACTAGCTAGCTAGCTACTATCATAGACTGCATCTTCTTCTATCTTTCTATTCCGTAGGAGCCAGCCAATTACGACTTCGGGTATAAGGTCAGTGACTACAGCAGCGGGAGTGACTTCGGCCACACGGAGTCCAGGCAGGAGAACAAGGCCGAGGGGTCATATTTTGTCGTCTTGCCTGATGGCACTAAGCAGGTACATAATTATATCAAAGTATAACTAAACGTGCAACATTACTTACCAGCTTAAGTCAATTTCAGAGACCAAAATATTAAAACTGCCACGACTCCTGGATGCTACCTGACTCGTTTGAATATTTTTGCAATAACATTCCCTAGATCTGCAGGCAACTTCACTAACTTTTACGTATGCTACTTGACATGAGTGGCGCAACGGTGACTCCCCGGTGACCCCGGTGACCCCGTAGAATCTCGGGAGCGCAAGAATAGACAGAATTAAGCATCAAAATGGGCAAAGCATTTGCAGTAGTGAACCTGCGTTTGAATTTTAGTGAGTGAGACACAGTGGGTGGTATGATAGGCAAAGGGCTTACTTAAATAGGGCGCAGTTATAGAAACTCGCACACGGCGCGGAAAAGGCTATTTACGGTACTGCTTGACATATACGAAATTGAACAAGGCAGAGTCAGGGCTCCAGAGTGAGGAACCTCCTGACAATACACGCCGTCTCAAAAATCACTGCCTTCCTGCCTTCTGTATCCGACCATTGACCCAACAGTTAAGTGAAAGCTTCTTAAGAGGTTGGTCGAACCCCCCTCAATCTTTATTATTGACACAATTTATTGTGAGGAATTTTGCTAACCTCATACTCAATTCACAGGTAGTGGAATATGAAGCCGACGAGCGAGGTTTCAAGCCAAGGATCTCAGTGGAGTCAGCTGAGTCCAGACTAGGATACGATGACAACGCCGCCGACATCGCTCGTGCAGCTGATGGACCTTATTAGATGTAAACCAATGGATTGATGGGACCTGCCCAAAAATGTTTTCGTCTAAATATTTACCTGCTCTTTATTTCACACAGAATAAGGAATATGTTATGTTGCCTTAGTACCTAACTCTAAACAAATGTCTACGAATAATAGGAACTACGTGCACGTAAATATTTTTGACTAAGGTTTTGTCTGCTCCTCAATCTCCTTCTGTTTGTTGCCAAAAGCTTTTAAGCTCGGGCTATTTTTTCAAAAATAATAAATATTCGACTAGAAAATAACCAAAATCATTTTTACCTTGCATTCGTCACTTAACATCAGATGAGTTCGTTGTTAATTTTTTTTATATAACATACTCGTAATTGCTATCGATTATACTTAAGTATTTCCTAACTATGCCTTGGAGATATATATTGTATTAAATTAGTGCAGTTTATTTCTTATAAACTGCACGTTGCAGGTTTGTTTTAGACGAAAACAAGTGTAAAAGAAATGTACCTATTGAATTATTTATTTATTTTTGTAGCAAATTAAAAAAATATATAAAAAAATGTACCTCATAGTATTTAAGTTGACCTATGCTTTAATGTAGTAAAATATATTAGTTGCAAAAATAAAATACATGGTTGTATTTTTCTTGCGATCTTTAAATAATAAAACCCTTTGCTATAAATCGATTCGAATCAATTCTTGAAAATAATAAGAATTATATTGATGATGGAAGAGTAGGACTTAGAAGTTTTTTTAGAGGCTTACAAATGTATCTATAGGAAGACTAGCGGACGCCCGCGACTTCGTCCGCGTAAAAATTGATGTAAACTTCTCTACCTCTACCTTACCCTGCTCGTAAACCTACCCAACCCTACCCTACCCTACCCTACCCCTACCTTACTCCTACCCTACCGCTAACGCTAACCCTTCCCTCCCCCCACCTTACCCTACCCTAACCCTACCCGTAACCTATCCATACCCTATCCTACCCTACCCCTAATCTACCCCTACCCTACCCCTACCTTACTCCTACCCTACCACTAACCCTAACCCTTCCCTACCCCTACCTTATCCCTACCCTAACCCTACCCTACCCGTATCCTACCCCTACCCTACCCGTACCTTACCCCCACCCTACCCTACCCTATACGTTCCATATCCTTCCCCTACCTCTACCTTGCCCCTACCCTACACTACCCCTACCTCTATCCTATCCCTACCCTCAGCAAAATTGGTCCAGCCTTTTGTGCGTGGTGCTATGACCAAAAGACTATAATTTCCCAAGCGACTTCTATGCTAATACTATAAAGAGGTAAAGTTTGTGTGGTTGTCGGGGGTAATCTCTGGATCTACTGGACCGATTTGGAAAATTCTTTTACCAATAGAAAGCTACATTATTTGCGAGTGTCATAGGCTATGTTTGGTCCTCATATTCATACGGGAACGGGAACCACGTAATTGAAACCGCGGGGCGTCATATAGCGCCATTTCTGCGACTTTCAGAAATTTTGTATTATCTCCGAAACTATATAACTAATTAACATACTGTAAAGGGCAAATCTTATCTCTATAATATCCTTGTGATTATTAAATCATTTATTTTGATGAGGATTTAAGTTTAGTTGTGTAAATAATGACGTAAACCTTAGTTTAAAATTTAAATAATTTATTAAAGTACTAAAGGTACTATATCTGCTAAAATATAAAAGATAGATATATGGTGTCGCGGACTTTTTTGTAGAACTTTTAAAGGTTCAAAAAGCCTCCATACATTTATTTCAGTTATACGCAATGGTTGAGGCAGCGCATGCGAATAAGTAAGTTTTTCGGTCTGACCTGTAAGAGAAAACCCGCGATATCTCAGTAGTTATATATGGTAGAAATATAAAATATAGCCTATAGCACTCCCCGATAACGTAGCATTCTACTGGTGAAAAAATTTTTAAAATCGGTCCAGTAGTTCCGAAGATTACCCCATTTCAAAAAATTGTTACAAACTTACAAACTTACAAACTTACAAACTTACAAACTTTACCTCTTTATAATATTAGTATAGATAAAAATTTAGGTAGGTATCTAAGAAACTATGCAGCTAGCATTCGTATAAACAAAATTTTAATAAAAAAATTCAACCGACTTCCAACTCGAAAATTAACCTAAACTAAAAAGCAAAATATAACATCTTGCCTATATGCTACCTTCTGATCAGTCTGAAGGCGGTGCCAATCCAGTGTCATGTTTTATTTAAAAAATTAAAATTTTATTAAATTTTTTTTGATGATAGATTGCAATGGGACAAACAGTCTAGCGCCCGCTCTAACGGAGTCTGGACACTAAGAGCACCTCAGCACTAAACTGCTGCGTTTCGGGGTAGTTAGTTTTAGACACTCTGCCACCGAGTGCTGGAATAATCTACCTCCCCCCGTGCGCAATGTCAGCGTGAGTCCAAAGCCTGGTTTAGGTAAGTAATCGGTGAAAAGACTTTTACTTTTGCAACAACAGGTCAGGTAACAGTAAAAAACTTTGAAAAACTCTTGATTTTTTTTTCACATATTTTTTCGTTATTAACTAAAGTGGTAAATCGTTCAATATTGTGCTTACCAAGGTTGTACGTTATTATTAAACCTATTAAATTATTATCACTAACTAATGTTAAGTTTTGTTAATTTGTTAAATACTACGATATACACCGCTGTACTATTATGATAATTTAATTTCATTATTTTCGTAACCCGTTGCATAAAATTAGATTTCATGCTTTCACATATCACAGTGTAAATAAATAAATTAATTAAACAGTCGGGACCTGTAAAAAAATGTAGACGAAAATCATTCTATTCAATATAATAATAGGTCCCGACTGTTTTCTAATTTTCTAATTGCTTTCTACACTTCTGGACTGAGCTTCTTATTTTCTTTTCAGTTTTTGTATAATTTATGCAATCGGGTTTTTTTATTTGTATAATTAATTTATTTATTTCACACCTTTTTAGTTACGATAGATGGTGAATTTCTGATTTATGTGTTGGTTGCATGTTACAATAACATGTTGCAATAGTAAAAAAAAAATTTTTTTTTCACCTCGAGTCTATATAGCGCCTCACAGGTAGTCTTGTTGAGACTTTGAAGAGAGAGTTCAAGAGTACGTGAAACCGTTCAGGGGTAAACCTGCGAAACTCGAATGAACGAACGGAGAGATTCATCGACATCCGACGGCGCGCGGGCGCGCGCCTCGATGTCGCGCGCGTGCCCCCTCGCGGGTGCCGCGGCGCGGCACGGGTCGCGTCCGTCCAGTACCGTCGGCGTCGTGCACTTCTCTCTCAGTAATGCATCGCGACCCGTTCGACGTCGGCTTGAGCGCCGTCCGATTCGCCCAGCGGCGGGCTCGCGCCCTCCGCTGGACCGCGACGGTGGCCGGCCGGCTGTCGGACGGTATAGAAGTGAACCGCGCACGCGCCTCGCGCGCGTCCGGCCCGACGCAAGCTCGCGCCGTACACACTGAAGGTCGCGGTCCTGCCTGAGCGCGGACCGCGACGCGGCGCCGCTGCTGTCGCAGCCGTGACGTCTCGGACCGTGCGCGTCTCAGTCTGCGATGAGTCATTTTCGGGCACTCGCAGGACCCGTCTTGAAACACGGACCAAGGAGTCTAGCATGTGTGCGAGTCATTGAGTTGTCTTTGTCACAAAACTGAAAGGCGCAACGAAAGTGAACGTAGGGAGGATGGAGCGCCGGTCCCGGTCGGCCTCCCGCACTCCCGAGGCGTCTCGTTTCCAATCCGTGAATGCAGGCGCGCTCCGAGCACAGATGCTGGGACCCGAAAGATGGTGAACTATGCCTGGTCAGGTCGAAGTCAGGGGAAACCCTGATGGAGGACCGTAGCGATTCTGACGTGCAAATCGATCGTCGGAACTGGGTATAGGGGCGAAAGACTAATCGAACCATCTAGTAGCTGGTTCCGTCCGAAGTTTCCCTCAGGATAGCTGGCGTCGACAGCGACAGTCCCATCCGGTAAAGCGAATGATTAGAGGCATTGGGGCCGAAACGACCTCAACCTATTCTCAAACTTTAAATGGGTGAGAGCTCCGGCTTACTCGAACGATGAAGCCGGAGATCTGATGACGGTGCCAAGTGGGCCAATTTTGGTAAGCAGAACTGGCGCTGTGGGATGAACCAAACGTAGTGTTAAGGCGCCTAAAAAACGCTCATGGGACACCATGAAAGGCGTTGGTCGCTCATGACAGCAGGACGGTGGCCATGGAAGTCGGAATCCGCTAAGGAGTGTGCAACGACTCACCTGCCGAAGCAACCAGCCCTGAAAATGGATGGCGCTGAAGCGTTTTGCCTATACAATACCGTTACGGGCAAGTGGGACGCGCGCTCCTCGGACGCGCGTCATTATGCCGTAACGAGTAGGACGTGCGCGGCGGAGAGCGCAGAAGGGTCTGGGCGTGAGCCCGCTTGGAGCCTCCGTCGGTGCAGATCTTGGTGGTAGTAGCAAATACTCCAGCGAGGCCCTGGAGGAC